>NC_142870.1:14740277-15048333 GCF_051225735.1 Oryctolagus cuniculus | reverse complement strand
AAATATATTCACAAACTGCACAGTTCTCTGAGAATTGATCTGAAAATTAATTAATTCATTTTTAGTTTGCATGCTATAAGGATACGGATAGTAACATACACAACTATAAGAAGATAAAATTAGGTCTACTAACAATCTTAAGAAACCTACATAGGAGAAATCCCAGACAAAATACTAAGACGTAGCGAAAGTTTGGTCTCACATGTTTTACTAAGTAAATAGAAACTTCCTGGGTGAAAGAAATTCAGGACAATAGGACATGGAGCACCCGAGAAGTTAGATGGAAGGGAACAAAGTTAACAGAATCCACCTATATTCAAAGGCCACAACAGGAACTTTACATATATATGGGAGAACTTCAAAATTCCAAGGGAAAATAAAGTAATCTTTTTAAAAGCTTTATTTATTTAAAAGGCATAGTTACAGAGAGGCAGAGCGAGAGAGAGCGAGAGAGAGAGAGAGAGAGAGGTCTTCCATCAGCTGGTCTACTCCTTAAATAACCACAACAGCCAGAGCTGTGCCTATCCGACGCCAGGAGCCAGGAGCTTCCTCTGGATCTCTCAGGTGGATGCAGGGGCCCAAGAACTTGGGCAATCTTCTATTGCTTTCCCATGGCATAGCAGAGAGCTTAATCAGAAGTGGAGCAGCCAGGACTCAAACTGATGCCTATATGTGATGTTGGCACTGCAGGTGTTGGCTTTACCTGCTACACCACAGCACCAGCCCCTAAAGTAATCTTTTAATGACATTTTCCATGAACTTTTTCAAAAACCTAATTTAATTCCCCTATGAGATACATGCCATCATCATTCACAATTTTCAGGCTTAGAAGTAGAGGCAAACAACTTAGTAACTTATATAAAGTCACCTTTCACACATGATGGAATTAAGATTGAAGTTCAGGTTTGTCTTCCTACAAATTATTTTATTTCCATCCATCCATCAATCTGTCCACCTATTCTTTCTATTCCATATGTTCTTATAAGTGCAAGTCCTTTCACAAAATCTATATTACTAATTTGGAATGATCAGTTCATCCATAGACGCATAAATGAATGAATGGATGAGGTTTGTGAAGTTACTGCAATCTGAGTTATTAACAGCAATTCTGCTCACAAATTCTTCAAAATTCTGACCCTTCAGCTGGTGCCGCATCTCACTAGGCTAATCCTCCGCCTTGCGGCGCTGGCAAACCGGGTTCCAGTCCCGGTCCGGGCACCGGATTCTGTCCAGTTGCCCCTCTTCCAGGCCAGCTCTCTGCTGTGGCCAGGGAGTGCAGTGGAGGATGGCCCAAGTGCTTGGGCCCTGCACCCCATGGGAGACCAGGGTAAGTACCTGGCTCCTGCCATCGGATCAGCGCGGCACGCCGGCCATAGCGCGCTGGCCGCGGCGGCCATTGGAGGGTGAACCAACGGCAAAAGGAAGACCTTTCTCTCTGTCTCTCTCTCTCACTGCCCACTCTGCCTGTCAAAAAATTAAAAAAAAAATTCTGACCCTTCTGAGAACCTGAAACATATTTCTAGATGAGAAGAGTTATATTCTGCCTGAGTTTAAAATTGGATTCTGCTTCTTCAAGATACCACTTTGGTCTGAAGTAGAAGACCTAGCACAGAAGAAAAGCTGTTTTAAGTCCATTTCTTAGCTATATTCTGCCTTATTTCTTAAGGGTTAGGAAGAAGTTATCATTGAGCTTTTTTGGCTTTTTAAAAAATCCTCTTCAGAACTCCAAGTTTGGGCAGAGAACAAGAAAATATACAGGGGAAAATAGCAAATTAATTAAGAAAATAACTCTGACCATGATTTTAGTATCTGGGACATGTGACTTGCATAGTGCCCAGAATCTCCACACCTTTCAGTAAGTTTTGTTACTAAGGTATAGCAGGACCGACAAATTTTTATCTCAAAGGAAAGTGACTAAAGATACATAAACACAGTGAAATAACTAAGTAAAATACAAACTCAATTCCTATGTTAAGGAAGTTGTCTTAAACTAGCATCTTTCTGCTCCTTAGAGACGCACAGGAAATAATGGTCCAATAATGCAGAACATAAAATGTGTTTTACGAAAGGGAGAGGATGAGAAAGGAGAGAGTCAGAGAGGAAAGACAACTATACACACATATACACAAATACACATATACACAGATGAGAGAGAGAGAGAGAAAGAGAGAGAAAGTCTCAGAATAACAACTTGGAGAGATCTAGCTATACTATAGGTTACTGGTTAATTAAAAAATAAAAAAAAACACCTCAGTTGATGCTTCAAGATGACTTTTGGAGACCTCATTTTTGAAAATCAGTAGGTAGTGCTGAATTTAGCTGATCTAGAATCTCCTTAGTAATAAAGCTAGAAAAAAAATGTGAAATATGAAAAATGCAATATGCTGACCTGTTGAAGTGCAATCACAGACTGACTGTGAATAAGGTTACTGATCTTCCCAGAGAAGCAATAGGGGTGTGGTAGAAACCAATCTATCACGGCAGATGAGGGAGGTCCCAGATCTGCACTCCAGAGCCAGGAAAACACAGAATCTGCAAGTTCACCCCCACAGCCTTGTCCTCTGCAGAAGCCAGGGAGGAAGGGTGAGTGTGAGTAGGCACAGGTTGGGCCCAAAGAACTGCCAGGCCCTCTGGAGACCAGAAGACTCTTGGTAGAGGCAAAGCGATGGCGTCTCCATGGCCAACAAACTCCTGGGGTAAGAGGAGCTCCTCTGACAGATGGGAGTGTATCAGTTTTCTCAACCAGACAGAGCAAAGCTCCACTAGCTGGACAACTTATATAGGAATTTATTGTTTCACAGTTGTAGAGCCTGGCAAGTCTGACACCAAGGTGTTGGCAGGGTTGGTTCTTTCTGAGAAGTCTGAGGAAAGGGTATGCTTCAGGCCTCTCTCCTCCACGTGTCTGATCCCATCATCTTGCCTCTGTGTGTGTGTCTCTCTCTATCCTAATTTCCTCTTCTAGTAAAGATGCCAGTTTTACTGGATTAGGACCTACTCTAATGAGCTCAATTTACCTTAATTAATTCTGTACCCTATTGGCAAATGTGTGTAGATTCTACGATACTGGGGTTTTGTAACTCAACATCTAGTTTTTTTGTGGGAGGGAGACACAATCCAATGCATAACAGGAGACAAGAAGTCACTAAAAATACAAAGTGAGCTAAAGGATTTTGTTAGATATTGTTTTCCTTCAATTTTCTATGGAATTGATGAGAAATTGCAGTGAATTGTCTCATAAATAATTTTGGAAATCATTACCAGTGGATGGAATAGGTAACCAAAAAAAAAAAAAAAGCATGCTGTTTTTCACAATCCACTTTTTTCTTTTATCTAGTTAAAAAGAAAGCTGATTTTTCCCTTGCAAGCATGGCCATTTCTTTCTCATTTATAGGATTAGGGTGGCGATCGTCTTGGCTAATAAGCCAGCTATCATAAGGATACACAGCAGGACTTCCTGCTACCTCTCACTTTCTGCCATGGCATCATGACAAGACTCCATGTGGTTTATGTCAGGTTCCTAAGGAACCACAAAACAAAATCTTATAGATTATGAAGTGACAATTATAAATTTTCATCTGACAACAAGTAAAAATTATAGTCAATACTGAAAATGCCTATGTTCATCTTTTTTACGAACATCCCTGTAAGTCCACTGGGAGCTGTTAACTGATGCTGAGATACACTTTTTTAGCTAATCTTCTTGATTAACTGAAGAAGTCCCTCTCTTCTAGGTCTTCTCAGTATGGGAGACTAAGACGAAATGTTGTGATAAGCTAGGGATTCTAAGACCTTTTTGTAGGAAAAACTGACTAAGAGCTCTGGAATACAAATGCATATAATTTTTACAAAGTTTCATCAGGGCCATTGCTGCAACTCATTGTGGAGCTGTTCGACTTCGGGGAATTCTCTCCTGAAGAAGGTATTATGGAGAGGGCATTGTGATGCAACATGTGAAGCCACCACTTGGACACCTGCATCTAGTGTCAGAGTACCTGATTCAAGACCTGGCATATCTGCTTCTCATTCAGCTCCCTGCTAATGTACCTGGGAAGGCAACAGAGAGTGACCCAAAAATGTGGTTCCTGAAAATCATGTGGGAGACCTAGTTGATGTTCCTGGCTCCTGATACAGCCTGGCTCAGCTCCAGCAGTTGGATATATTTGGGGAGTAAACCAGCAGATGGAAGATAACTCTCTCCCTCTCTCTCTCCCTCTCCCTCTCCCTCTCCTTCTTCCTCTCTCTCTCTCTTTCCCCTAACTCTTTGTAACTCTACCTTTCAAATAAATGGATAAACAAATAAGTTAAAAAATGTGTTGTGATGCTGAGATATCAAAATTTAAAATTGAAACTGGAAGCTTTTCAACAATTTATATTCTGCAATTAAATAAAGTACCAATAAAACTAATTAAATTTACATCATTTTAAGAGAATATAAATCAAAATACCTAACTACTTTTGAAAATAAATGTAGAAGAAAGCCAACTTTATTTAACCAATGAAATTCTTAAAAAAATGTGCCTTGGTGTATTTTTTGCTATAATCACAACATACAACATACCACAGATGAGACACTTTATAAAGAACCAAAATTTATTTCTCACAGCTTTAGAGGTTGGGAAGGCCAAGATCAAAGTGCTTGCACTGGTACAGACAGTCATGTGGCATCATAAGAGGTGGGAAGGACCACTCGGATGAAAGAGAGAAGGAGGGAGAATGGGGAATTGAATCCAGTTTTTGTAAAGACCCCACTCCCAGGGTAATGAACCCATTCCTACAGTAATGAAATAAAATCTGCTCATGAGGGTTGTACCCTTCTACTGAAACCTCTGCTATTAGGTCCCATCTCCCAACACTGTCCTATTAAGGGTTAATTTTCCAACACATGGACTATGTGGTAACCTTCAAAACATAGTCCAAAGTTATTCAATCAAATTTAACAAATAGAACTGTTTATTTCTGGTTTAGACAGAAAAATACAGAAGGACGGTTGAGGCAAGCACAAAGAAAAAATAGAGAAGAGAAAAATGATAAAGAATGGCTCACTAGGCTAATCCTCCACCTGCGGCACCGGCACTCCAGACTCTAGTCCCAGTTGGGGCACCAGTTCTGTCCTGGTTGCTCCTCTTCCAGTCCAGCTCTCTGCTGTGGCTTGGGAAGGCAATGGAGGATGGCCCAAGTCCTTGGGCCCTGCACCCACATGGGAGACCAGGAGGAAGCGCCTGGCTCCTAGTTTTGGATAGGTGCAGGGCGCCGGCCGTGGTGGCCATTTGTGGGGTGAACCAACGGAAGGAAGACCTTTCTCTCTGTCCCTCACTGTCTAACTCTGCCTGTAAAAAAAAGAATGAATATAAATGAGAAATAAAGAGAAATTAGAAAGGAAAATAGAAGAAATTGCATGCGAGAACAATCTTAGGTTATTGACCACTGATGAAGGCTGACTGACCCAAAAAGCTTTAAAGCAATGCTTCCCCTCTTGAGTTTTATGTGCTATTTTATTTTAGCTTGAAATTCCAAATTTCTCATTTAATCCTAAATTAAATGCTTTTGTACCAAAAAAATGACCTGGACCATAAAAATGTATTTAGTATTTGTAACAGCTGTTCTTGAACTTTATTTTGCTGTTTTGAGTAAACGGTTATCTATATTCTACATTAGTACAATAGCTACACTCCAGCTATTTATACTCTAATTATCTATATTTATATAATACTCATAATAACACAGTGAAGGGGGTACTAATATTCTCATGGCACAGATGAGAAAAATGAGATACGGAGAACGCAAATCTGTGACACAGATCTCAGTTCTAGAAGGGGAGGCGTCAGGATTTGTGGCATGGCTTTTCTTTCTATCTACATTTTTATAAAGAATTACTATTTGTTAGAAAGTTAGAGTTACAAAGAGAGAAAAGGAGATACAGAAAGATCTTTACTCCACTGATTCACTCCTTAAATGGCCACAATAGCCAGAATTAGGCCAGGCGGAAGCCAGGAGCCAGGGGTTTCAACCAGATCTCCCATGAGGGTGCAGGGGCCCAAGCATTTGGACGATCTTTCACTGCTTCCCCAGGCTCCTTAGCAGGAAGCCGGATTTGAAATGGAGCAGCCAGGACTCACATCTGTGCCTAAATGGGAGACCAGTGCTGCAGGCAGGAGATTAAGCTGCTGTGCTGCAGTGCCAGCCCCATCACCTGGTGGTTCAGGTCTTCATGTTACATTGGGTCTCTATGTTATGTAGTCTCAATGTTGCAATGGCAGGTTCCTTCCCCAGAATGACTCCCTGAGACAGAATTCCATCTTCTAGCTCATTCCCCAAATATTTGCTATAGCCAGAGCTGGGCCAGGTCAGAGCTAGAAGGCAGAAAAGCAACTGAGGTCTCCTATGGGAATGGAAAGGATCTAATTACTTGAACTATCATCACTGTCTTTCAGGGTCTGCATTAACGAGAAGCTGGAGTTAGGTGGATATTGAAACTAGATACTCCAATGGAGGATGTAGACATCTTAACTTGTGGACTAACTCTCCACTACTAACAAGCATCTCTTAAACTAAGCAGAGGGATCCAACAATCCATTCCACAATATCCTAAGATCACCTTGTTTTTGTTTGTTTGAAATCCAAGTCTTTAAAATTAATTACATTCTAATATTAAGATAAGTTAAAATGTCAATATCAGGTTCAATATTGAGAAAGAAGGAATACTGTGTCTGTTACCTCCTTTGGGATAAATGGACTCAACAATGTCCTAAAACCTTTTAACCCATCACATCAAGAACCTTCATCTATAATGATGAGTCAGAACTTGCAAGGGACTTACTCTTTGAGCACGAGCTATGTGGCCACAACAAAATCTTATTATCATAAAAGTTTGTGCTGAAATGGGAAAATGTGCAAAGTGCTAGTAATGAAAAAAATCAAAATAAGAACTTTAAATTCAAGGTTTCCTATACAGTGAATTCTCTCCAGGTGGGTCCCACTAGGGTGATTCTGAAACACTGTTGTTTCCACCAGGTGTCTGCCTCTGCTCTTTGACCCATCATAGAGCTCGCCCATCTGAGCAGGAATAAAAGGGGTATACTCCAGAGAATGTCAGGCTCAATTTGTCATAGGACTCCCATTTCTATTTCAGATTCAGTGCTGCTCTGCCTTCTACGAAGGGTGAACAAGCCTGAGAAGCAATGAAACTTCACATGTCTTCTACTTTTTGTCTCTGAAATTCCAGAACCTCCTGGAGTAACCCACTCCTCATTACTTATGTCCTTTTCTCTATCCACACCATCTGTGCCCCCCACACCCCGTGTGTGTGTGTGTGTGCGTGTGTGTCCCTCCCTTCAGGGAGAAAATGGAATCCATGGACAGAAAACTCACCTACTCTTATGTTAATTCCCAAGACTTGGATGAACAAAGTAAGCACTGAGTTGGCTTCTGTCTGCCACTTGCCATTTCTTCAGTTCCCAGACAAGACATTGGAAAGAAGGAAATGAGGGGTGATGGCACCCAAGGATCAGGTAGAGTCCAGACCTCCTCACAGTTGAAGGAGGAAAAGGTTCTCACACATATGTCCTCTGGATGTTTTCATCCCCACCACCTTCCCACTAGGCCAGAAACAGATCCCCACTAGATGAATGCAAGCCCACCATGGTCTTATCAGACCCACTGTTGAGGCTTTCTATTTCCAAGAAGAGAAGCTTCCAAATCTGTTACTCAGATTGCCAGCATTCATCTGCAGGCCCCCAAAGAAAGAGCCAATAGAATTTACTCTTCACATCACCTTCTTCATTTAAGATATCTGTGTATCTAACTTCCCTTTTCATTCTATCACCAGGTATCTATGGAGTGCCTACTCTATCCAGGATTTTTTCTGTGCCACTCACACTCACATGCCATACATCTGATTTCTAACCTTTTTTACTCTACCTCTAAATTGCAGCTGTCATACTCTGTCAAAATTGCTATTCTTCCCTCTGGTATTTATGGTGAACGGAGCCATTAGTAGTCATCATGAGGCCATCTGTACAGTGTCACTGGATGGTGACACACAGCCTCTGTTTGAACTCTAAGGTGCTGCATCTTTCAGGATGGTTATTAATTCCACTAAATCCATCTTCCACACTCCCAAATGGGGGCATCTGTAATAGCTATTGTATGCACACAGCAGCATAAAGAGAGGATGTAGCCTGTTATAATCAAGAATTGTCAGTGACGAAAGAATTATAATATTAGAAACAAAAAATGGGTGCTATCTCCTGTACTTTTTCTCTCCTGTATTTTTAATTTTGTACTTTATATATTTGAACAGACAAGCCCTATGCTGATTTGCATGCCTGCAAATGACTCTGAAGCTCATCCTTTGATTTTAAGGGAGTGTTTTCCAACAATGATGGAACCACATATGGAGTGGCCTTAGTTGTTCAATCATCTGCTTTTCTTCAACTATTTATTACTCAGTTTATTTGTGTGTCCTAAAATGACCTACTATTAATCCTGTTGCATATTTAGAAAGCATTAAATATTCAAGTCTTTGTCCAGCATGTAAAAACTGAGTCACATTCTTCTTGAGTATAATGCAGTTTAAATTAGGGGAGATAACTTCAAATCACTATGTGATCTAGACAGATTATAAATATAAATGAGTTGGTGAGGCTAACCTGTGATTTGATTCATGATTGATGTTTTATATTCTAATCCCTCAACACACATTGTATTTCCGTATTGAATGTGGAAGAATATTCTTCAAATGCACAAAATGTAGCTTGTTTTCACAGATTTTCATAAAGCCCAAAGCTTCTTAATTAACTTCTCATTGTCCCACTATGACAGAGACATTAACAAGGAGAACATGATCATAGTGGGGGTAGGATGACTAATGACAACTGAAATACTGAAATTTGGCTTTACAGAAGAGAGGAAAGAGGCGCTGTTACAGTGGGATTGAAAAGTATTGCACTCAACTAAATAGAGGGGCTGCCTGTGCTCAGCTCCAGCCAACTGTGCATGTGAACCCAGTGCCACAAGATTTTTGGAACGTTCTCAAATAGATTAAAATCCATATTTATGTGAACCCTTCCAATTGTTAAATATTGGCAGCTAATTTGGAGTTTAATATAAATCCAATAGTTTCTACAATTGCAGACAAGCAAACCTGTAGAGGCTGGATTTGGCTGAGGACCTGAAAGCTGTTCTCTGACATCTCCATCATTTCCATCACTCACCACCACACTGATTTGAAGAGGGCTTAATTTAGTCAGGGAAGAGAAGGGCATTGGGGCCATTGCTGAGGCATAGTGGGCTAAGCCTCCGCTTGCAGCACCAGCATCTCACATGGGACTGGTTATTACGCCCACTGCTCCTCTTCTATCTATTCATATATTTCTACAGGGATATCTATGTTTTTGCATATATGTGCACTACATCAACAGATAGTAGTCTCCATTTAAAAGACACTAACTAGGGGCCAGTGCTGTGCCATAGTAGATTTAGCTTCTGCTTGTGAAACCAGCATCCCATATGGGCAGGAGTTCGAGTCCTGGCTGCTCCTCTTCCAATCCCACTTGCTGCTTATGGCATGGGAAAGCAGGGGAAGATGGCCCAAGTGCTTGGTCCCCTGAACCCACGTGGGAGACCTGGAAGAAGCTCTTCTTAGCTCCTAGTTTCCTATCAGCTCAGCTCCAGCCATTGCAGCCATCTTGGGAGTGAGCCAGTGGATGGAAGACTTTTCTGTCCCTCTTTCTGTCTGAAACTCTGCCTTTCAAATAAATAAATACATTTTTGAAAGGGAGAAGAGAGGGCACTACTGCATGCCTGTGAGGTCATCTTGCAGGTTGTATTATGGAAGACAATGTTTCTTACTTTATTGTTTTAATTAACACTAATCTTGCATCCTGTTGACTAAAAGTCACTCTCAATTGAGATAAAAACTTCTTTGGAATACAAGCATTTCAGGAACAAATGGCATGCATAGCATTACATGAGATAGGATTTCTATTCTGGAGACCATATGCCCATATAGAGAGAAATGTAGAGATACAGAATATCATAGATAAATTTGTAAACAGCAGGCACTTCATCATTCCTTTGACTTATACAAAGACTGTAGCAATGTTATGTGTTTTTTTTTAAAAAAAAAAACGGCAATTAAAAATACTTTTACACTGAGGAAACATTAATAATTTTAGCATCTGTCACATAATTTTATTATGTTCTGGTAACTAGAATTGCAATTCAGTGACGTAAGCCATGGTATTTCTCAAGCTCCTAATATCACACATTTCACCTTAGTTTGTGTTACATCCGTGCATTTGTCTTGAGTTGTGAGGAAACATAAAGCTATTTTCAGAGAATCTAATAAGGCTATCGGACATCTTCTATTTTCTTTTGTGCTTTTATTTGTAAAAAGAGGAACAAAGACATCTAACAAAAGGAACAATAAGAACACATGTAATGATTTCTGATTATGAAAAGTGAGATTGGGATCCTAGCTGAAGAGAGACACTTCCATGATGAGTGTCCTGATAGAGCTCTGGACATCCCATTTGAGTTTCTGAAAGCACAGAAAGACAATTATGAATGCATGTTCAGAATCTGATTGGGTATTCAGGGAGAGGCATAGATGCCTTTGACTCAATGAAGCTTAAACTTAAGGGCTACTCCCTTGTTTAACTTTTCTCGAAACTCTATTGGGACTCTTCAGGGAGTCTGGAAGGACCCGTCTGTTCTAACTAGCTGGCTGGAGCCTGGGAGTCCTTCATGGTAGTATTGGAGTCCTGGAGTATAGGCCTGCCTATACTACTTCTAGATATTTTCTACCTCTGGTGTCCTTGTCATGAAACTCTGAAAGCTTTAGTAGGTGGAGATACTAACCACTGTAGGAGCTGATGAAAAGCTCCCCAGGGAGTCTGGACCTCAGAAGAATGTTTGGGACAACACACAGCTGTGCTATTTGTTAGGAGGCCTTTAAAACCCAGGGTTTGCATCCATTTCCGCTGATCCTCACCATAACCATCAGGGTCTGCAGAAAAGAAGAGGAGGTAAATTAGGGATACTTATGATGAACATAATTCAAGGCTTGAGACTGACAAGAAGAAATGACAGAGCATGTTACAGATGTGGCATTACTAATAACAAGCAGTGATGTTGAAAGAAATGTTTTTGTCTTTTCAAAATTACTTAAATATTTTATATAGAATTTCTAGGTGAAAACTAAATTGTATTTTGTTCTTTTTGATAAAAATCATGATGACATAGACATTGTCACATTTACAGGAGATCAAAGACTATGTATGGAACAGTACTAGATGATGATAATGACGATGACTATATGTTTTTGTCTTTGTGATATTTGTAATTTTTATCAAGTTTGGAAGTTTTAATTTGTATTCTAAATTAAAATTAATATTTATTTTTGTTATTATATTTATAATATGCATTAGTTTTTTAATTGAGGACCCCACATATTACACCCTTCAAGATCCACAAAACCAGGATCCATCTCTGCTAAGAAATCTGGGACAGAATCTTGCACAATATGTATGGAGCGGCCGGCACCACGGCTCACTAGGCTAATCCTCCACCTGCGGCACCGGTACCCCAGGTTCTAGTCCCAACTGGGGCGCCGGGATTCTGTCCCGGTTGCTCCTCTTCCAGGCCAGCACTCTGCTATGGCCCGGGAGTGCAGTGGAGGATGGCCCAAGTGCTAGGGCCCTGCACCCACATGGGAGACCAGGAGGAAGCACCTGGCTCCTGGCTTCACATCAGCGCAGGGCGCCGGCCACAACATGCCAGCCATAGCGGCCACTTGGTGGGTGAACCAACCGATAAAGGAAGACCTTTATCTCTGTCTCTCTCTCACTGTCTAATTCTGTCTGTCTATATATATATATATATATATATATGGAGGAAAAAATTGGAAGATGAGATGTCCTTGGAAATTTTCAGATATCTTTCAAAATTTTGATGTGAGAGTTTATAGATGTTTATAGGGAGGGTAACCATAGGACATTTTACAAAATAAATGCCAAGAATTAGATCCATTTTGAAAAAAAATTCATTAATTTTATGTTGCTATAACCAACTGTGTGAAGTAACTGATTTGTGAAGAAAATAGGTTTATTTAACTCACAGTTCTGGAAACCCAGGAGCATGGTACCAGCTTCCGCTTGATTCTGGTAACTGTCTCATGGCATCATGCAGAGTGTGTGTGAGTGACCACACGAGGGGCAGAGAATCAGAGACGGGAAAGGAGCCAGTCTTGCTCTTTTTATAACACTTTACTTTCATGAGAACTAATCAGGGTCCTACAAGAACTTCCAAAGACAGAACCCACAATGATCTTCCACTAGCACACCCTTATCAACGTTTCCTCCACCTCCCAACTGCTGCACTGGAGATGGAGCTTCCAGCGCAAGAACCCCTGGGGAGCATTCTCAAACCATATTAAACCAGAGAAAACAGTTTTGAAGACTTAAATGAGGTTGGACCATTCATCCCCAGGGTTTGGGCTCAGGAAAATCCTGCCTTTCCCTCTGCTATTGCTCCTTGTTTCCTATCTCATCTAAATCACATCTACTACATTTTTTCCCTATGCTTACATCCATATCATTCTCTTTTTTGTTTTCACATCATTTTTCTGAATAGTAAATTTGTTCTATATGTTTGTGCAAGATGCTGTTCATTCCTGGTCATCTCTCAATTCCTTTGCCTTGGTTTTATGTGGCATATCTAGACTAAACATAGTAAACACTGGTGATAAGTAACAGATGGAAATTATATTGGAGGATTTGAAACAACGCTTTGGTGGTGAGGGAGTCTTTAAAAGGTTCCTTATTAAGACCAGATTTCTTCCTCTCAGTCAAGGACCAAGAGGGAGATGGCTGCTTTACAGTCCTCACCCTAGGAAGAAAGAATTCTCCAGCCCAAACAGGAGCAGATTTACATGTCATAGCCTGGGAAAAAACAGGGGCTTTCCTGGCTGTGATGGAGTAGACACTAATTACATACAGTCATAGCATTTATAGCATAAGTGTATTTCACTGACACAGAGCTGTAAAAACAAAAGGAGTTCACCCATAAATACAACATGAAGGGTGTTAGTTTGCTGCAATTACAAAGAAGTTTTACTGAGTGACGTATATGCAAATGAGGGAGTCTAACTATGGAAAAGATGACATTGTAAGTAAAGGGCCACACCCATTGCTGAGAGCATATAAATGTCCCAGTGACAAGTGACATCCAAACTCAGAACCTTCTCCCACCTCCAGTCACCATGCCCTACAACTGCTGCTCTGGAAACTCCTTCTCTCAGTCCTTTGGGGGCTACCTGCGCTACCCAAGGTCTTCCTGTGGCTCTTCCTACCCAAACAACTCGTTCTACAGTGCAGGACTCCAATGTCCCAGCACATGTCAGCCGGGCTCCTCTTTGTACAGTGGCTGTCAGGAGCCTGGCTGTGAGCCCACCAGCTGCCAGACTTCCTATGTGGTGTCCAGCCCCTGCCAGACGTCCTGCTACCGCCGGAGGACCTCCACACTCTGCAATCCCTGCAGGACAATTTACACGGGGTCTCAGGGCTTTGGATCCAGCAGCTGCAACTCCCTGGGCTGTGGATCTAGAAGCTCCTATTCCCTGAGCTGTGGACCAAGGAGCTGCCACTCCTCAGGCTGTGGATCTAGTGGTTTCAGACCCCTGGGTTATAGAGTCCATGGCTTTCCTTCACTGGGTTATGGATCTGGGTTCTGCCGCCCATCCTGCTCAGCCTCTAGGACCTGCCAGTCTTCTTGTTTCCAGCCAACCTGTTGGTCTGGATCCGGCGTCTGTTGATCATCTTATTAAGTTTCTAATGCCATTGGCCAATGTCTTTAATGCCTCTATTAATAATTGTTATAGTCTTCCTATTTAGCTTCCTATTTTCTGATTATCAGTTTCTCACCCTGTCTCTGGCATCAAATCCTGGCTGACAGACTTCATCTGAAAATCTGTAATTTGTGTACTAACTCAAAATAAAGTCTAAAGTCTTCATTGGAGATAAAATTTATGTTATAGGATAACTACTCATTATTGTTTGAAAAAACAAATTTTTACTCAATAAATGCATTGATTCTGATTTAAATCTATATTAGATTTGTTTCATTATTTATTTGGTTCTAAAATATTAAAGAAATCATTATGAAATTATCAATGTATCTATACAGATTGGTTTTGAAAATCAATGAGGTGAGGGGCCAGCACTGTGGCATAGTGGGTAAAGCTGCCACCTGCAGGGCAGGCATCCCATATGGACGCCGGTTTGAGTCCCAGTTGCTCCACTTCCGATCCAGCTCTCTGCTATGGCCTGGGAAAGCTGGAGAAGATGGCCCAAATCCTTGGGCCCCTGCTCCCATGTGGGAGAGCTGGAAGAATCTCCTGGCTCCTGGCTTAGGATCGGCTCAGCTCCAACCATTGTGGCCATTTGGGGAGTGAACCAGCAGAGGAAGACCTATCTCTCTCTTCCTCTGCCTCTCTGTAACTCTGCCTTTCAAATAAATAAAGAAATCTTTAAAAAAAAAATCAATGAGGTGAGTAAACTGACCAAACTTTTGGAGGCCTCAGATATTTTTATTACTCAAACTACAGGTAGGGGTTGACGTTGTGGCACAGAGTATTAAAGCCCTGGCCTGAAGCGCTGGTATCCCATATGGGTGCTGGTTTTAGTCCCAGCTGCTCCTCTTCCAATCCGGCTCTCTGCTATGGCCTGGGAGGGCACTGGAGGATGGCCCAAGACCTTGGGCCCCTGAACTCATGTGGGGGACCCAGAAAAAGCTCCTGGCTCTTGGCTTCAGATCGGTGCAGCTCCAGCCGTTGTGGCCATCTGGGGAGTGAACCAACAGATGGAAGACCTCTCTTTCTGTCTCTGCCTCTCTCTGTAACTCTGGCTTTCAAATAAATAAAACAAATCTTAAAAAAAAAAACTACAGGTAGTGAAAGTATAGACTTTTTTTGAATATAGTGACTTCAGTTAATTAAAATCTCACCATCAGGAATGATATTGATTCCTCATAAAATTTTGATCATTACTATGCCAAGAAGTATAAGGAAGCAAATTCATTTAAATTCACATACAATGATGCAGACAATGAGAAAATATTATATTTATAAAATTATGTTTATACAAGATAGAAGTATTTTAGGCAAATGAAGTGGTAGCATATAAATTTTAGGTAATTTTTTGAAGTCACCCAATATTTGTGCTTAGAAGTGGTCAATAGCCTGCATCTTGCTGGCGTGCTTTCAATATAATTCACTTATCTGACATATAGGAACAAATATGAAACGAGTGGAGGATTAACATCACACAATTTAACTGACAATGACTGTGTTTATTAAAAGGGCCACTGTGATATTTTGATCCATTTTTTTAACTGTAGAAAGATTCAGTGAAGCTAATTGGCATATACATCACCGCACCACAGCCTAAACCCTCAAACCAGAATGAAATTCCGTCATTTACAAAGCAGGGGTGGGACTAGAGGGCATTATGTTAATTGAAATAAGTCAGACACAGGAAGATAAATACCATATAATCTCAATTATTTATAGTATCTGAAACAGTTAATTTCGTAGAAACAGACTAGAAAGTTATCAACAGAAATTGAAGATAGGTATGTGAGGAGAATGGAATGGGGAGATTTTAAAAATGTTTCTATTCATGTATTTGAGTGGAAGAGAGAAACGGACAGAGAAGGAGTTCCTGTCTTCTTATTCAGTCCCCAAATATTTGCAGCAAGGAACTATATTCAAGTCTCCCATGTGGGTGACAGGGACACAATCACTCGACTCATCACAGCTACATCCCAAGGCAGCCTTAGCAGAAAGCTGGAGTCAGAAGCCAGTTATCAAACTCAGGCACTCTGGTATGAGACACTGATGTCTTTACTACTGAGCAAACCATGTGTCAGAAGTGGAGATGTTGAGCAAAGTAGCCAAATAGACTGGATAAATAAGTTTTATTGATGTCATACTGTACGATGACACGTTCATAATAAAGTATTTAATATTTCAAAAATTCTAAGAGAATAGATTTTTATCATCTCTTTGTTTTTATTACTGTTTCAAAACTAAATTAAACAGAAGAAAACAAGCTTTGCATATAATCAGAAATGATGACTTAATATGTATTTAATATGTATTTGAACATAACATTGTGGAAGTGTTATGTCTTCTTTTAATGTTAATATTATCTGTTCCCATAGGCTAAGTAGTGTAGACAATTCTCAGTAACAAATCTAAAAGTGAGAAGAGAAGTACAGCATTTGGCAATACAGTTGAGTTGCCGCTTGGTTCAAGTTATGGCTACTCCACTTTGATTCAGGTCCTGCTAATGAACACCTTAGAAGGCAGCAGAGATGGTTCAGGTACTTCAATACTTGCCACCAAAGTGGGAGATCCAGATTGAGATCTGGCTCTTGGCTTCAAACTGACCCAGCCCTGGTGTTTTTTTGCACACATTTGGGGAGCAAACCAACATATGGATGAACTCTCTCTCTCTCTCTCTGGGTGTGTGTGTGTGTGTGTGTGTGTGTGTGTGTGAATGTGTGGTTGTGCCTTTCTGCTTTTCAAATAAAAATGAAAATAAATAAATAATACTGGCATTCCCCATCTAAAATTCCCTCGGGGTTGTTAAAAATAAATAATTAAATACATAATTAAAACTGAGGAGAAAACTGATTAAGGTAATGTTTGGTAAATATTACTACACTTTCTTTAACACTACACAACAATATTTACAGAAAGGTATACCTCATAATTTTAAATAAAAAGATTTAGTTATTTCAAAGTCAAATTTACACACACACACACACACACACACACACACGGAGAGAGAGAGAGAATCTTCCATTTGCTGGTTCCCTTCCCTGACGGTTGCAATAGCCAAACATTATGACAGACTGAAGCCATGAATGAGGAGCTTCATCTAGGTCTCCCACATGGGTTCTAGGGGCTCAAGTGATTGGGCCTTCTAGGCCATTAGCAGGGTGCTGGATCAGAAGTGGAGCAATCCAGATAAGAACTATTTCCCATAGTGAATAGGAGCATCACAAGCAGCAACTTTACCCCCTGTGCCTCTATGCCAGCCCCCACCCAACCAATTTAAGTCATGTTAAATACAAGACCATGGCAAAACAAAGATAGGAAGTTAGCAAGGAATATATGCTAAATAACCTAAAAGATTTCTGAATCTTGGACCTGCAAATTCACAAGAGTGTTAGAGAAGGTGAGGAAAAGTCTGGAAGGAATAATTAAATGGAACAAGCAAAGCATAGATGATTTAAAATGGGGGCACGGTTGGAAATATAGTTGAATAGTTAAGATATAATATAAGATTTTATATGGCATGCTAATGACAAGTACTTGATGCATAGCTGTCCCTTCATCATTGAATGATATTTATTTTGTCACAACAATTATTACTTTCTTCCTCTCCAACTCAAACTATGAAAACAATTTTGCAATTGGACATTCTCAATCCACTTTCACTATTTTCATCACTCTTTAATATTTAATAAATCTCCCATCCAATGATTAGGTAGGAAGTTCAAGCTTATATCTAAGGAGAATAAAATTTAAAAATAGTTTCAAAGGAAAGACAATTTAAAAATAAAATCTTTTGTCCAGAAAATCAAGGCAAAAATATACATGTGAGACTAGGCAGAATTACCATGTCAAAGAAACCAATTAATCAAATTTCATAGAATTTATGGTTCCTTTCAGAATAAAAATTAATTGAATCCAAAAGAGCCTGATGAGATTCACAGGCTGAAATAACAAAATTTAGAGGTTAGAAGTTTCCAATGTTTTTAGCCAAAATTGTTTGGTACTCTGATCAATTCCTTAGGAACAGGATACAGGAAAGATATTCACCCCTTCCTGGAAAATAAAGTTCAGTTCCAACTTCAATATTTTATATCAACTTGATTCAAAGTTGCTTAGTTTTCCCTGCCAAAACTTAAATCAAATTCTCTCAGAAATATTGTAACCTAACACTGAGCTGTAAATTATGTCTCTAAATAGATATCCATATACATAAAATGCAATATAGATATAGACTAATATATTAAAATAGTTGTAGATATAGTTGCATAACAATAGATGAAAATAAACATAGCATGTTAATGAAAATTTCCTGCATTTAATATGTTAAGAAATGACTGTAGAGAGGCCAGAGCTACGCCATGACAGGCTTCTCACAAGAGAAAGAAACAGACCAGGTCCAGGACACGCCTGTTGTGGAAAAAAAAAAACAAAGCCTGACACCTGAAAGTTCTTGGCCCCACAGGGCCAGATGCGGGGCAACTAATAAAGTGGGCAGACTTGACATATGCCATATGTGGAAAGGAATGTGGATGTAATACTTGTTTGCCCAAGAACTATAAAAACCCTGGGAACCAAAAGAAGGGGGTCTTGGTCTCCCAGCACTGCGTTGCACAGGGAGCCAGGCTCCAGTATGCCGGACCTATAAAGTTCTTTGTTCTTTGCATTTCGGTGAGTCTCACTGGTTCTTTCTATCTGGGCAGTCTGGGACACAAGTAAAGCCTAAATATTCTATTAAAATATCATTTTCTATAAATATATTTAAAATAATTTTGGTTTTTAATATTTGTATATTTTTAATGTTTGAATACTTTTAATATTTTAGCAATTTTTGAATATTCTATGAGCATTCTAAATTTCTTAATGTTTATTGCTACCTATAAGTTAAGAACTACAAACTATCTCGTTCATGATCTATGCAATAAATATTCAGTCATAATTCACTTACTTTTTCAGCCATCTTTTATTATTTCAAGTTTTCATATTAGCTTATTGTCTCAACTGGGGAAAATTAGTCACCATTCCATTTAAATGTAGATGACATGAACAATGCTACAAAAAGAATATATTTGAATATTTTACACTGAAAAAATGATAAATATTTTATACTGAAAAAACTCTTAAATAGGAGCTCAGAAGACATGCTTTTAAATAAAGGAGAAAATGTCTGATAGATGGGAAAGGTAAGCATGTCTATAAGGTACTTCTTGATAGTTGTTTCAGAACAGAAGAATCTCCGGATGAATTAGATGACAAAAGAACAAAATATATGAAAATTTGTGAACTATGTTGATATGGAATCTGCTTTTATTTGAATTACACAGAGGGAAGAATTGTTAGAACACTTATCTTCCCTTAACTCGAGATCATCTAACTGTGCTTAAAAATATTATATTATAAATACTTATTTATGAGGAAGACACAAAGAGGGAGAGAAAAAGAGAGGGGGGAGAGAGAGGAAGAGGGAGAGAGGGAGAGGGAGGGAGAAAGAGAGAGACAGAGAGAGAGAGAGAGAGAGAGAGAGAGAGAGAAATATTCCATCTGTTGCTTCACTCTCCAAATGTCCACAATGGCAATGGTGGGCAAAGGCCAAAGCAGAAAGCCCAGAACTCAATGGAGGCCTCCTACGTGGGTGATAGGACCCCAATTATTTGAGCCATCACCAGGATTTGCACTAACAGGATTTGGAATTAGCAGTCAGAGTCAGTGCATTGAACCAATTGCTCTCAAGTGGGTGATGGCCATCTTAATTGCTATTCTAAAAAATGATGACCTGACTCTTTGAGTCTTTTCACATGTGCATAAACTGATATTCATTGTGACTTTGTTTCAAAGTCTTCTTTAGAGATTTTGCTTCTAAGCACTTGACCTGTTGCATATCTGTGACCCACTATGTCTCTCATTCCATTGATTCTATTTATTTTCCCCCTTTCTGATAGATTCAAGCAGAAATATATAATGTAATATGTATCAAATAACTTTAGCGAAGGAAAATCATTGCTCATAAATGGTTGTTTCTTCCAGTGACATAGGGCAAAATGATCTTTGTCTCAAACCACACCTTAGGGCTATGCATTATTGGGCAAATATATATAGCAAGGGTGCCATTAGTCTTCTCGGAGGAGATGAGTAGGGGTGCTTCTCATTATGATTGTATGGCGTTAATGCAACCAAGTCATAGCAGAGCTGCCATAGGAGTAGTTCATTGGCTTAGTGCCATAATAACACAATGAATTCACCCACATAGATAGGATAGAGAATTATTCATCTGCCATAACAGAAAATACTATTGAATTGCAATACAGAAATGAGGGCTTCCAGGTGTGGGAAAGTTGAATGTGCAGAAAGTAGGTGTCTAAGAGTATAAAAATACCTGTCTCCAGAATGTGATATTGAAACTCTGAACTTCTTCATTTATATCAGCTGAATTCACTTCTGTCAACATGCATACAAAATTACCCTGGAAACTTTTGCTCCTGCTCTCCTGAGGCCTGCCAGTTCAACAATGTTCTTCCTGTGGTTTTTCTTACTACAGAATTTTGGCCCACAGAATTAACCACCACTGTCCTCTCTGTCTGCTGGGCTCCTCCTTCTTCAGTGACTGTCAGGAAACCTGCTGTAAGCTCTCCAGCTGCCAGATACCCTGTGCTTCATCCAGCCTCTTCCAAATGCTCTCCTCCTGTGTTAAAATTCTGCACACTCTGCAGTCCCTGCCGTACAACTTGCACTGGGTATCAGGGCCATGAATTTGAGGACTTCATATCCATGAGTAATGGAATCTGTGGCTTTCCTTCTGTAGATTACGAATTCAGACCAAGATGTCCAACCTTCTCTAAGAGTTACCAGTTTTATGGTTACACAACAATCTATGGATCTGGCTTGTTTAGGGTCCAAATCTTTTGAGCAATATGTCCAGTTTCTAAACAAAGTATCTTTAATCTTCATTATCTTCAGCAAAATCTCTGACTCTGATCACTCACTGTATATATTTACTTCATCTACATATACTGGTAAAAAAAACCATGTTTGTTACAGATATTGCAGTATTGTATTGAATAAATAAATCATGTGAATAAATTCAACAAAGAAATTGCTAAATTATTTAATTAAATCAATATTTAAGATGGATTAGAATTAATGAAGTAATAGCACCTGGTTCATTGGGGCTAGCTCCATGGCTCACTGGGTCAGTCCTCCACCTGCGGTGCCAGCATCCCCTATGGGCGCCGGATTTTAGTCCCGGTTGCTCCTCTTCCAGTCCAGCTCTCTGCTGTGGCCCGGGAAGGCAGTGGCGGACGGCACAGTGCTTGGGCCCTGTACCCACATGGGAGACCAGGAGGAGGCACCTGGATCCTGGCTTTGGATCGGCATAGTTCTGACCGTGGCGGCCATTTGGGGAGTGAACCAACGGAAAAGCAAGACCTTTCTCTTTCTCTCTCTCTCACTATCTGTAACTCTACCTGTCAAATAAATAAATAAACTCTTAAAAAAAAAGAACTGGTTCATGTATTTTATTTACAAAATAGATTGAAATCAAAAAGACAAAAATCTAATAAACTCACACATTCTGGCTTCCATATATGCTGTTAATTTCATTGTGAACTTCAGCTGCTTAAATCACTTTTTTTTTCTTTATTTGACAGTGAGAGAGACAGAGAGACAGGACTTCCTTCTGTTGGTTCACTCCCCAAATGGCCGCTACAGCTGGAGCTACGCCGATCTTAAGCCAGGAGATAACTGCTTCTTCCTGGTCTCCCATGTGGGTACAGGGGCCGAAGCACTTGGGCCATCCTCCACTGCCTTCCTGGGGCCACAGCAGAGAGCTGGACTGAAAGAGGAGCAACCTGGACTAGAACCCAGCACCCATATGGGACGCCGGCACCGCAGGCGGAGGATTAAGCAGTGAGCCAAGTTTTCTTTTCTTTTATAGTGATTAGGTTATAAGTCACCGTTTCTGGAAGCAAACTAGAAATCTGTTATAAATTGGTGCATCTTAATTAACATATTTTGAGGGGCTGAGGCTGTGGGACACTTGGTGAATCCTCCACCTGCTGCGCCGGCATCCCATATCAGCACCAGGATCTAGTCCCGGTTGCCCCTCTTCCAGTCCAGCTCTCTGCTGTGGCTCAAGAGGGCAGTGGAGGATGGTCCAAGTGCTTGGGCCCCTGCACCCACTTGGGAGACCAGGAAGAAGCACCTGGCTCCTGGCTTCAGATCGGTGCAGCACCAGCTGAAGCGGCCATTTGGGAAGTGAACCAAAGGAAGGAAGACCTTTCTCTCTATCTCTTTCTCTCACTGTTTATAACTCTACCTGTCAAATAATTTTTTTAAAAATTAACATATTTTGAGCTTTAAATATGTTCCTCTCCAAAATTGCAATTTCTTGGAGTCCTTACATTTCATGCAGAGACTTTATATGAATAATAATCTCAGGTGGAGTATATAGTGTATTTCCTTCAAAAGATATGGAGCCTTGCTGTTTTCTGACAAAAGGAGAAAAATAAAGAACTCATAAAACACAACTGAATAGGAAAAAAATTAGGTTATATGGACAATTTACGTAGAAGTTTGAATAACTTTCTTTGATTCACATTGTTGGGAGGCAAAACCGCCTATGTTGCTTCATCCCACTGAGTACTTCGCTATATAATTAATTCTTTACATGTGTATAAAAGGAGAGAGCCAATTATCTTAGGTGAGAATTAATGAGGTTCATGAGATATGGGGTTTCATATTGCTGGATCAAAGACTCCAAAGAGAGCTGGCAAAACAAGCTTTTCATATCACAAATTAATATTTGATTTATATTTCAGTGCAAATTTTTGGACTTTATTTTTACATTTTATGTCACCATTTTTAATTTAGAGGTCAAGTATTGTAGAAAACAATGTAATATGTTCATAATGTCTAAAGTAATAACAAAATATTATATCTTTCTAAATAGGTAAAACACAGAGTTTGAAGAATTTCCCTATCTATTATTCTTTATACATTTACAGGAATAATGAGAAACTCATATTCCTTGAGCTGTAGGTATTTTACACAAAAGGAAATAAAACACTTAATGGAATATGGGTTCACAGCAGGTCCCAGTCCTGTAAGGAAATTAGGATAAAAAATTCCTAAGACATGGAGACTCACTTAAGAAGAAAAGATATGAGTAATACAAGAGAGAAATTGTAAGAATGTTAAATAAAAGGAACAAATTAAGGAAATATGAAAGAACTTGTGTTCAAGGAATTATTGCTAATTAAGGTACTTATAATTTATATAATGTGACAATAGAAAATCAGTGTGGAGCTACGTGACATGTACTCATCCATTCATTGTTTGGGTACCTTAAATTTGAGAATGCATTATTCTTTTTTCTCCTTTTAATTTTTAATTTATTTATTAAAAGAGAATATTTCATGCATTTCATATACACAGTTTTAAGAGCCTAATTATACTTCCTAGTGTACCCTCTCTTTGACCTGCTCTCCCTCCTACTTATTTTAATTTTAATTATTACAATGACATACTTTCAATTTTCTTAATAATCACAAGCTTAACTCTTAACTAAATAAAGAATTGCACAAGCACAAAGGAAAAAAAAAACACTGTTCCTCGTGAGTAAGACAAGGACTATAAACACTAATCAAATCTTAAAATGTCAATTTTGCTTATATACATTATTCTTTTTTGACAGGTAGAGTTACAGAAAGTGAGAGAGAGAGAGAGAGAGAGAGATACAGAGACAGAGAGAAAGGTCTTCCTTCCGTTGGTTCACTCCCCAAATAGCCACTACAGCCAGTGCTGCGCCTATGAGAAGCCAGGATCCAGGTGCTTCCTCCTGGTCTCCCAAGTGGGTAAAGGGGCCCAAGCACTTGGGCCATCCTCCGCTGCCCTCCTGGGCCACAGCAGAGAGCTGGACTGGAAGAGGAGCAACTGGGACTAGAACCTGGTGCCCATATGGGATGCTGGTGCCACAGGCAGAGGATTAACCAAGTGAGCCATGGCACTGGCCCCTGTATACATTACTTTTATACTCTGTATTTTAGATACCATAAATCAGGCAAAACATATGATATTTGACTTTTTATTGGCTTACTTCACTAAGCATAATGGTCTCCAGCAGTATACATTTTGTTGCAAAACACAACATATTCATCTTTTTTATGGCCGAGTAATATTCCATCGTGTATGTATACCACAATTTCTTTATCTAGTCATCTGTTTATACATATCTCGGTTGGTTTCATATCCTAGCTATTGTGAGTTGAGTTGTTATAAACATGGGGGTACAGATAACTCTTTCATAAGCTAATTTTGTTTCTGTAATTTCACAAGAATAGAATTGCTAGGTCATATGATAGCTATTTTAAGATTTCTGAGGAATAGCAATACTGTCTTCCACAATGGCAGTACTAGGTTGCATTCCCACCAACAGTGGATTAGTGTACCTTTCCTCTCACACCCTCACCAACATTTGATTTTGATTTTTGGATGATAGCCATTCTAACTAGGGTGAACCTCCAACCTTATTGTTTTATTTACATTTTCCTGATGGCTGGTGATCCTGAGCATCTTTTGATACATCTATTAGCCATTTCTATTTCATATTTTGTGAAATGTTTGTTCATATCCTTAGCCCATTTCTTAACTGGGTTGCTTATTTTTTTGCTGTGTTTTTGGGGCCTTCATATATTCCAGATATTAATCTTAGAGGGAAAATAGGAAAAAAAACTGCAAACTTTGGTCTTGCAAAGACTTCTTGGATAAGATTTCAGAAGCACAGTTCAAAGGTGAAAGTCTACAAACATGATTACATGAAGCTAAGAAGCTTCTGCACAGCAAAAGAAACTCTCAACAAAGTAAAAAGGAAATTGACAGAATGGGAGAAGATATTCACATTATTCTTAAGATTTATATCCTTTTATTTATACACTATTAAATAACTAACTTGGGTGGGCATTCAGCCTACTGGTTAAGAGAACATTTAAGAGATCCACATACTATATCAGAATACCTGGGTTCAATACTTATCTCCATGTCCTGATTCCTGAAGAGTAAGTTTCCTGACACCCATGTTGTGGACCTGAATTGAGTCTTCAGTTCCAGATTTCAACCTGACTATTGATAGATAGTACAGGCATTTGAAAGTTTTCTATTTCTCTCTCTTTCTAACTCCTACTCTAAAATAAATTAATAAATTTTTAAGAATAGTTATCTGAATCATCATTCCCATTCTATTTTATCTATCTATTTAGAGAGTATAAATATGATGATAATTGGAATAATTCATTAGAAGGATCCTTGAAAAAAGCAAAGCTGTGACCCTGATCACTTCACACAAAGGCAAAGTGACATAAGCAATGTCAAAGCTGAAACAGGAAGAGCATCAAATGGAGTTATGATCAAGGATGAAAGGTGGGACTTTCCTGGCTATGACAGGATGGATGCTACTGACCAATACTGCTAGAATTTTCCATGTAGGAATGTTTTTTGGCTTTGTGTTTTAATTGTAGCATTTATGAATATAACAGGTAAAGCATCACTTGCAATTACAAAGATTAATAATTCACACATATGACAAGAGATTGTGAAATATGAAGTAATTGAAGTTCTACTATGCTACACCTATTGATAAAGAGTATACTAGTTACCCAGTACACAAGATGATCTTAACCATCAAAATTTTCTCAATGTTACTCAGTTGAACTCACATCTCCTATCAACATGTCCTACAACTGCTAATCTGATAAACTTCTTTCACTCCTTTGGGGGATACCTGCACTACCGAAGCTTATCTTGTGGCTCTTCTTACCCCAGCATTCTGGTCCACAACACTAACCTCTGTTCTCCCATCACCTGCCCGCTGAGCTTCTCTGTCTATAGTGGCTTTCAGTGGATCTGTTATGAGATCAACTGCCAGATATCCTCTGTGATGTCCAGCCCCTTTAGGCTGCTAAATACACCTGTGGGAGATACTTTTTTGAAAAAAAAAATCAAATAGTTTTAAACAGAGGAAAATGGATGCTTAGAGGAAAAGATGTCCCAATTTCTTACACTTACAGGATAACTGGTTTCCATAATTTCATAAAATCTGGCAAAGACAAAAAGAATGTGCAAGGGTATCTTAAGAAATGTACAAAACTGGAATGAAAGAAAAACACATGTATTTACTTCATTTTTTTTTTGACAGGCAGAGTGGACAGTGAGAGAGAGAGACAGAGAGAAAGGTCTTCCTTTGCAGTTGGTTCACCCTCCAATGACCGCCGCAGCTGGCGCGCTGTGGCTGGCACACCGCGCTGATCCAATGGCAGGAGCCAGGTGCTTTTCCTGGTCTCCCATGGGGTGCAGGGCCCAAGCACTTGGGCCATCCTCCACTGCACTCCCTGGCCACAGCAGAGAGCTGGCCTAGAAGAGGGGCAACCGGGACAGAATCCGGCGCCCCAACCGGGACTAGAACCCGGTGTGCCGGTACCACAAGGCGGAGGATTAGCCTAGTGAACCACAGCGCCGGCTTATTTGCTTCATTTTATTAGTGGTAATTACATTCCAGAAATAAACCACAAACCATCAAGGAAGATACCAAACCACTGCACCTGTTTCTGTTTAAAAACAATTTGTTGACTATACATTGCTAGTTTATTAGCATTGAACCCATAGTCGTAGATTCAGTTCTTTGTCCATTTTGATGGAATTTTGTGTAAAGTTTCATAATTTTACATGTGGAGATCCAATTTTCCCAGCATCATTTGTTGAAGAGACTGTACTTGCTCTAGGGATTGATGTTATCTCCTTTGTAAAAGATAAATTGATTGTAGACGTGCAGCTTGACTTCTGGAGTGTCTATGTAGTTTCATTGGTCTACAATATATTATTTGCCAGTATGAGGCTGTTTTGATTATAACAGCTCTGTAGTATGTCTTGAAATCTGGCTTGTGAAATCTTGTGATGGCTTGGTCTTTGTTTTGTAAGATTGCTGTGACTATCTGAGGTCTCTTGTATTTCCATAAGAGTTGAGCATCACTTTTTCTAGATCTGAGAAGAACATCATTGATATTTTGATTGGGATTGCTATTAATCTGTATATTGCTTTCAGTAGTATGGGCCTTTTGATGATATTAATTCTTCCAATCCATGGACATGGAAGATTTTCCCCAGGTTTTTTGTTTTTTCCTCTATTTCTTTCATTGATGTCTTGTATTTTTTATCTTAGAGATATTGGACTTACATGGTTAAATTTATTCCAAGGTATTTACGATTTTTGTAGCTTTTGTGAATGGGAATGATATGTTAAGTTTTTCTCAGCCATGGAAATATCTTTTGTTTACAAATTCTATTGATTTTTGTGCATTATTTTGTATCCTGTGACTTTACCAAAATCTTTTCATGAGTTCCAATAGTCTATTAATGGAGACTTTTGGTAACCCTATATATAGAATCATGTCATCTACAAATACTGATAAATTGAACTTCTCATTTCCAGTTTATATCCCTTGATAAAGATAAAATTTCCAGGACTATATTGAATAGCAATGGTGAGAGTGGGTATCCTTGTCTGCTTCTGGGTCTTAGTGGGAATGCTTCTACCTTTTCTCTCAACTCTGGGATGAAAGGTTTTGTAAATGTCTGTTAGATCCATTTGGTCCATAGTGTCGATTAGCTCTGTTGTTTCTTTGTTGTTTTCTGTCTAGTTGATGTGTTCATTGATGAAAGTGGGATTTTGAAGTCCCTCATTATTATTGAATTGGAGTCTTTCTCTCCCATTAGATCCATTAATATTTCTTTTAAAAACCAGGTTCCCTGCCATTGGATGCATACAAATTTATTATAGTCACATTTTCCTGTTGAATTTTTCCCTTAATCATTACATAGTTCCCTTATTTGTCTCTTTTAACAGTTTTTGTCTGATATTAGGATGGCTACACCTTCTCATTTCTGCTTTCCAACAGCATGAAATATCTTTCTACATCCTTTCACTTTCAGGCTGCATGTATCTTTGTTGATGAGGTGTGTTACTTGTAGACAGCAAATAGATGAGTCTTGTTTTTTTAATGCAATTAGCCAGACTGTATCTTTTAATTAAAGAGTTTAGACCAGTTACATTCAAAGTCATTATTCATAAGTAATGACTGGGCCTTGACATTTTTTCATAATTATTCCTATTGTTTACTTTGCATTTCCTTTAGACTTTTACTGAGAGATTTTCTGCCTTCACATTCTTTCATAATGATGACTGTGCTTCTATGTTTCTGTGTGTACCACATCCTTATGCATATTTGTAAGGCAGATGTGTGTGACAAATTCTTTCAACTTGTTTTTGTTATAGAAAATATTTATTTCACCTTCATCCATAAATGAGAGCTTTGCAGGGTACAGTATTCTGGATTTACAGATTTTTTTTTTTGTCTCTTAAGACTTGGACTGGATTGAGTTCCAAGATGGTGAAATAGAGAAGGAGGTTGCTGCTTTAGTGTAAGAGAAGATAGTTTTAACAAGCGGACAGAGTACAATGTTGGGTAAAATTTAGGGAGAAAGCTCCAGAGTAAATTCCACCCAAATCACAATGACACTGTGGACTTATTTGAAGGGTGTAGACCCGCCTACTCAGGACCCCAGCATCTGAGAGCTTTGGAGAATGACGTAAGATGAGACTGCAGCAGCCCAAGCCACTGGTGATAAAGCCTTGGGAAGAGCCTGGCAGGGGTCCAGCTAGGAGCCCTGTATGGTACAGTGTACCTGCCAACCTAGAAGGATAAAAAGGAGGCACATTTTTTTCTCCCCAACCATCCCATCAGCAGCATTCTTTTGACTAGCCAAGAAGGGTGGGTGTCATTTTGTACATACACAACAGCTGCATCTGCTCATGTCCTTTTGCCCAAAAACCAGCAAAGAGGAGATGCCTGAATCTGGCTAAGAGAATTGACAGAGGGCTGGGTGCTCCTGACAGTGGGACTATGTGTGCTAGGACAGTAATGTGTAGGAGGGTGCAGGGTGTGGTTGGGTCTTTGAGCAGTCATAGTGGGTGGCTCCAAACACTGGGGCTCCCTGATTCCCTGGTGAGAGTCATTGTGCCAGGATGCATGCTAACACAGAGGACTGAATGGATCCTTTGTGTGATTCTTGTGGCAGCATGGAAAAATATTGTACCCACTGGGGCTAGTGCCCAGGCATTGGTCTCCTCTGAGAAGAGGGGATGAGTGTCAGAATACACCAATGGAAAAGATAAAACCTCCCCTCTGATTAAAAAACAGTACCCCCACAAATGCCTAAAAATAAATGCAGACATACAAGAAACAAGAATAAGAAAGACAATATGAAGCCCTCAAAGAAACACAACACTGAAACATTTGAATGTTAAGATGAAGAGATTGAGCCGGCGCCGCGGCTCACTAGGCTAATCCTCCGCCTTGCGGCGCTGGCACACTGGGTTCTAGTCCCGGTTGGGGCGCCGGATTCTGTCCCGGTTGCCCCTCTTCCAGGCCAGCTCTCTGCTGTGGCCAGGGAGTGCAGTGGAGGATGGCCCAAGTGCTTGGGCCCTGCACCCCATGGGAGACCAGGAGAAGTACCTGGCTCCTGCCATTGGATCAGCGTGGTGCGCCGGCCGCAGCGTGCTGGCCATGGCGGCCATTGGAGGGTGAACCAATGGCAAAGGAAGACCTTTCTCTCTGTCTCTCTCTCTCACTGTCCACTCTGCCTGTCAAAAAAAAAAAAGATGAAGAGATTGAAGAAATGTCAGAAATAAAATTCAAAAAATTGATTGTTGGATTACTTAGAATTAATCAGAAGCAAATCCATGAACTAAAGAAATCATACATAATATTAATGAAAAATTTTCACATGAAATTGAGACTTTAAAGAGAAATAAAAACAAACTATTGAAACTGAAGAATTCAGTTCAAAGAACTTGGTTAAGTGGCAGGATATAAAATCAACACACAAAAATCACTAGCCTTTGTATGCAGAGATAATGCCATGGATGAGAAAGAACTTCTAAGATCAATCTCATGCAAAACAGCTACAAAAAATCAAATACCTTGGAATAAATTTAACCAAGGTTGCGAATGAACTCTAGTGCGAGTGATTCTGTGTCTGGTTGGAAGACTGCATGCCTAGCCTTTGCAGGTGGTCAAGAGGGCATGGCACACTATGCCCACCTGGGAAAAACCCTAGTTGAAGACTCAGCATACTGAGGCCCACCCATGTCTTGTGTGCTGGCAGGTGGCAGGGGCCCCAGGCACATTTCCCCCATCCCCGCTTCCTGTTGAGGGTCCCTGTAATTGTCAGCTAAATAAACAGCTCCCAGATGTGGCACAGACACATAAGACCACCTGGAAGTCTCACGGGCTACATGACCTTCAAGCTGATTGGAGAAGCATAGCTGCTGCAGTATTGGCTTTATCCTATAGAATTATTATTGCTACCCTGAGCTAGCCACTCCCCTTTGTCTGCCCTATAAAACTTGTGCCTAAATGCTAATAAATGGACATGTTCACTGAAACTGTCTCTGGTGCTTCTTGTCAAAGAACGCCGTCACCCAACCATAGAGCCTACATTCTAGGATGAGAATTAAAAAATGTTAAAGAAATAAATAGAGGAAGACATAAAATAATGGAAAAATCTTTCATGTTCATGGTTCAAAGGATCAATATCACCAAAGAGTCCATACTGCTGAAAAGAATTTACAGATTCAATGTGATACCAATCAAAATACCAAGGGCATTCCTCTCAGATATAGAAAAATTAATGCTGAAATTCATATGGAACCCCAAATAGCTAAAGCAGTCTTATACAACAAAAACAAAGCCAAAGCTATCATGATACCTGATTTCAAAACATACAAATGGCAGTTATAATCAAAACAGCCTGGTACTGGGACAAGAGCAGGCGGATAGATGAATGGAACAGAATAGAAACTGCAGAAATCATCCTATGCATCTACAACCAATTTATATTGGACAAAGGAGTTAAAATCAATTCCTGGAGCAAGAACAGTCTCTTTAACAGGTGGTGCTGGGAAGCTGGATCTCCACCTGTAGAAATATGAAGCATTACTTTACACAAAATTCTCTTAAAATGGGTTAAAGACCTAAATCTATTACCCAATGCCATCAAATTATTAGAAAACATTGGAGAAATCCTGCAGGACATTGGCTTCTTGAAAAAATTTCAGAGGGATAGGCAATCAAATCCAAAACTGACAGATGTGATTACGTCAAATTGAGAAATCTCTGCATTCCCTAAGAAACACTCAGAAAAGTGAAGAGGCAACCAATACTATGGGAGAAATTATTTACAAAATATGTAACTGATAAAGGATTAATATTCAGGATATATAAAGAGCTCAAGAAACTCAACAACAGCAAAACAACCCAGTTAAGAAATGGGCAGAGGGGCCGGCGCCGCGGCTCACTAGGCTAATCCTCCGCCTAGCGGCGCTGGCACACCGGGTTCTAGTCCCGGTTGGGGCGCCGGAGTCTGTCCCGGTTGCCCCTCTTCCAGGCCAGCTCTCTGCTGTGGCCAGGGAGTGCAGTGGAGGATGGCCCAGGTGCTTGGGCCCTGCACCCCATGGGAGACCAGGAAAAGCACCTGGCTCCTGGCTCCTGCCATCAGGTCAGCGCGGTGCGCCGGCCGCAGCGCGCCTGCCGCGGCGGCCATTGGAGGGTGAACCAACGGCAAAAGGAAGACCTTTCTCTCTGTCTCTCTCTCACTGTCCACTCTGCCTGTAAAAAAAAAAAAAAAAAAAAAAAAAAAAAAAAAAAAAAGAAAGAAATGGGCAGAGGACTTAAACAGGCATGTTTCAAAAGAGGAAATCCAAATGGCCAGCACACACATGAAAAAATGCTCAGGATCACAAGCCATCAGGGAAATGCAAATCAAAACCACAAGGAGGTTTCACCTCAGCCCCATTAGAATGGCTTTCATGCAGCTATCAACAAATAACAAATGTTGGTGAGGAAATGGGGAAAACATACCCTAATCCAGGGTTGTTAGGAATGTAAACTGGTGCAGACACTGTGGAAGAAAGTATAGAGATACTTCATAAATCTGAATATAGACTTACCAAATGACTCAGCCATCCCACTTCTGTGAGTTTACCCAAGGAAAATGAAATCAGCATATGTGAGAGTTATCTGTACCCCCATGTTTATCGTAACTCAATTCACAATAGCTAAGATATGGATTCAAACCAAATGTCCACCAATTGAATACTGGCTAAAGAAATTTTGAGATATGTACACTATGAAGTACTACACAGCAGAAAAAAATAAAATCCTGATGTTCACAACCAATTGGATAAAACTTTATGATGCAATGACTTTGATCAGCCCTTGTCTCAACTGTTGAGGAACTATTTTTTTATACTACTTGTTGAACTCTTTCCTTAGTGTAGTGTTAATCGTATGTGTATGAAAATAGATCTTAATAAAAAATAAGAATGAGAATAGGGGAGGGAGGAGAAAGAGGAGTGTGATTGTGGATGGGAGGGCAAGTATGGTGGAGAGAATCACTATGTTTCTAAAGTTTTATTTCTTACACAAAATATTTCTGGGGGACATAAAAAAAACTTGGACTATCTCTCTCCATTCTCTCCTAGCCTATCAGATTTCTGATAAGTAAGCTGTCAGTCTAATTGGAGACCCTTAGTAAGTCCCATGCATATTTTAGAATCTACTCTCAATGTTTTACTATGGAGAATTTAACTACAATGTGTCATGGTGAAGGCCTTTTGTAGTCATATCTAAAAGGAGTTCTATGTGCATGATGTACATGAATGTCCCTTTTTTTCTCCAATTAGGGATATTTCTATAATTATTTCACTGAATAGGTCTTTTAATCCATTCTCTCTTACCATGCCTTCAGGAACTCCTCTGACCTATATGTTTGATAGTATCCCATATATCACCAACACTGCTTTAATTTTTTAATTTCTTCTTTTTTTTTTCGGTCTGACTGAAAAATTTCCAAAAATTTGTCTTCTAGCTCAGGTATTATTTCTTCTGCATCACCAACGCTGTTGTTAAGGCTTTCCATTCTACATTTTATCTGATGCAATGAATTTCTCATTTCTAATGTTTCATTTAGATTTCCTTTCAAAATCAAAATTTAATGGGAAAATTTTTGTTCATGCCAGGTTTTTATTTCTTTAGTCATGAACTGCTTCCCATTGCTTCTGAGTATTCCTATGATTAATCTCGTGAATTCCATTGCAGACATATCATCAATCTCTGCATCTTCACTAATATTTAAGTGCTGTTTTGTTCCATTGGATTGGTCATGTTGTCTTCCTTATTCTTGTTTCTTGAATTTCTGCATTTGTTTTTAGGCATTTCTGATAATTATTTTTGTTTTTTTTTTTTCCTCTGATGGTTTTTATCTTTGATCTATGCTTCTGTTGCTTAGTGGAGTGTCTGTTCATTCTGTGAATACTCTAAGGCATGTGCTGAGTGTGGCCAGGGAGCTGTGATCAGTGCTCCAGGGTGGAGCAAGTATCCAGAGTGTGGTAGATCTCTGTTGTCTGCAGGTGGGAGAGTATGATCACCTCTGTTGGCATAATCACACCCTTCCCTCCTCTACTCCAAGGTGATCAATACCTGGGTGTTAGCCCACAGTGCTTGCAATATGCATCTGTACTACTGTAAGAACAACACAAAGGATCTGTGTAGTTCTTTTTTTTTAATTTTTATTTATTTATTTATTTTTTGACAGGCAGAGTGGACAGTGAGAGAGACAGAGAGAAAGGTCTTCCTTTGCCATTGGTTCACCCTCCAATGGCCACCGCGGCCAGCGCGGTGGCCAGCGCACTGCGCTGATCTGATGGCAGGAGCCAGGTACTTATCCTGGTCTCCCATGCGGGTGCAGGGCCTAAGGACTTGGGCCATCCTCCACTGCACTCCCTGGCCACAGCAGAGAGCTGGCCTGGAAGAGGGGCAACTGGGACAGAATCTGGCACCCGGACCGGGACTAGAACCCGGTGTGCCGGCGCCGCAAGGTGGAGGATTAGCCTGGTGAGCCTCAGTGCTGGCCAGGATTTGTGTAGTTCTAAGTGTGAGCAGAGATCCTGTTGCAATGGGCTGGCGCCACGGCTCACTAGGCTAATCCTCCGCCTGTGGCACCAGCACTCCGGGTTCTAGTCCCATTCGGGGAGCCAGATTCTGTCTCAGTCACTCCTCTTCCTGTCCAGCTCTCTGCTGTGGCCCGGGACTGAAGTGGAAGATGGCCCAGGTCCTTGGGCCCTGCACCCGCATGGGAGACCAGGAGAAGCACCTGGCTCCTGGCTTCAGATCAGCGCAGTGCACTGGCCGCAACGCACCGGTCGCAGCGGCCATTGAGGGGGGGTTAACCAATGGAAAAAACGAAGACCTTTCCCTCTGTCTCTCTCTCTCTCTCACTGTCCACTCTGCCTGTCAAAAACAAAAACAAAACAAACAAACAAACAAAAAACAGATCCTGTTGCAATGACACATTCCAGGCAACTGGGGATTTCTGAGTGTGTGCACCCACTCACATTGACTGCCTAGAGACACAGCTATATTGTATGTCCTGTCTTGCAGTCACAGAATATCCAGTCTCAGAACACAAGGCTGTCACAGTCACTGACCTGATCACTAGCCTGTCTCATCCACAGAGAGGCAAAATCCTGCTGCCTGTGGGTGCTCCACCAAACCTGTGATGTGTTGAGAGGCTAAGGGCACCTCACAATCCTATGTGGGTACTGCGCCCCCTGTTAATCCACCCTACCAGACTCAAAGTTAGTGGAGAAACAGATTTTTCCCTCTGGTAGAATCCCTGGATCACATGCCATCTTGGAATCCCCTCATTCATTATCTTCTAAGGACCTCCCACAAATGAGAATATAGAAACTCAGAGAGAATTATAGACTTGATGAAAGTGCCATTTCTTTAAGGAACTTACTTCATACATAGATGAGAGACTCGAGCCCCAGAAGGATCAGTTTCTATGTCAGGCCAGCAGACGCAGGACAGCTGCCATGGTTCCTGATTTCTTTAGTTTTGGTTGTACTGTGTGGTCTCCTATTCTCTCCTCTGCCTGCCCTTCTTCCTTGCTTTCCTCCTCCCCATAATCACTGCCATCATCATCAAACCCAGGTTGCTTGAGACAATAATTTTTAGATGTTTACTAGTAAATCTAAAGGGACTGAAAGTATGAGAGAAAATGTAAACATTTCTGTTAGCTCTTCCTCACAGAATTGAAATGGGAAAGTCAGATGCTCCCCTAGGAAATAAATTTTATTTTGCTTTAATTTTCATGATTTTTCTAAGTGTAAAAATCCAACTCATCCTCATGTAAAACTCCCCAAATGTGGGTAGGATTCATCTTAGATTTTCAGAAAACAGATATAAAGACACTATCATGAAAAGGTGCTTGATAGGGAGCAGGAGCTATCTCTCATAATTAAAATTATCTGTGTATTTCAGATGTGAAAGTGTTGTTTGTCCCCTGTAAATGCTTGAGTTAGAAAACCAAACTTTCTTTTAAAGATAAATTTAGGACAGATTCACTTGTAATTATACAATAATACAATGAAGTATTCACATACAATTAGGAAAGACAATCAGCCAATAAATTTGTGCATTTTTTTTTAGAGAGACAGAGAGAAAGGTCTTCCTTCCACTGGTTCACTCCCCAAATGTCCGCTATGGCAGGAGCTGCACTGATCCAAAGCCAGGAGCCAGGTGCTTCCTCCAGGTCTCCCATGTGGGTGCAGGGGCCCAAGCACTTGAGCCATCCTCTGCTGCCTTCCTGGGCCACAGCAGAGAGCTGGACTGGAAGAGGAGCAACCTGTACTAGAATCGGTGCCCATATGGAATGTCAGCTCCGCAGGTGGAGGATTAACCAAGTGAGCCAGGGAGCCGGCCCCCAAATTTTTGTAATATTTTAACTTGTAGCTAAGCATAATATCTTATTTTAGGATACAAGCACCTAAGTGTAAAAACTTTATCATCAGAACTCAAGAAATTGTCCCTATGGCATAAAGAAAACTTCTGTATAAAGAGCCATTCCCTGGCCCCCATTTTTTTCTGCAATATTCTAAATCTGTCAGTGTCAAGACATGGTGTTCCCTATTTTCCAGCAGCTTACCAATAATGATTCTGGACCTGCAGGTCTGTGTAAAAGCAACCTTGATCACCATCAGATTCCTGTGAGACCTCTCAGAGGTTCTGTCCCTGTCAGACTTCCAGTTTCTCTTGTTGACTTCCTGGTCCATTCTACTACATTCACAAATTCTATGAATCTTTACTATAGGGCTGCAAGCCCCAAGCTCCTGTTGCACAACGAATGTTATTTTCAGAAACTGGTGGTCACATTTCTACTAACCAACATGTAGTACTAGTTTCTAGAAATGAATATACTTAGTTTCCCAGGAAACTCATCATGAGTCATTTTTATGAAATTGACTTCATCAACTCATTTGATTTATTCTTATACAGTAATGATTACAGACAACAGGTTTGTTCCTCCATTATTTTTTTCACTTTTAAATTGTTATTAGTTATGCTTCAGTAGCACATTGTCAAGCAGTTTGTCTGTCACAGTCAGTGATAAAATATTATTCGTCTGGCCCTGGTCTTAGGGAATTTATGATGAACAGTTATTTTGTTATATTTTAAAGAAAGTTACACTCATTCATATGCTACTTTGAGAAATTTCCAAACCTGGTTCCTGTTTCTCTGAATTATCACTCATCAGAGTTAATTGATTTTAGCCAAATTTGTTTAATTACTATAGTGATCGGTGCTGTTAATGGGCAGTTCTGCAACATGCAAGAAAATCTAACAAGGAGATAACTGTGTGAGAAGTCAACAAAGTTTCCCAGTTAATGTATTCTGCAGTTTGAGTGCAGAGTGAAGAAAAGCAGTGTGACTAAGCTAACAGAGTGGATGAAGGTTATCCAACTAGAAGGCGTTTATCCCTAATTTGAATGAAATGACTATAAATCTTTGTTTAATGACACCCAACATTGGTGATATCCATCCTATACTGTGAGCTCTGTCTCTCATTCATCATTAAATCTCACTTTACTGTAAACAGAATTAAGATGCCCCCCGGACATAAGATACACATTTTTTCTTCTCTGCTTTGATTACTTTACTTCAACTTCTCCTATTTATCTATATATATTCTCATACTTCATCTGATTTTGATATTTAAAATAGTTCCAACATTTTAGTTCATTAAAATATTGTTTCCCTTAAAATTCTTCTATCCCCGAATAAAGATTTCTTTAGTCTTTTGAAATTGAGGCTAAGCTGATTTATAATGAAGTTTAAAGAGTGCAGAATAGAAATCTTGTTACGGGAAAAATCAATAAGTAAACAGCTATGCTTAGAGACTCCATTTCTTGAGCTTAGATTAGTTAGAAAAGGGAGTTCCTAGACCCATTGGGGATGACAGAGCACGTGTTGCTGCAGATACCTTCTAAATTAACTAGATTATTAAATGTGGGGAGCAACTCGGACTAGACTAAGTTACTGGAATTAAGACTTATTCTATGCATCTGCTCTCCCACAATATGGTGCTGGGAGAGAAGAAAACAGCTTCTACACAGCTGCCTCCAGTTCAGCCAATAAACTGTAGGACTTGCTCCTGATTGGAGGAGAGCAGCGTGCTCGGCGTGTGGGCAGCTGAGTTGGGATTGGCAGAGGAGGATTATAAAGGAGGAGAGAGACGGCATGCACGAGGAACATCTAAGGGGGAACATCTATCTGAAGGAACCCCTGTGCAGCCCCCGAGAGAGCCGGCCGGCGGTGTGCCGCTCCCCCGTGGAAGTGGGGAATGTGGCAGGAGGAACCGCCCTTCCACGGAGGTGGAAGGGACGGTAGCCAACCCGGGAAGAACCAGCAGCAAACCCGGGGAGGGCCGAGCAGACAAAAGAACAGCGCAGGGTCCTGTGTCGTTCCTCCACGAAGACGGGGAGCGACATAATGGTGCCGTGACTCGGATATGAAGCCTAGGCAGGGCTTAGTGTCGTTCCTCCACGAAGACGGGGAGCGACATAATGGTGCCGTGACTCGGATATGAAGCCTAGGCAGGGTTTGGTGTCGTTCCTCCGCAAAGAGGGGGAGCGACAATTAAAAGCCATCATTTTTCACATATCTCCCTGGTCAACAGGTAATTAAAACTGAAGAGATCCATATTTTCTAATGTTGTAAGAAGAGGAGAATGCACCCACACTACGCACTCACACACACATAAAATCACCCAGATGGTCACAACATTTCTAATCATTGTATTGCAGATCTCAGAACACTATAAGAAAGACAGAAGTTCAAATATCATCAAGGAAGTAGTGAAACTATTTATTCACAAATGACATGATCATTTACACAGAAAAAAATTGCAAGAAATCTATCAATTGGGCCTGTGCTGTGGTGTAGTGGTTTAACACCTTGGCCTGAAGCGCTGACATCCCATATGGTCCCTGGTTCGAGACCCAGCTGCTTCACTTCCCTAGCTCTCTGCTGCGGCCTGGGAAAGCAGTAAAAGATGGTCCAAGTCACTGGGACGCTGCAACCATGTTGGAGACCCGGAAGAAGCTCCTAGCACCTGGCTTTGGATGGGTGCAGCTCCAGCTGTTGTGACCAACTGGGGAGTGAACCAATGGATGGAAGACCTCTCTCTCTCTCTCTCTCTCTCTCTCTCTCTCTCTGCCTCTCTCCTCTCTGTGTAACTTTGACTTTTAAATAAATAAATAAATCTTTAAAAATAAATCTATAAACTTACTATAGAGAAGTATTTTATTTATACATGTAAAACAAAAATGTATGGAAAATTAGATCTAAAATATGTTATAATAGTGTTAAAATTTAGATTCTAAAAATATATTTTGATATCAAGTTTCCCACATTAAAAACAATAAGCTGCAAAAAGAAGAATCCAACAAATGGAAAGATATATATTGAAAGATGTTTATTATACCTAACTTATAAATTCAACACATTCTAACCAAAAAATGCAAGTATTAAAAAACAAACTAATCTAGTCCCAGCACCGAGGTGCAACAGGTTAAGCCACTGCCTGAGAAGCAGGCAATCATTTGAGTGCTTGCAAGTCCCTGCTGTTCCACTTCTGATCCAGCTCCCTGTTAATGCATATAGAAAAGCAGTGGAGGATGACCCAAGTGCTTAGGTCCCTGGCACACAATTCAGAGATTCACATGGAGCTCCAGGGCCTGGCTTTGGCCTTGCCCAGCCCTAACCATTGTGGTTATTTGAAGAGTGAACTAGGAGATGAAAGATCTCTCTCTTTCCCTCGTAACTCTGCCTTCAAATAAATAAATGTTTTTAAAATCCCAAGATTTATAAAATTCAAAGGAGCGAGAATGATATTGAAAGCAAGAATTATAATTGCAAGATGAATATTAAGGTATTACAGTATTGAAATAAATATAGATATTTAAATCAGTGGAACAGAACAAACAGTTATAGATTGGAGCTATATGTGTGCTGTCATCTACATGTGTGCTGTAATCTACATGTGTGCTGTAATTTTATATTTTATTCAAATATCACATCAATTTAAATGAGAAAAATTCTTTTCAACAAATTAATTAGAATCAAAAAGAAAGCCATGTGGCCTGCACTGTGACATAGCAGGTTAAGCAGCCGCCAGCAGTGCCGGCATCCCATGTGGGCACCTGTTCAAATGCTGGCTGCTCCACTTCCGATCCAGCTCTCTGCTATGGCCTGGGAGAGCAGTGGAAGATGGCCCAAGTCCTTAGGCCCCTGCACCCACCTGGGAGATCCAGAAGATGCTCTGGCTCCTGACTTCAGACCAGCGCAGCTCCGGCTTTTGCGGGGAATTGGGGGTGTACCAGTGGATGGAAGACACCCCCCACCCCGCCGCCTCTTCTCTCTCTGTGCAACTCTGACTTTCAAACAAATAAATAAATAAATCTTTAAAACAAAAAAAAAAATAAAGCCTGTAGCACTAAATCAAACCTCAAAAATCTGTAGACAATGGCTCCACAATACCTTGTGTTTTAACTTCAATTCATTATTTTCTTTTTTCTCAGTGACTAGCCAATGCAGCCTAAGGCATATCTCAAGATTTTGGTTCTAAAAATACATCTCCAACCATCACATATGTACTTCTCTTGAAAGCTATTTCAAATGTTATACCTATGGAAAACTTTTCCTGACTTCTAAGACAAAGAGATGTTTCCTTGATGTATAATTCAACATCAAGAACACAAGATTCCCAGGTCATCATTATTATAATTAAATGGGCATTTATTACTTTTTCAGTTATGCATTCAACCCAATTAGAACACACACTATAAATATTTTCTTAATATTATACATCTCTAGGCATTAATGAAAAGATGAGATCTTATTTTTTTTTAAACATGTTCAATAGGAGCCAGTGTGTTCATCCGATCATTACTTTCCTGGCATCTTATTGAAGTGCTGATTGGAGTTCTGGATACTACTTTCCTATCTCCCTAATGTGCCTGGGAAGGCAGTAGATGATGCCCCAAGTATTTGGGCCTCTGTAACTCATGTGGGAGCCCAGGATGAAGTTCCTGGCTTCTGTCATCACCTGGCCCAGACAATGCTGCTGAGGCCATTTGCAGAGTGAAACAATGGGTGGAAGATCTCTCTTTGTCTGTGTCTCTCTCTTCCTCCTCCCTCTTAATGTTGAAAGTCAAAGTTACAGACAGAGAGGGAGAGACAGAGAGAGGATTTCCATCTTATTTTGCTGATTCAGTCCCCAGATGGCTACAATGGCCAGGGCTGGGCCAGGATAAAGCCAAGGGGCTAAGCGATTCTTCCTGGTCTCCCATGTTGGGGCAAGACACCTACTAATTGGGCATTCTTTCTGCTGCTTTTCCCAGGTTATTAGCACGGTGCTCAGTTGGAAGTAGAGCAGCCAGGACTCAAACAGGTATCCATAATGGGATGCCAGCTTCACAGGCAGTGACCCACAATGCCTACCCTATAAATAAGTCTTTAATATATTCAACAAAATATTTCCACAACAGAGATTCTGGCTCATGGTAAAGGCTTAATTAATGCATTGTAAAAACTGATGATATAAAAGAAAATCAGAGCCTGAAATAGTTATCTGTACCCCCATATTCAGCACAATTCATAGTAGCTAAGATATGGAATCAACCCAGGTGTTCATCAACTAAAGAATGGAAAAAGAAATTATGTTATATATATATACACCATGGAGTACTACTCACTTCTAAAAAATGAAATACTATCTTTTGTAATAAGATGTACACAACTGGAAACCATTATACTTAATGAAATAAGCCAGTCCCAAAAAGACAGATACTGTATGTCCTCCCTGATCCAAAGTAACTAACAGAGTACCTAAAATGAAATGTATATGAGTGAAATTGGCATTTTGGGATTAAATGATTGTTTACAACCCTCATTTCTTCTGTTGAGGAAAAATTTTATTTATTTTTTCATACTATTTGTTGAACTCTTTTACTTAGTGTAGGATTAACCTTATGGTCATTAAGTAAACTTAAAATAGATCCTTGGAAAAATTAAGAGTGGGAATGGGAGAGGGAGGAGGAAGAAGTCTTGGTTCATGGGTGGGAGGGGGGGTAGGAGGGAAGTATCACTATGTTCCAAAATCTGTATCTATGAAATACATGAAACTTGTATAACTTAAATAACATTTAAAAAAAAACCCTGATGGTGTAGATAGAGAATACTTTGTCTCAAATGTTTGGGTCCAAAAGTATTTCACACATTGGAATATTTGTATGGACATTACGAGGTATTTTGAAGATTGGACTCATGTCTGAACAAAAAAAATCATTTATGCTTCAGTGAAATCTTTTCTACATATACTGAGGGTAATTTTATACCATGTGTTCAGTGTTCCTGTGTTTGAACTGTAACCTGGCTTGTCAAGCCAAGTGTGGGATTTTGCACTAGGTATATCATATCAAATCCAAAAAATTTCAGATTTTGAAGAAGTTCAGATTAGAGATGTTTATACTGAAAAAAAATGTTTGACAATGCACTCTGAAGACAGATTTAACAAAAAAAAATTAAAAAGAAGAACATTTGGAGAGGGTGTTTCGACAAAGCTGTTCACTAATCTCTCATTGAAGTAAGCATTAATAATTAGAAATTATTGAAATCAAGTTCCTAGAAATATTTCTGGAGACAATATCCTAGGGATCTTAGTACATTAATACTTGGAAATCAGAACTGCAGACCAGTTGGTAGACAGATGATCAGCACTTCTATAATTAAAATGGTGTGGGTAGCAGGTGTATCCCACCTAGGCTGCTGAGTTCAAAATCCACACCACTGCTGCACTTGCTGAAGCATTCAGCAGAAGGAAGTTGGCTTAGAGGAAGCAGCTGGTCATCATCTAAGAACGTGCCTTCTGGTCTCATGCTAATTGTGGAGAGTGGGATTAACTTGATGAAAATTGGAAGAAACAATTTTCCATAGTACCCTTTGTTACTAGAATAAAGAGAAAATAAAATCTACATTCTGGGACATATAGAGTATTGTCAGAGACTTAGAATGAGGGAAGGTGGGCTTCCAGCGTGATAATAGCATGGCATCAACTCATGAGTTTACTGTAAAATCATAAGGTTTTCTAGACTATCAACCTGAAATGGGATAACCATATTCAACAAAAAGGGTGATTCTTGTATTTACAAATTCATAGTCTACATTATTGAATCTTACTGTTTACGAGCCTTTCATCATACTGTTGTCACCTATGTGTCATCAATTGAGTTGCTTTTATAGTTTCTTGTTCACTGGTTTTTGTAGGAACGATAATATCTTCTCATAGTTGTTCATATCCTAAATCCTGAAACTTGTAGATATGCTACTTTAGGTGGCAAAGAAGACATTATATTGCAGATAATATTCAAACTGATAATGTTCTGACTCTAGAGAAGTTATTTTAGATTACACAGGTAGGCACAATGTAATCTTAAATATCCTGTGTGGGAGTAATATAGCAGAATAGATAAGAGGAGTGTAATATGTGAATGAGTTGACTTGGATGTGAAGAGAGAAAAAGCAAGGCATAATTGAGACATTCAAGTGGCATCTAGAATTTCTGAAAGACAAGGAAATAGATTCTCCTACATGGATTCTGAAAATACAACCTAGCCAACATCTGGAGTTTACCTAGGTAAGACTATCAACAGTTTAACCTACATAATTATAAATAATAAATATGTATTGTTTAAACCAGGTTTATCAAATGCGTTAAGAGTCCAATAGGAAACTAAGACACTGTGGAAACCCTTCTACTGGAAAGAGGGTTACATCCTGGTACACTCATCATAAATTGAAACTATCACAATATGGAAATGCATTTAATAAACCTAACCACATAACATCATGACTTAGTGACACAATGCTTTGTGGAGGATCAGTTGTTTCCTCTCTTGATGATGGGGCTAACTAGGATGCATAGCTTGCTGCTGCCCAGTATCACAAAAAAGAAACCTAATGCATATTGCTAACTGGGGAAAAGATCAAACTTCAAACTCGAAGAGTGGTTCTATTTAATGTGCATGGCTTTTGCATATAGAAAGTCCAAAACCCATGTAAAAACACCATAAGTTGAGCATTATTTCTAGTGCATTTCTGAAAGCTAAGAAACTATCCATTCTTGCATCTGAAATCTGGAGCTAATAACAGAAGAAACCTCAGCTGGGAGAAGAACTACAATTGCTGCTTACGAAAGCACTGCCACCATCTATGCTTGGGACTATGAAACTTGATCACCTCTCCTGGGTGAAGACTACGAGTAACTTGGATCATTTAAAAAGCAAAAATGACGTTCTGAAACAAATTGACTTTAGAGAGAATTTTACTTTTTGCCATTTTAATCTTTATAATTGCTTGTGAATTTTATCCCTTTTTTGTTTTAACATCTTGATTATTTCCTAAACATGTTAAATGAAAAGAAGAAAGAGAGGAGACAAATAACAGAAGAGAGGGGATGAGACAGAATGTTACAGTTGGATAAAGACAGTAAAATAAGTTGAATAGAGGAGATTAATAGTTCTACTCATAGCCCTATATGTTGCTATGTGATTTTAAATTCCAACTCTTCTGTTTCAGTTTCTACCACTGTAGAATCAGTACATTGAGTTTGATGAACTCTACAGTTCCTTTATTATTTCATATTTTATTACTTTAATAGAAAAAGAGGAAGTAAAGAGAAAATGATGAGTGTAACATTTATAAGACTAGGTTTTTGCCAAATATCTAATACTCTCTGTTCCTTTTCTAATTTCAGAGAATGTTTTATGATGTTATAAAATAAAGAAGGAAAATATTTGAACATCACTTGTTCTATATAAATAGTATATCTTGTTAATATCATACTATCATAGTACTTCATTTTTTTTATAACACTTGTATGTGAGAGAATAGAAGCCTATATAGTTTGATTCCAAGACACAACTGAAACAGTCATTTTTGATGATGGAAAAATTTGGGTATTTTCAGATAGATTAAGTTTACATGTTAGAAAATAAACCAAGTAAAAATTCACACCTGTTGGTGTGGGGAGCAACTGAGACTAGACTAAGTTACTGGAATTAAGACTGATTCTATGCATCTGCTCTCCCACAATATGGCGCTGATAGAGGGAGCAAACAACCTCTACGCACCTGCCTCATCAATTTGACTGATAAGCTGCAGGAGCTGATCCTGCTCCTGATTGGAGGAGAGCAGCGTGCTCGGCGTGTGGGCAGCAGAGCATGGATTGCTGGAAGAGGACTATAAAGGAGGAGAGAGACAACATGCACCGGGAACATCCGGATAACATCTGAGCAGCCCCCGAGAGAGCCGGCCGGTGGTGTGCTGCTCCTCCGCGGAAGCGGGGAAAGCGGCGGGGGGTGCCGCCCCTCCACGGAGGGGGAGGGGCCGGCAGCTAACCCGGGAAGAGCCAAGCAGATTAAAAGAACAGCGCAGGGTCTGGTGTTGTTCCTCCGCGAATGGGGGAGCGACATGTTGGGGCCAGCACTGTGGCATAGTAGGTAAAGCCACCCCCTGCAGTGCTGGCATCCCATATGGGTGCCGGTTTGAGTCCAGGCTGTTCCACTTCTGCTCCAGCTCTCTGCTATGACCTGGAAAAGCAGAAGATGGCTAAGTCCTTGGGCCTCTGCACGCACATGGGAGACCCACAAGAAGCTCCTGGCTCCTGGCTTTGGATTGGCTCAGCTCTAGCTGTTGCAGTCAATTGGGGAGTGAACCAGCAGATGGAAGACCTCTCTCTCTCTCTCTCTATCTCTATCTCTATCTCTATCTCTATCTCTATCTCTATCTCTCTATTTATCTCTGCATCTCCTTCTTTCTGTGTATCTCTGACTTTCAAATAAATAAATAAATCTTTAAAAAATCACATATACTAAGCCTAATTTTTTTTCTATCTAAATATTTTCCCTGCTTAATAAAAATGGATATGATTTGAGAAGATTAAAAATAGTAATTTGGGTACAAATGAAAGAAAGTGACACTAAACATAGCTTATAGGTGTTGTTTATTTGCAAATTTACACCCACAGACTAGTCTTTCATTTGAATTTCCTTTATACACAGGCTTCCTCATGTAAATCTAAAATGTATTCTTGAACTCAGAAAACTTCTCATCCATGTTTATCAGAGATGAATGTCATAATCATTAAGTGGACAAATTTAACCATATTTGGCTTATGCCTAAGAGGAAGATTATGCCTGGAAACATTGGGCATCCAGAACACTCCTTCTTAAAGAGCAGAAAATACTTAAGACCCAAACAAAATCTATGTACATCCTCCACAATATGAGGATTTCAAAGCACAAGGTCACAGTAATCTCAATACAATTCCTACTCAGTACAGCCCTTGTAAATAACAATGTTAGCTTCATACTTGGACAGTGGAATGGAAAGATTATTGAAACATCATTATTTGACTTCCCATGTATTTTAAATAGAAACGCAAGAACTATCAATACTATCAGCAATGCAGCTTGGTTTATTTATTAACTCTCTTGTCTAACAGAGTTAATTTGCTAGCCAGTATTTAAGGACTAAGAGAAAAGCGGAGCTGGTGATCAATAATTTTAGGACACTTTCTAGTAGAGAAAATCAATCTTACCAGAGAATCTGTTTTTCTCGGAGTGTGTTTGTTGCAGTGGTCAAGCTACTGCTAGGGACAACCAAATCTCATACCAGAGTGCCTGAGCTCCTGATTACAGCTTCTCCTACCATGCTTGCCGAGAGGCAGCAGTGGCTCAAGTACTTGGGTCCCTGCTACTAAAGTGAGAGGTATGAATGCCTGACACTTACTTCAGCTTGACCCAGCCCTTTTGGGGGAATTGTTGCTCCCCGTCTTCGTGGAGGAACGACACAGGACCCTGCGCTGTTCCCTTGTCTGCTCGGCCCTCCCCGGGTTCGCTGCTGATTTTTCCCTGGTTGGCTACCGACCCTTCCACCTCCGTGGAAGGGCGGTTCCCCCTGCCACATTCCCCACTTCCACGGGGGAGCGGCACACCGCCGGCCGGCTCTCTCGGGGGCTGCACAGGTGTTCCCCTTAGATGTTCCCCTTAGATGTTCCTGGTGCATGCCGTCTCTCTCCTCCTTTATAGTCCTCCTCTGCCAATCCCAACTCGGCTGCCCACACGCCGAGTACGCTGCTCTCCTCCAATCAGGAGCAAGTCCTACAGTTTATTGGCTGAACTGAAGGCAGCTGTGTAGAAGCTGTTTTCTCCTCTCCCAGCGCCATACTGTGGGAGAGCAGATGCATAGAACAAGTCTTAATTCCAGTAACTCAGTCCAGTCTGGGTTGCTCCCCACAGATCCCCCTTTCTTTTTATTTTTGGCGTTGATACGCGCCTGTCTTCGGTGTCCCGCGGCACACACTCTGCTCTGCTTGCTAGAGTTGCCCGCAGGTTCTTACAAGTCCTATCAATCAGGCAAACCGAATCCGGGTCCTCTCTTCGCCATGTTGTGAGGAGGTTTCTAGGCGCTGATGCGTACCTGTGTTCGGTGCCCTGCAGCGCATGCTCTGCTCTGCCTGCAGGTGCTTACAAGCCCTATCAGACAAACCGAATCCAAGCCTTCTCATTGCCATATTGTGGGGAGGCCTATTGGTGTTGATTCGTGCCTATCTTCGGTGACCTGCGGCTCATACTCTGGTCGAGCCGCCTGCTGGTGCTTATCGCCCTAATCAGGCAGACCGAATCCAAGCTCTCTCATTGCCATGTTGTGGGATGACTTATTGGTGTTGATAACGTGCCTGTCTTCGGTGACCTGCGGCGCATAAGCTGCTAGCCGCCCGCAGGTGCTCATCGCCTCACTAATCAGGCAGACCGAATCCAAGCCTTCTCATTGCGGTATTGTGGGGAGACTATTGATGTTAATAACGTGCCTGTCTTCGGTGACCTGCGGCGTATAAGCTGCTAGCCGCCCGCAGGTGCTCACCACTTCCCTAATCAGGCAGACCGAATCCAAGCTCTCTCATTGCCATGTTGATGGGAGGCCTTATTTTTCTGTTTCTCTATCTCCGGGCATTCCTACCTCTCCTATTTTACTTCTATCTTCCAGCATTCCTATTTCTCTCATTTTACTTCTAAACTTCTATTTCTCTTATCCCTGCGGCTTCCTGGCGCCCGCCCCGAGGCTGCTTCTTGGCACCCGCCCCGCGGCGGCTTCCCGGCTCTGAGCCGCTTCAGCCCGCTTCTCTCATCTGCGTGGCTTCGCAGCTTCCCGGCTTCGCGCGCACTCCGAGGTCTCGCACTAGCCCAGCGTTCCCTATCTACTTGTGCCCCGCACGCTCTCTCTGCGTGCGGCAGCCTCCGCGAGTCACACAGCCCCAGCTCACGTCTCCGCCACTAGCATTCAATCTAAGTTCCCCGGGCTAACCTGGCGAATTCAACCCAGCTCACGTTTCCGCCCCACGATTTGGCTTCCCGTCCTTTGCTCCCCGGGCTAATCAGACGGATTCCAACCTGGCTTACGTTTCCGCTTCTGGTTTAACTTTTCGCCTTTTGCCCCCCGGGCTGACTTAAAGAATTCCAAACTGGCTTACGTTTCCACCTCGGCCTGCCCCCCACGGCTTCAATTTCCCTAACATTTTTCTCTACCCGGTATGTTTCCCTAAGTTTTCTTCCAACAATATTCCTCCCTCATTTCTCCTGGCTTCTCCCCACAGTCCGTATCCAAATCTGTTTGTTCTAGCTTTCACTTTCGCTTTCGATCTTAGAGATTTCTCCCAGCTTCCCCCCGTAGTCCGTATTCGAGTCTATGCCTAGGCTTTCAATAGCTTCTTCCGGCACCTTTTTCGTCCGGCTTTTCCCTAGGCTGTTTGCTAGTCTCTCTCTCCGATATTTTCCCATTTCTTCCCGTTTCTTCCCTCCTAAGTTTCCTATCCGAGTCACGGCACCATTATGTCGCTCCCCGTCTTCGTGGAGGAACGACACAGGACCCTGCGCTGTTCCCTTGTCTGCTCGGCCCTCCCCGGGTTCGCTGCTGGTTTTTCCCGGGTTGGCTACCGACCCTTCCACCTCCGTGGAAGGGCGGTTCCCCCTGCCACATTCCCCACTTCCGCAGGGGAGCGGCACACCGCCGGCCGGCTCTCTCGGGGGCTGCACAGGTGTTCCCCTTAGATGTTCCCCTTAGATGTTCCTGGTGCATGCCGTCTCTCTCCTCCTTTATAGTCCTCCTCTGCCAATCCCAATTCGGCTGCCCACACGCCGAGTACGCTGCTCTCCTCCAATCAGGAGCAAGTCCTACAGTTTATTGGCTGAACTGAAGGCAGCTGTGTAGAAGCTGTTTTCTCCTCTCCCAGCGCCATACTGTGGGAGAGCAGATGCATAGAACAAGTCTTAATTCCAGTAACTCAGTCCAGTCCAGGTTGCTCCCCACAGGAATGAAACAATAAATAAGAGACCTCCCTCTTTCTCTCTTTCTCTTTCTCTATCTCTCTTCTTCTCTGTCTCCCCTTACTCAAATTAAATAAATAAGTAATTTGTTTTAAATAATATTTTTTCTTAAATGGGTTTGATGACTCAACTAGTTAGTAAATGCCAGATCTACAGAATGGCCAGTGACAAAGTAAATGGGCTCTTCTAGTGGGAAAACATATTGAAGGTTAGACACTGGCTCTGAAACTCAGGAGATGGAAATCACAGATCCTGTAATTCACGGATCTGAAGTCAGTCAATCCACAGCCCAATATAACCCAGGAAGTGGCATCTGTTGGAACCAAATCTTTGAGATTCAGTGTAAGTCATTTGGACCCATGTAGCGACCAGAGAATCTCCCTGTATGCCAAGCCTGATACTATTTCTAAAAGAAGTGGATTGCCTAGGAAAGGAACTCAAATCCTGTAGCTCCCAAGACAGATAACAAATTGAATGTTGAAAACTAATAAAACACAGTAAGAAAATTTTGGATTCAAGAGTGAATGAATTTATTATGTCAAATATGACTGAACTTCCACACATTTTCCAAGAATAACATATATATATATATATATATATGAATGAATCATTTGTTTTAGAAGTACAGATATTTGACTTTAGACTTGATCACTCAGTAATTTCATTCTGAAAGAGCTAGGTCGTCAGCCAGCACTTAATGTCAAAGAAAGGGTGACGAATTGATGACAAGATAGGTTACTTATCATGGCACTCTAAGTAGACACTGAGACATTTTGCTTAAATTATGTGAAAATTCAGCAAGCTGCTCTACAGTAGGATGATTCATACTTGGGTATGTAGCAAGAAGATCGGGATCTCCCAGAAGCTAAATAGGTTGGGCGGTAGATTCCAGATCCATAACCCCGGGAAAGGAAGTGACATACTCCATAACCCAGGGATCTGAAGCCACTGGATCCACAGTCTGGAGAATAGCAGCTCTTTCACCCACAGTCCCAAGAATAGGGTTTTCTGGACCCAAAGCCCAAAGACCCAGTGTACATCATCTGGTAGGGACTGCAGGGTATGGAAGTCCTCAGGCGGTAGCAGGATGTCTGGCAGGGGCTATATACTGGGATGGCCAGCAGCTGGGAGGCTCACAGCAGGTGTCCTGGCAGCCACTGTAGAGAGAGGAGCCCGACTGGTAGCTGCTGGGAAAACAGAGGCTACTGCTATGGACCAGGCTGCTGGAGTACTAAGAGGCACAAGAGGAGGCTGGGTAGTGCAGGGAGCTCCTAAATGAGTGGGAGGAGAAATTTCCAGAGCAGTAGTTGGAGGACATGATGACAGAGATGTGAGTTCAGCTCAGCTTAACTGAGAAAATTGAGTTTGATTGCCACCTTTGAGCAGGGGCATTTATATGGTATAAGTAAGAGGTGTGGTACCCAAGAGAGCATCCTTTCCATATCTGTGCTCCCTCATTCCCATATGTGTAGCTTTTTAATTGCATTTGAATAGTGTTCCGCTTATGGTATTTATGGATGCTGAATATTGCTGTTGCAGTACAAAGCTAGTGAGCTCCTCTTGTGTCAGAGATGCCATGACTGTTTTACAGTTCACAATTACTCCAGGTTCTTTTTCCTCTTGGCATAATTTTCATGTGTTTTGTTCCTGGCTGTTATGAGTTCTCCAAGTTTATTTTTTACTGCTTACATGCTATTACCCAATGTGTCTATATCCAGTACAGAGAGATACATTTCAATGGAGACAAAGTAAATAATGTTGATACATAGAACAATAAAGAAAACCAACCAATTTGGACCCTTATGAAGAGAATCAGAGTGGTAAACCTCAAGATAGAGCAAGTGATAATTGAGTTTTAGATGTAATGTGTCTGAGAAGAATCCTGCCGCCCTAATAGATTTTCTTTTTTCTTTTTCTTTTTCTTTCTTTCTTTCTTTTTTTTTTTTTTTTTTTTTTTTGACAGGCAGAGTGGACAGTGAGAGAGAGAGACAGAGAGAAAGGTCTTCCTTTTGCGTCAGCTCACCCCCCAATGGCTGTCGTGGCCAGTGTGCTGCGGCCAGCGCACCTCGCTGATCTGAAGGCAGGAGCCCGGTGCTTCTGGTCTCCCATGTGGGTGCAGGGCCCAAGCACTTGGGCCATCCTCCACTGCCTTCCCGGGCCACAGCAGAGAGCTGGACAGGAAGAGGAGCGACGGGGTCAGAATCCAGTGCCCCGACCGGGACTAGAACCCGGGGTGCCGGTGCCACAGGCGGAGGATTAGCCTAGTGAGCCGCGGCGCCGGCCCCTAATACATTTTCGTCTGAGTTTGCGCTAGCTTGAGGAATTCACTTTTCAAGCCTAAAGCTACGGGAAGCTTAATTCACCAATAGCCCTAGTCCCTGTGCTCCAAAATCAAACACAGCATTTATGCAGAAACCTTACTTTTCATGGGCTGCTCCCAGTCCATGACTGAGCACAATGAATAAGATTCCTGGGAGACACTACATTCCTTTAGTGACCAACGTTTTCTGGGAGTTTCTCCAAAGGTCTCAGGAATCTACCCCTACCTAGACAGGTGCAGGGACTTTTTTCCTTCTCTTCCTTAATTAGGTAAAATGCACATCCCAGTCTGACAGCTCCCTCAGCCTTCTCTCAAGGAAACTTCAGGGGAAGAAAAAAAAAATGTGAAACATTTGAACATATTTAATCTTGTTTACACTTTTTTTTTTTTTTTTAAAGGCAGAGTTAGACAGTGAGATAGAGAGAGAGACAGAGAGAAAGGTCTTCCTTTTCCGTTGGCTCACCCCCCAAAATGGCCACTACGGCTGGCGTGCTGCGCCAATCCGAAGCCAGGAGCCAGGTGCTTCCTCCTGATCTCCCAGGTAGGTGCAGGTCCCAAGCACTTAGTCACCCTCTACTGCCCTCCCGGGCCACAGCAGAGAGCTGGACTGGAAGAGGGGCAACCAGGACAGAATCCGGCGCCCCAACCAGGACTAGAACTCTTGTTTACACTTTTTTTTAAATAAAAAAATTGGTTGGGTTGATGTTTAGCAAAGATTTCAGACTGGAGATTTTGTCTTGAGTGTGCCAAACGAGAGTTAACAAAGAAAATTATCTCAGGGAGTGAACACTTGGTCTAGATGTTAAATTCCCTCATCTCACATTAGAGAACCTGGGTTTGATTTCCAACTCTGGATTTGCTGCAACTTCCTGACAATACAGACCCTTGGAGGTGATGATGGCCCTAACAATTGAGTCTTTGCCACCCTCCTGAGGGATCTATATTGAACTCTGGGCTCTCAGCTTCAATTTCCGCCCAGCCCTGACTGTGGCAGGCATTTGAGGAGTGAGCCAGCAAATGGGACTCTATTTTTCTCTGCCTCTCAAATAAATAAAAAATTTTAGACCAGAAAATTATTTCAGTTGCTTCATGACTTAAACAATAACAGCAACAACAAAAATCTGGAATTTAGCTTTGTAACCTATATACAGACTGTCCAATGTCTGCTAAAGTGTATCTTTCAGCCACCTCCACCTCAGGACAGATCAACACTACTTTTCTCATTACTATTTCACATGTAAATTGATGCTTTCAACAATATTGGTGAGTTCCCAACTGTTAGTCTCTTCAAATATTATTTTTGCCTCCATCTCCCTTCATTTCCTTTTATATTCTAATTACACGTTAGGTACAATTTTTTAAGTAGATTGTATATAACTCGTTTACTCTATTTTTAATCTTTTTCACTTTGTGATTTAGTTGAAAATATCCACCTGATCAAACATCAGTTTACTAATTATCTGTGTAATTGTTTCATCTCTTGTTAAAAAACCATATATCAAGTTTTTCAAATACGTTCAATATTGTAAACATCTGAAATGTTGATTAAGTTCTATTATGCCATGTTCAGTTTCCTCTCAATATTCCAACATCATCTTTCATTCTTTAGATATAATTATTCCTTGATAACAATCTCTTCTTACTTGATGTAATTAAATTTTTGGTGTACGTCTTTAACATCTGGTTTGCATAGATGTCTTATATGATTCTTGTGATTCAGATTTTATTTTCTGGCGTCCCCTTGGATTTCATCTTTTCTTATATTCTTTTCATGTTTTGAAAGAATAATATATATTTCATGTAAAAATGCATTTCAGAGAGAATTTACTTACTTTTGTTTTTTCTTGGCAGGCTGCTTAGAATAAGGATACCAGCATCTAGATAATTTTAATCTGATCAGGGATTGAGATCATTTAAACCTGGGCTTCAGTCTTCTTAAGCAGCTGTCTGTTTGCAATTCAATTTTACTTCTAAGAATTGATTCTTTAAATCTGGGATGTTTCCCAGGGCCATAACTCTCTTGTTGGACCTGAATTCTAATTTTGTTTCCCTAGTCCTATGAGTTGGTGGATAATTTTCTCAGCATTTTCATCACTTTAGTCTCAAAGTCAGCATATGACTTTAAGGGAGTGACAACTCCAGAGCATGTGTTTCTCTTGACATCAGTTCTGGCTCATGGTGTATCTCCGTCACTGCAGAGGTTTAGTAATTCTCTCAAGTTTTCAAACACATGCATACACACACACATGCATACACACACACACAAATGTATGTATTTTACCAAATATCTCTACTCTTGTTGAGAAGAATGGTTCAAAATTTGAAGGAATGCACAATTGATAATTTTATGTGATTTTAAGCATTTGTTTTCAAAATATATAGGAGTTATTAAAATGAGTAAATAACTACAGTGAGAATGATCATTTAAAATCTGTTACAGGATCCTGTGGTATGATACAGCAGATTAAGTTGCTGTCTGTGACTACAGCATCCCATATGAACACCAGTTCTAGTCTTGGCTGTTTCATTTCAAGTCCAGCTTCCTGATAATGCACCTGGGAATGTAGAAGAAAATGGCCCAAGTGCTCCCATGTGGGAGACTTGGATGGACTCTCTTGTTTCTATCTTTGGTCATACCTAGTGCAGGATGTTGTGGTGGTTGGTGGAGTAAACCAGCAGATAGAAGATCTTTTTCCCACTGCTTTTCCCTTTCTCTGTGGTTTTGCCTTTCAATGTTTGAAAAAATTAAAATATCTGTTACAGACATTTAAATTGTAGTAAATTACAACTACTGAAATTCTGGAAATTCAAGTGCTATGTGGTAGGTATCTAGTCTGTCCTTATATCTTTGTCTGCTATTTCGTATTTTTAATTATTTATTTATTTTAGTTGGAAGGCAGAGAGACAGACAGACTGAGATCTTCCATCTACTGTTCACACTTCGTATTTCTGCAATAGCTATGACTAGGCCAAGCCAGGGTGAGGAACCAGTAACTCAATTCAGGTCTCCCACAGGGGTTTCAGGAACTCAATTACTTAAGAGATCATTTGCTGCCTCCCATTGTGTGCATTAGCAGGAAATAGGAATCATGAATGAGGTCAGGCACTATGATAAAGGATGGGGCATCCCAAGAGGTGTCTTACCTACTTTGCCAAATGCCTGGCCTATCCTCCATTTCTCATACACTTGCTTTACATGGCATCACCACATATTACTTAAACTCATCATGTGCCTTAATAACATTCTGCTTTTCTCTTCTGTGCTATCTCATTCCAGTTCATCTTCATGTGCTTTTCAAGGTGACAACCTAATAGGTTGTGTCAACTCCCTGTCTATATCCCAAGGGACATCATGGGAACATTCTAGACTAATTAAAGACATTTGTAAAACTCTGCCCTAAATTTTGTTCACTTCAAAAGAATGTGCTGAGTCCCTCTGCAGGAAATTCACCAGTAGGATTGTACTTCAGTTGCCCCGAGTCGCACCTGGCTTATAAGTGTCCATCATCTTGCATGCCTTCCAATCCCTGGAGTATTTAGTGGGATCATCTTCCAAACAAAGAGCTGGTATTTGAATTCATGCTTTTAATTATTGCTTCTAGATAATTATAGAAAAACAAATACATGGGTGCCTCATTAATTCATTTATTGGGAAGCCTTTCTTGTTTTTTCCAACTTGTAAAATTTTAATGTAACTATCCCTAGAGGAAAAAAAAAGGATATTTTATAGGGAGAAATGTATCCTAGGATTCCCTAAACCATGCTTAAGAAAAGCAGCCATACTGTTTCCAAGAGAAAATATCTTTGAAAATACGGTGTTCAAAAAGCCTCTAACTTACATTAGATAATACAAAAGAACATATTTTGTGGCAATAATTATCCTATATAGTAATTAAAGGAAATCTTTTTTTTAAAAGATTTATTTATTTTACTTGAAAGTCAGAGTTACACAGAGAGAGGAGAGGCAGAGAGAGGGAGAGGTCTTCCATCCAATGGCTCACTCCACAGTTGGCCGCAATGGCTGGAACCGCGCCGATCCGAAGCCAGGAGCCAAGAGCTTCTTCCGGGTCTCCCATGTGGGTGCAGGGGCCCAAGGACTTGGGCCATCTTGCACTGCTAACCCAGGCCACAGCAGAGAGCTGGATGTGAAGTGGAGCAGCCGGGTCTTGAACCAGCGCCCACATGGGATGCTGGGGCTGCAGGCCAGGGCATTAACCTGCTGCACCACAGCGATGGCTAAAGAAAATCTTTTGTCTGAGAAGAATTGTTTATTGTTTATTAAGCTTAACAACTATAGGATTAGTAAAAGCAAAATTGTCAGCATGTTAGGTATGGGTTAACTAGTAATTTCTTTTTTAAAAAGATCTATTTTATTTATTGGAAAGACAGAGTTACAGAGAGAGGTAGAGACAAGGAGAGAGGTTTTCCATCCATTTGTTCACTCCCCAGATGATCGCAATGGCTGGAGCTGCACCAATCTGAAGGCAGGAGTCAGGAGCTTCCTCCAGATCTCTCACATGGGTGCAGGGGCCTAAGGACTCGTGCCATCCTCTACTTCTTTCCCGGGCCATAGTAGAGAGCTGGCTCAGAAAAGGAGCACCCGGGACTAGAACTGGCACCCATATGGGATGCCGGTGCTTCAGGCCAGGGCTTTAACCCGCTGTGTCACTGCACCGGCCCCTTAAGTGGTAATTTTAAAAGAAGTAGATAGGTGCCAAAAGTTGTAACTTTCAGCTATGGATATCATTGTGCTGCAAAAACACCTCAAACAAAAAACCAAAACCAACCAAACAAACAAAAAACACTTCATCTATAGCCCTGTGATGAGAAATTGCATAAAAATGGTCAGAAGCTGCCAGATGTACACTCTAGAGTCCTAAATTTTATATGAAATATCCAAGTTTTTAATTATGACAAATAGCTCAGTAAAAATTAGCAATGATGAGGATATATATTTTATAGAACAAATAATTTTATCTCTGAGGTCGATTAGGTCCAAAGTTGATACGGCCACACATTCTTCTTAACCTTATATCAGCTTATTGGGGGTGAAGTTTAAGAGACCTAGAGGCTAAGGGAAGGGAAGAAAACCTCTTCTCATATTTTTTAAAGATTTTATTTATTTATTTGAGGGGTAGAGTTACAAACAGTGAGAGGGAGAGACAGAGAGAGGTCTTTCTTCCATTGGTTCACTCCCCAAACGGCCACAATGACCGGAGCTGTGGCAATCTGAAGCCAGGAGCAAGAAGCTTTTTCTTGGTCTCTCACATGGGTGCAGAGGCCCAAGTACTTGGGCCATCTTCTACTGCTTTCCCAAGCCATAGCAGAGAGCTGGATTGGAAGAGGAGCAGCCAGGACTAGAACTGGCACCCATCTGAGATGCTGGTGCTGCAGGTGGAGGATTAATCTGCTGTGCCAAGGCACAGCCCCCCCCCCCCCAATCTCCTTTCATATTAACTGACTTATTGAGAGAAGGTCCTCTGGACAAGGAGGCTGTAGAAACTGGGGACAAATTCACTAAATCCCCCAGTTTTGTCAGATGAATTCATGTTCTCTGTGATGCTATTAAGTTTTATCTTGAAGTTACTTTTAACAGTTATAGTTGGGACAAACAAGCAGATATGGTACAGTACCCATGTTATTGTAGAGATGGGTTAGTCCTTGCTAAGGAACAAAGCAAGAAGATGTAGATTGGGGCTGAAGTTGTGGCTTAGTAGGTAAAGCCACCACCTGCAGCGTTAGCATCCCATGTGGCCTCCAGTTGGAGTCCTAGCTGCTCCACTTCCAATCCAGCTCCCTGATAATGTGCTTGGGAAAGCAGGGGAAGATGGCCCAAGTGTTTGAGCTCTTGTACCCATGTGGGAGACCCGAAAGAAACTCCTGGTTCCTGGCTTCAGAGTGGCCCAGCTCCTGCAGATTTGGAGAGTGAAACAGCTTTGGAAGATATCTCTCTCTTTCTCTGTAACTCTGCCTTTCAAGAGAATAGAGAAATCTTTAGAAGAAAGAAGATGTGGATCCTGGTTTTAAAGAACAGAAAATATGAGAATCTCAGAATGTCTATTTGAATTGAGTGTATCTGGATTTTTCTCATTCCTTTTTCTTTTAGCAAGTGTACATTATGTTACTTTTAAATATTTCTATACATTTTACTTGAGGAAAATTGATATTTTAAGATTATTATAAGCTAATTAGATTTTACTAGAAGACAAAATTAGAAAAAAAATGTAGTGTCATTATCAAAGAAAGTAAATTTTTTGGCCCTGAATAGAATTTGACTAGTTGCTTTTCAACACAGAATATTTTGTGACTGGACTTATGAAATGGCTGTTCATACTCTAAGCATTTGATAAATCTTTTATACAGGTTTTCAACTTTTGAATTCTTAGTTTGCCAATGGCAAACAGAAAAGCAATACAATATGACAAAGCACAAAGGAAAATATAAAATCAAACACAGAAAAAAAATAAGCAGGAGATGGAGTGATAAGGAGATGAGGGAGAGAGGCAGAGAGAGAAAGAGAAAGAGGTAGGGAGAGAGATTAGTGTACTGTGCAGAAGAAAAAGTGAACCAGGAAAGAAAAATTCTACATATCTAGGCAGGAAAATCAAGAGTGGTGCTTGCCATACAAGTGGAAAAAAAACCTTGAAAATTTCTGCTATGAAAATCTAGAGACAGAATAGAGGATAAAGGATAATCAGAAATGTCAATGATAAAAAGGAGAATATATCAAAATTCATAAGATATGCTAATTTCAAATGTTTTAATTTAAAAGTACTGGAAGTACACCCATCATCATTTAAGAATACAATAGAAAACATAAAACACACTTCCTCTCTCCCTCCATGAAGCAAGTTTTTGGCTTCTTGCTATCTGCAGATCAGCCCAGATTGATTTCCTCTGTAAATGTTTCCCTAAACCATATTTAGTCACCTAGCCTTTAAATCCATGGCAAGGTCTGTTTCACTTTCTAGCCACTTTTGTCTTAGACGTTAGATTTTGTCTGTTTCTGGTGTTTCTTCGTTGGCTTTGAGACACATTATGTTACGGTGTGCTTCATGTATTAGCTTCTTATTACTGTTATCACACAGTAATTTGGAGAACGGAAATAAATAGTGACAAGGTGGATGGTTTTCATGAGTGTTTTACTCCTGAGGGAAATTGATCTATTGTATCAGGTGAAAAACTTATCTCATTCCACACTCTTTGGGAAGAAAACGTCCACCAGCAGGGCCAGCTGTGAGTATATAGAAAACAGGTGCAGGTGGAAGGTAACAAAGGGAAAGTGAGGAACTCCCTTGCCATGATGGGACAAGCATTCATGTAAAACAGTCACAGCATTTCTGACATGGAAGTGCTTCATTAGCTCTGGCTGCAACAACAGACTCATGACATCCATAAAACAGTATGTGGAAAGCTATTCCAATGTGACTGCAATTACAGAGATTGCAGAGTTATCCCTAGTAAATGAGGGAGCACAAATACGTAAGAGATGACCCTGTTGGGTACCACACCTACCGCTGAGAGTATATAAATGCCCTTGTCCAAAAGGATGACATTCAAACTCCAAAACTACCACTGTTCTCGAAACTTCTCTGGCTCCCTTGGAGGATACCTGAGCTACCCAGTCTCCTCCTCCTGTTCCTCTTCCTACCCCACCACTAACCTCTTCTCTCCAAGCACCTCCCAGCTGGGCTTTTATCTCTACAGTGACTGTCAGGTGACCTGCTACAAGCCCACCAGTTGCCAGACCTCCTGTGTGGTATCCAGACCCTTCCAGATGCCTTGCTACCTCCCGAGGACCTCCGTGCTCTACAGTCCCTACCAGCGTAAGACAACTTACGCTGGGTTTCTGGGATTTGGTTCCAGCAGTTGCCACCCACTACGCTGTGGATCTGGACATCCTTATTCCCTGGGCTGTGGATCAAGGAGCTGCTACTCCCCATGCTGCGGATTCAGTGACTTCAGACTCCAGCGTTATAGAGTCTGTGGCTTCCCTTCCCTGAGCTATGGCTCCAGATTCTGTTTCCCAAGATATTTTACTGCTAGGACCTGCCAGTCATCTTGTTAGAGACCAACCTGTGAATCTTGGTCTTAGTGATTCTCTTGCTACATGTCTGTGTCTTTTTGACTATTGAGGTCAAGATCTCTACTCAATACAGCCAATGTTTTCATTCTCACCACCTGCCACTCTCTTTTTATTTCCATCACCTGCTTCTTGCATCGCCATCTTCTGGCAGACTCTAAAATTAAGGAGTAATCCAAGATTAAATCCTAATATCTAAATGATTGATAGATGTATGCTATTTGATTTACATTAAACTGCAATTCAAAGCAAAAAAATTAATATAATAAATGTATGCAATCTGATATCCAAGTATATTGTCTTAAGTCATTATTATTTTGCCTGCAGTTTTTGTATTCAAGAATTTGGGAAATTTCAATGAACATCAATGTTATTCTCTAAATTGCTTTTGGGCACATATAATTTGGTAGCTTTGAGAAAATTTCTGTTGACTTTGACTATATACCCTACAGGAAGTAATAATATCTTGTAAGACATAGTGTTTTGCATGTGAAGCCTTGAAACCAGCAGTGAGGATTATTTGAGGGTGAAAAACATAGTTATATGAATATAAGAAAACAAAGAAGTTAGTAGATAAACTATAAATTCAGAAAATAAGAAATATTTTTCAAATGTGCTGTATACTGAGATTAAAACTTAACTAAACATCCAGTATCTCTTAGTGGATTTTCAGTCAAGAGAAAAATGAGAGTTAAGTTGTAAGAACAAGGACTTTGCTCTTTGTTGGTGGGCATAAGTGCCAGGAACTCCCACAGGTGAGATATTCCTGAGTCTCACCTCTGGACATGCGTAAGGAAACTCACAGTGGTCTTAGTTAGGATTAAATGCAGTCAGCAGGTGATACTAACTCCTGCTGAACAGAGAGACTTAGACTTCAACATAAATGAGAACTACTTAAAAGTTATTTACCTAAATGAAAATGCATGCATAAAATGACATAATGGCATATCTTTTGCACCTGCTAGTGAAAACGCTTCTAAAAGATTCACTTTTGAAGTGAATATTGATATATGCTCCACAAAATTATATGTTTTACTTCACTTGTCAATGATATATAACCTCATGTTGGATGTCATCATACTGTTGTATAAATTATGTGCTCACTATCAATTTGCTTTTGTAGTAGAAATTCGATACTTAATTTTTTTAAAAATAGAAATCAATTTTTATTGTGGTTCATTATCCAAAAAGGACCTTTTCCTTTAATTTAAATAAGAAAAGAGTATTTTGACAAACTGATTCAGAAATCACCTGGGATGCCCTTATCCCAGATCAGAATGCCTGGGTTTGAGTCCTAGTTCTACTTCTGATTTTACCTTTCTGCTAATGTGTACCCTAGAAGGCAGCAGGTGATAGGTCAAGTACTTGAGTCCCTGCTACCCATGTGGGGTACCCAGGTGGAGTTACTGGCTCCTAGGATTGAACTGGCTTTGCCTTGGCTATTGTGGGCATTTGGTGAGCCAGAAGATGGGAGTTATCTCTCTCTTTCTCCCCATTTCAGTGGAATAAACAAATAAATAAATAATTTTAAAAAGACATCAATAAACAACAAAATAATTGTAGATTGAAGCAACAAAATATGTGACCAATCCCCTTAGCAAGAGCATTTGGATTATTCCTTATGCACTTGTGTCAGCCTCAATTTCGTATCCGACGTCATGTATGCCCGATCTGGATTTCTCAAGTTTCCCACTACCTCCACCTAGTGTTGACTTGGTGTATGTCACTATATTTTGCTGGCTAGAAAGGGCTTTAGCACCACTGCTGGCTAGGTCTGAAAAAAAAAAAAAAATGAACCTCCACCAAGAGTTGAGCATGGAAACTGTCCTATCAATCATTTATGATAGTCTTTGTTTCTCAACTGATCCTTCTGCAAGCTCTCTTTGAAATAAAAGTGGTTATTCTATTTGCATTATGAGAAGTCAGACATGAAGAGACACTGTATCTTCCGGTTTTAACAATTAATTGATGTAAAACCTCTATTCATTGTACATGAAGCTTCTACTCTATTAGATGAAACCATACAAAAAATAAAATACAGGGGGCTGGGATTTTAGCTTAGTGGGTTAAGCCGCCGCCTATGCTGTGGTCATCCCATATCAGAGATCTGGTTCAAGTTCCAGCTGCTCTACTTCCTTTCTATCTCCCTGCTAACGCACTTGGGGAAGCAGCAGAAGATGGCTCAAGTGCCTGGGCCCCTCCCATCCACATGGGAGATGCAGATAGAGCTACAGGCTCCTGGCTTTTTGCAGACCTAGACTGGGTTGTTGTGGCTATTTGGGAAGTGAACCAGTAGGTGGAAGATCTGTTTCTCTGACTCTGCCCTCCTCTCCCTCCCTCTCTCTGTACAACTCTGCCTTTCAAATAAATAAAATGAATATGTAGGCTGGCGCTGCAGCTCACTAGGCTAATCCTCCGCCTAGCGGCACAGGCACACCAGGTTCTAGTCCCGGTCAGGGCACCGCATTCTGTCCCGGTTGCCCCTCTTCCAGGCCAGCTCTCTGCTGTGGCCAGGGAGTGCAGTGGAGGATGGCCCAAGTGCTTGGGCCCTGCACCCCATGGGAGACCAGGAGAAGTACCTGGCTCCTGCCATCGGATCAGCACGGTGCGCCAGCCGCAGCGCGCCGGCCACAGCGGCCATTGGAGGGTGAAGACCTTTCTCTCTGTCTCTCTCTCTCACTGTCCACCCTGCCTGTCAAAAAAAGTGAATATGTATATATTCATATATTATTGTAAACAATACATCACATATGTTAATAAGATTATTGATAATATATAAAACAAAACAAAACAAAACAAAAAAACAGAGGCAAATGCCACTGCTGAGATAGAAAAGAATAAATAGATCTATGGCTACCCTGTGGTTAAGAATCTAAGCTATTATTATGTGTTTTATGTATTCATATTTTGTACCTTTAATAGCATTGCCCTTGACCAAATGCTTATGGTATAACTTCTGGTTTGTAATTAATGGCTCCTGGAGGGTTTGTTGAATCCTCTAATAGAGAAAGCTTGCACTGGTTTTTGAACTTTTCATTTTGTTTTGTTTTTCAAACAAGTGCTATCAATGAAGCAAGTAGAAAAGCAAGAGTACTTTCGTATCTCATCATGTTTATAGAACTGATTATATGAACAACTTGGGGTGTACTTGCTAATAAATTTTGGGATGTGTGAGGTTTTATTGAGAAACTGGATCTTTTATCTGTCAGAATGGCTGAGAGAACAGGAACCTTATCCAATTTACCTTTCTAATATCTGATTTCTTACTGTATGTCTTCATTTCAAATTCTCACATACTTTAAAAAATATTTTATAAAATTAACTTTCCTTCCCAAATTATGTGATGTAGTCAATTTAATACTCATTGTAAGTTATAATCATTTTTTCATAAAATACTGAAGTTTCTGTCTCTCTATAAAGTAGGTCACAGCTTATTAGCTTGTTGTAGTTTTAAAAATATGTGTTCTTCCTTCCACCATGCGAAGCATTAATGAGTACGATAAACATGGATGATGAAAAGATTTCTTCCAAATCAGAAAGGAAACTGGGTAAGTTCACTCATAAAAGTTGAAATTTTGAGGGGCTGGCGCTTGTGCTGTAGCGGGGCACTGGTTCAAGTCCCAGCTGCTCCACTTCCCATCTTCCCATCCAGCTCTCTGCTATGGCTTTGGAAAGGGGTAGAAGATGGCCCAAGTTCTTGGGCCCCTGCAGCTGCATGGGGGACCAGGAAGAGGTTCCTGGCTCTTGGCTTTAGATCAGCGCAATTTCAGCCATTGCGGCCAACTGGGGAGCAGACCAGCGGATGGAAGACCTCTCTCTCTCTCACTCTCTGCCTCTCTTTCTCTCTCTGTGTAATGCTTTCAAATAAATAAATAAATATTTTAAAAAGATAAAGTTTTGAATAATAAGTCTAAGATACAAAAAAACTCAGTTGTTTTTAAATAGTTTTGAAGGCAAAAAAGCAAATCATTTTTTTAAAAAAGATTTATTTATTTCAAAGTCAGAGTTACACAGACAGAGAAGGAGAGGCAGAGAGAGAGAGGTCTTCCATCCACTGGTTCACTCCCCAGCTGGCCGCAATGTCCACAGCTGCGCCAATCCAAAGCCAGGAGCCAGGAACTTCTGCATCTCCCAGGAGGGTGCAGTGGACCAAGGGTGTGGGCCATCTCCTATTGCTTTCCCAGGCCATAGCAGAGAACTGGATTGGAAGTGGAGCAGCCAGGACTTGAACCAGCGTCCATATGGGTTGCTGGCACTGCAGGCAGTGGTTTTACCTGCTATGACGCAGCATCGGCCCCGCAAACCATATTAAAGCAGAAATGCAGATATCATGCAACATAATTTTATTTAAAGTTGTATTTTCCATTTGTAAAATTTAAAATGATTCAGTAAGAGAAACCACAAGGAGATACATTTAAAAAGAAGCAAGAATCAGGATTGCATGTCTGTATAATTACACGGAAGCAGTTTTGGCATCTTTTCCCAATGGATCCGTTTTCAAGAGATTGAAATTTAAATTATTCCTAATCTATGATGAGTAACAGTAAACGTCAAATTTGTAGACTAGTGATAAGATAGGATATTTATTGTATAGATCTTGGTATCTTGGGTATCAGCTTTAAATTTCTGACTCCTTAAATTCATGATCAGTGGAAGCCACAAGTTGGCTGGTGAGAAATGGACTGGCAGCTTCTGGAAGAGAAGTAGGTTGGGCGGTAAAAATTGGATCTATAATTTATAGACGAGAAAGTGCGGGGACCACAACCCACTGACTGGAAACCATGGGATCCACAGCCCAGGAATGGGGAGCCACAACCAAAAGAGTGAAAGCCCCTGGACCCAAAGCCCACAGGTCTAGCAAAAGTCGTCTGGCAGGGACTGCAGAAAATGGAGGTCCTCGGACGATAGCAGGATGTATGGCAGGGGCTGGACACCACACCACAGGACTCCTCGTAGCTGTTGGGATCACAGTAGGTCTCCTGACAGCTGCTATGGAGAGAAGATCCCAGCTGGTAGTGGTTTGGAGATTGGAGGTCCGTGCTGTAGAACACGTTGCTGGGGTAGGAAGAGCCACATGAAGAGCCTGGATGGCGCAGGTAACCTCCAAAGGAGCGGGAGGAGAAGTTTCCAGAGCAGCAGTTGTAGGACATGGTGGCAGAAGGCGAGACTTACAATGACAAGGTTCGGAGTGCGAATGTCACATCTTGGACTGTGGCGTTTATATACCCTGATGAGTGGGTGTGTCATCCTTAGGGCACATGAAAACAAGTTACCTGCTGCTTTTAATTGAATTGAAAAGATCGCCATAGTCATGCATTTGTAGTCTGTGTGGTTTTAAACTGCAATGCGCAGTAATGTTCCTGCCTTGGAATTCAGGTAATAGTGTTGAATCTTCAAAGCTATTATTCATCTTCCTTTAGCAAAGGTCAGCCTGCAGATCACTCAGAGAATTGCTTTAGAGGTAGGCAGTGTATGGGCTGAGGGAAGCAGGCTTAATTAAAAATAATTCATACGCCTTTCACAATCTGTCTCAAAACTGTTGCCATCTGGTTAACAAAGTTCTTATGGATTTATTCACGGTCACTTCTTTTAAACAAAAACATGCATCGATTGTTGCAGCAAAGTGGCAATCTTAGTTAATGAATAGTGTCATCTGAAAGCAGCAACGGTGACATGCATGACATACTAATTTTTTATCAGATATCAATTTGGATAATTTCAGTACGATTTTAACTGAGAGATTTATTTATTTCCCCCATTCCTGCTTAAAACTCTGTGCAGATGATAGACAGTTGTAGATTTTTCTTTGTATGGCTGTGTTAGAAACTGCACAGTTTTTATGATTTTTGCAGTGTTAGAGATTATTCTTCTCAGATGATGAGGAAATATTAATATAAGAACAAAACATGTGGCAAATGTTCAATGCTTTTCTATCTCCAATTACAGCCTTTCCCACTAACAAGAGTCCCTAGAATCTTGAAATGTCCTTTTTCCACAGACAGTTTCTAAGGTAATGGCCTTGACATATTGGGTGGAAGGAGATTCTTCTTTTGCCTCAGGAAGCAGCATACATCACTTTGACTTAAATTGTTTTCAGATGTTTCTGACAAGTATTACAAAATTTCTACAATCGTGGTCATCTTTTTTCTTGCTATATGACTTTTATTCTACTTCCATGTGAGAGTGTAATGAAGACTGATACCTTGAGGTAGAGCAGAGATTGAAAAGTTTTATCTTGCTGTGGCTTCTGTGCATTTGACGTGTATGTTTCATAGAAAAGCGTTTCACACCACTTTAGAACAGGAATGTCTGTATAGTCAAAATTACTTAATATCTGATTTCATAGAGCATTCTTCCACAGAGATTGCTTATAGTAGAACAGATGACATTGAATGAAATGAGCAAATTCAATTTAGTTGTGTTAAATATTTATGTGTATGTTTTGATGTTCAATATTTTATTTACAAATAAAATGGAAGGTTTGGAATCTACTAGAATGATTTTTGCTACATCTAATTGAGATTCTCACAAGAATTGTTTATTACATAAAATAGAGAGCAAACCATGTTACCTTATAAATGAAACATGATTAGATATAGATTTCTGTACTGAAAATGTCCAGATTCATACAGCCTACACTTGGTCTTCTATCAGATTGGAATCCCATTTATAACATCATGATTGATATTCCCAATCCCATGAAGATGGAATCACATTACCTGAAAAAGTCACTTGTTCTACATTTTCAGCTTAAACTTCCACTCACTAATCCTAACTTCATAGAATGTGTCTTAGCTTGTGGTTTATTAGCTCCTTCTATTTTGCTTCATAAAATATGTGGTAGCTTTACTGTGAATTAGTCTCCTCCCTACTCTGTATAATACTAGGAAGGTATTGTTAACTCTGATTTGGCAGTCATTGTCCAAATTCCTTCTATACCCCTCCCATTTTTCCCAGCCTCCTATAATCAGTATTCTGTGTTCAAACTGAGATTCTTGGTTCCCCATGTAAGGCAGAGCATGCAGTACTTGTCTTTGTATGTCTCGATTCTTTTTTTTAACATGATGTCCTCCAGTTCCATCAATTTTAATGGAAATGCCAGGATATCATCTTTTTGTGAATGAATAATATCTCATTGTGTATGTATACCACATTCATTCATCTGGATGACCCCTTGATTGAATCAATATCTTGGCCATAACATGGTGAAACAGGTATGTCTTTCATACAATGATTTCATTTCTATTGGATTTATAATCAGTAGTGGGATCACTGGATCATGTGGCAGTTCTATTTCTTGCTTCCACCACCCTAATTATTTTTTTTTTATTTGACAGATAGAGTTAGACAGTGAAAGAGAGAGAGAGAGACAGAGAGGTCTTCCTTCCATTGGTTCACCCCCCAAATGGCTGCCATGGCTGGAGCTACGCCGATCTGAAGTCAGGAGCCAGGTGCTTTTCTTTGGTCTCCCACGTAGGTGCAGGCACCCAAGCACTTGGGCCATCCTCCACTGCCCTCCTGGGCCACAGAGCTGGACTGGAACAGGAGCAACCAGGACTAGAACCCGGCGCCCATATGGGATGCCGGAGCCACAGAGGATTAACCAAGTGAGCCCCAACTACCCCAATTATTTTCATTTATCTATTTCTACATGTCCAATCTGTAACATTTATGGACATTTAAAACACTTATGTTTTATAGGTTTATACAAAGAAGTTTATATTTGAAGTTTTAGTATTGCTGTAAACTATTCAGAATAAGGAATATCCATCCTGTTTCCCACAGTGGAGGTATTCATTTACATTCCCAGCGAAGTGTTCTCCTGTCTCCATATCAGTGTCTACATTTGTTATTTTCTGTCTTTTTGGTAATAGCTGTTCTAACAGGGATGGAATGGCAATCTCATTGTGTTTTTGATTTATATTTCCCCTAATGGTTGGTGATGCTTATCATTTTTTCATATATTTGTTGACCATTTGTATGTCTTCCTTTGAGAAGTGTCTTTTCAAGTCCTTTGCCAATTTCTTAGCTAGATTTTTGTTTTTTGAGTTTTTGAGTTCCTGATATACAGTGGATATTAATTTTTGGTCTGATAACTTTTCTCTCATTCAGATGATGTCTCTTCCATGTATTAGTTATAAGCAACCTATGAATTTTTGAAGCTCCCTCATGCATGCCACTTTACACTTGCACCGTGTCAGCCATCCCAAAGGCACTCAGTCTCTGTTTCATATTGTCATGTTGTTTGACCTTATAAAGATCATCTGTATCTAGGAATTCTTCAAATTCTTGATGTTTCTGTGAAGTCTATACAAGGTACACATTCTTCTCACTTCTTACTTTTCTTTATTTCCTGTAGTAAAAACCCCATTTCACTTCCTGAGAGGAAAGAAAGGAATGAAGGTCCATATTTTATATATAGTGCTTATTCTTTTTTTGTTGTTGATCTTCTCTATAACAAACAAAATTTACTTCTATTTTAGGGATATGGATGGTATTTATAATCTAGATTTTTCTTGAGTTCTATCAAGAAACAAGTCAACTTTGTAGCAAGAGATTTCTGGCTTACAATTTAATTTTCAAAACATCTTTATTTCTAAATACTTGTGTATGTAAGAACAGTGTGGCTGCTTGTGTTGAAAGGAGACCTAAACCATATGTGACAGACACTCATTTAGTATTTCTACCAATTAAAGTTGTTATTGGGTTGTTTCTTCTACAAGCTTGACACGATTTAGTAGAAAGAATTGATACTGAAGTTTTTATTTTCTGTTCTCAATTGAGTTTCTTAATTTGAAGCAATATAAATGTCCCTTGCAGGCTACAGAGTACTTTTCAAAGCTTTAACCACAGCAGAATTCGCATTGTGTTGTCCTCTTGACCCACTATCTTGATGCACATGGTTAATGAAACATCAGTCTTATAGGCACAATTATGGTGGTTTTCATTTTACCCGAGCTAGATGAATGAGAAATGGCATTTTTGTTTCATGAACAATTGCTTTGAAAAACTAATGAAATTCTGTCACTTACAAGTCTGCATTCATAAAAAAGTTCTTTGAAGGTTAATGCATTTCATTTTGACTGGAGCCTAATTAAGTATTCTCATTAAATGGGGCACATGGTCCTACACCCATTGCTGGAGTATATAAGTGTCCCTATGTTGAAGGCAGCAGTCACACTCACTCCTCCCTGCAGCTCAGCTGAACCCAGAACATCTGGCAACATGTCTTACAACTGCAGCTCTGGAAACTTCTCCTCCCGCTCTTTTGGAAACTATCTGGGGAACTCAGTTTCCACCTGTGATTCTTTCTACCCCACCAATGTAGTCTATTCTCCAAGAACCTACCAGGTGGGATCCTCTCTCCAAGGTACCTGTCAGGAAACCTTCTCTGAGCCCACTGGCTTCCAGACATCTTTCACTGTGACCAGGCCCTGCCACACATCATTCTACCACCCAAAGAATTCCATCTTCTTTAGCCCCTGCCAGACAAATCACGCTGGATCTTTTGGACATGGAAATGCTGGTTTTGGTTCTTTTGGTTATGGAAACACTGGCTTCCACTCTGTGGGCTGTGGGTCCAACTTCTTCCGTCCAAGTTATTTTTCATCCAGGAGCTCCCATTCTACTTGTTACCAACCAGCCTTTGGCTCTCGCTGTTTTGGATCAAGTTACTAAGTATTCTTCATTGATTCATGATTATTTCTGCACTTTATGGACCATTAACCCTCATTCTTCACAATATCTATGATCATTGACAGTCTTCATCCCTAGATCTCATCATCAACAGCATCCTTGAAGTATATGATTTACCGTGGAGAGAGTAACTTTGACCTGTGACCGCTCCTAAATCTGAAGTGCCTTGTATCTTGAGTTTTGATTCTCATTGCAGGGCTCAAAAATATTTCTCGGATTCTCTCATTATTCTACAATTCTTTCAACCAAGTTTATTTTGAGTAGATATATTTTAAATAAACTTATTTCTCTATCATGAATACTGGCGTTTTGTTTTCTTTGACTTATATGATACATGTAATAAAGTCACCCCATACTTGCAACTGTGTTCATTAGGTAAACATTTTGTGATTTTCTATGTTTCATATGTTTCCCTAGTATTTTGTTGGGCAGAAAAAAGGAAGTTTGAATTGAAATTTAATTGTACAACATATCTCATGTCTTGAAAGATTTAGATCTCCTAATAAGTACACTTGTTCATATATTTCCTTCAGAACATTTTTTGCAGTTTGAAATTCAGAAAAAAGTATTACATTTCAGTTATATACCAGACATTGTGCTCAACAAAGACAAAGTCTCTGCTTTCAAGAAAATTTTAAGTTACCAGAATTTGGTAAGTGCACTAATGGGAACTGAAACATAAGATTCAGTAGGAAGGGGCAGGTGTTTTGATACAGTGGGCTAATCTATCACCTACAAGACTGGCATCCCATATGGGCACTGATTCAAGTTCCTGCTGTCCCACGTAAAATACAGGTTCCTGCTAATGTACCTGGAAAAGCAGTGGAAGACAGAACACGTGCTTGGGCCCCAGCACCTACTTTGGAGTGATGGATGGAGTTCCTGATACCTGGCTTCATTCTGGCCCAGCCCTAGTCGTTGTGAGCATTTGGAGAGTGAACAAGTGGATGGGAGATATTTCTCTCTCTCTTTCTCTCTCTTTCTCTGTCTCTCTTTCTCTCTCTCTTTCCCTCTCTCTTTCTCTCCCCTCTGTAACTCTGCCTTTCAAATAAATAAATAAATAGTTCTTTAAAAAATTCAGTGGAGGGGCTGGATCTGTGAAACAGTAGGCTATACCTTGTCCTGCAGTGCTGGCATCCCATATGGATGCTGGTTCGTGTCCTGGGTGCTCCTCTTCCAATCTAGCTTTCTGCTATGGCCTAGGAAAACAACGAAAAATGGCACAAGTGCTTGGGCCCCTGTACCTACATGGGAGACCCAGAAAAAGCTCCTGGCTCCTGCCTTCAGATCAGCCCAGCTCTGACTATTGCAGTCATTTGGGGAGGGGAACCAGCAAATGGAAGACTTTTCTATCTCTTCCTCTCTGTCTATAACTCTCTCAAATAAATAAATTTTAAAAGATTCAGTGGAAAGCCAGAAACAATAAGGACTTCACTAGGAGTATGTGAAGCAATCATGTCAAATTTTTATAAAATATAGAAAGAATATAGTACTACTTCATTTAAAAAAAAAACAGCATATATTCTGACTTAATGTATCCATTGGAGAACTACCAAATGTTATTACACTTGAAAAGGACTTGGTGAAAATACCAGTCAGGGAAAATGGAGAGGTCTCTGAGACCCATCCTACTGTAGGGGTGTGTCGCATGTCCATAAACTTCATAGAATGGAAGGGGGGATTACAGAGCTAAAAAAAGTCCTCAGGGAAACTCTAAGAAAGTTTTGCAAGATACCCATCAAGGGAGTCCCTCATCTCCCAGCAATGACCTTGCCTCAGTATTCCTGGCTAGGTCAGTCAATGATCAGGAGTAGAGGACAACATGACCTAGGCACAAATGTAACTACTGGAATACATGACTGCTGATGACATTCTGACCATAATGCCTTCTGAAGCAGGAGTTGTGATAGGCACATTTTAAGAGCTTTTATATTCATGATATTTGTTCAATTTAAAGCAAAGTAAAACACTGATAAACACCGGTGAAAGAATGAATTATAATGTGGAGTTGTCTATGAGTTGCACGTGGCATAATTTATTTCCCTTTCTTTCATCAAAAAGTTAATTATCATGACAGAATATTTATAGGACCCATGAAATACTGCAAATGAAAATGAGAGAGAATCCATATTTTTTAACAGTTATTTTTTTTTTTACTTTAACGGATGTATTTATCAAACTGAATTCACTAGGGTAAAATCAGGAAACTACTTCATTTTTCTGACACCATTGAGTTTCACATTTGATCTGGAGGTTTTAACTTCCCCGAATCCCTGAACAATACAATGAGCAGATCTAAGATCTCACTAAGATCTTAAGAAACACTTTCATTTCATACTAGTAGTTAAGTCCAATCAACTGTAAATTAAAAACCAGTCTGGTAACCACATCAAAGCTACTCCCATTTCCCTCAGCTCTGATCTGTCATGTGATTTCACAGGTGGTTTGGAACAGGTTGGCGATTTTTTTTACACCTCCTTCCTATACCTTCTCATTCATTTGCAAGTTGCTCCTTGCTCATTCTGTTCAAGTCAAAGAGAAAGATTGAGAGGGAAGGAAATGACAAGTAAGGCAGTCTGTCTCAAAGTGGTGCCTTTGAATACCTGTGTCAACATGACTTAGTTGTTTGTTTCAATAAACTTTTGCTGAGAAAATGGGAGATGAAACCAGTAAATCATTTCATGATACATTTCAAGAAATTCCTATAGATTGATTTATTATAGACGGTGGTCTTCATACCCGGATAAGCAATTCCCTAATTAAGCAGCAGTTAGCATGTCAAGCAATGCATACCAGTATCCTCTCTTGGCTATGCACATTCATTCTAATCCACCATGGCATAATAAGGTTGCCCATTTCTGCTTAATTATCCATCTTGAAGATCTACTTTAAACCATTTGAGCCCAGAGTCTCCCTTTTAACACCCCTCTTTAGAGACACGGCAAAAGCTCAGTCATAATAACATTCCTCCTAACTACAAGGAATTTAATTCATGTAGTTTTGCCTTTTTCACAGATTGGTGATATTACAGGTTTGCTTAATAGGGATGCAGTCTTTCAGCTTAGTTAGTACTCTGCTTTGGTCTGGAAATATCCTCAGTCATCACATGCTCTGGGCTGAATGTTTGTGTCTCTTCCTACAAATTCATGAATCAAAATCCTAATACTTAGAGAGCTGGTGTTTGAAGAGGTGCACTTGGGAAGTAATTAGGTTATCAGAATAAAATGCTTATGTTTGGAATTAGCACACACATAGGAAAAGCCATGAGACAGTTTTCTTCCTCTTTCTCTATACTGAGCACACAGAGAGAAGGTACCATCTGCCCATCTGGAAGAAGGCCCTCTATGAACTAAATTGGTCAATATCTTCATCTTGCTCTTCCCAGCCATTAGAATTATGAGAAGTAAATATCTGTCATTTGAGCGATCCAATCTGTGATATCTTGTGACAACAGTGCAATCTGATGACTGCAATGTAAACATCTGGAAGCTCGCCTTTTCCCTTGTGGAGATTTGTTTGTGTTTTCTAGAAGCTGCCTTCTTAATTCTTCACTACGCTTCTCATAACCTGTTGCATGGAAGTGTTTCCATGACGGAATTAGTGGTGATTTCTTCCTGGCTCTTCATCCTCAATGTATATCCACCAATGCTACATGGGATCCCACCTTCTTCTCCCTAGATCTGCTTGCTCACCAAGAGGTGGCCTTCATGGCCATTGATCTGAAGATGGTCCTTTTGGCCCATAAGATTAGACCCACACAACTCACGCATACTCACTGCATTGTCTGTGGAAGTACGCTTTGGTCCTAGAGCAGGTGTCTTTCTATCCAGCCATTATTAAGGACTCACAGGAGTTTTTTAAAATGAGACCACTGGTCTTAATAACCACCAAAATGAAGAAGATACGGAAACACTTAGGAGCATTTACAGGGAACTGGATCAAAAACAGAACATCCAGGACTTGAACTGGTACTCCAAAACCCATATATTTGGCGTCTCTGGTAGTGACTTAACCTACTGTGCCACAATGCTGGCCCAAGAAACACTCAGTGTTTCCTACCTAATGTCATGCATGGCACTAGGGCAAACGATTTTGTTTCTTTTTCTTTCCTTCCTTCCTCTCTCCCTTCCTTCCTTCCTTCCTTCCTTCCTTCCTTCCTTCCTTCCTTCCTCTCTCCCTTCCTTCCTTCCTTCCTACCTTCCTTCCTCCCTCCCTCCCTCCCTCTCTCTCTCTCCTTCTTCCTTCCTTCCTTCCTTCCTTCCTTCCTTCCTTCCTTCCTTCCTTTCTTCTAAAATGGCACATTTAATGAATACATCCTGTATTTTAATTTGTCTTCATTAGATAAATTCTATTTGTTGTTGTTTTCACAGTTTAATTTATTAAACTGAACATAAAACAGGTTATTGCTGAAATATTGACCTATGTCATGTCAATAGGTTTATATCCCATCAGAAATTATTTATTTATATAATTCATTCAGAAAATTGCTTTCAAAGTAGGTATTCATTGAACAAGCTTTCTTGAGCACCTAGAAAATATATTGCTATTATTGTATGTAATGAGTACTGTCTTTCCTTCTGACAAGCTACCACACAGGAGTGGTCCTTGTAACCTCTCACAAAGGGGAAGGGATAGTATATGTGTGTGCTTGAAGGGTATGGTATCATCCTGCCAGAATGAAAGTCACTTCAGAGAAAACTTCTCTCTCATATAAGTGTATAGATGTCTGTGAATGAGAGTAAGGTTCTCAAGAATTGTATAACTGCTGTCACCCCCTTTTTGGGGGGTTGTGACCACAATTAAAATGTTACGTCATTTAAAAATTTTATCTGTTGGCTTTGAGAATTCTGCCAAACTTGTAGCCAAGTGAGAATAACATGTAACATCCTTTACATAAAGATATCAAATGGAACTCAATGCACAGGTCAATATTGATGAAGTGATCTAAATAACTACAATTTTACATAAAATACCTTAGAAATTCATAAACATAGATTTATAGCCAACAGAACACTATCACACAACAAATGATATTCTATACAATTTACCTTTGTATCAGAGATACCAAACCAACAACTGGTGGGCCAAATTCAATCACCATAATGTTTCTGTAGATAAAATGTATTGGAACACAGCCACAGTCATATCTTTGTGTATTCCATAATGGGTTTCACTATACAATGGCAGAATTGAGTAGTGGGGAAACAATCCGTGTGTCTCTAACAGCCTAAATTATTTGTGGTTGACTATTTGCAGAAAAAAAGGTTTGCCACCTTTTCCCTTATATATTGAACAGACTCCAAAATTTCTGGTAACTCTAGTGAAAATATATCAGGTAATTCTTCTCAGCCCATTTCTTTAGCTTCACCTATATATTTAGAGCATCATTTGAGATCTCCAAACTTCATGATAAATAGCTGTCATGTTCTTTAACATTCAAAGCATTCCTTGGTCATCAAATTTTTTCCATTCGAGATGTTATATGCTTTTAAAGCTGGACAGAACTTCTCCTAGGTTTGAATAATTTGAATAACATAAATAAATCTAGTATTATTATTTTTCTTTTTGTAAGTGAATATAAAGTATTTAACCTCCAATCAATTCTTTAAGACCGGTTCTAATATAATCTCCACTTTAGAGGTGAGGAAATTGGGTCAGTTAATTAAATTTCCCAGCAAAACAAAAATGACAGTCTACTTAATCCCTTCCTATTTGGAATGCAGTCTACGCCCTTAACTGCAATACTAGATTGCTACATGTGAAATTTCCCAACAAAAGTGTCTAGTGAATGACTCTGAGCATTGATGAATTTTGCCATTTCATACTTAATAATCCTGAAGCCGATACTCCCATGATTATGTGTTTATCCCACATTTCCCTGAAAGGTTGTCACTTCTTGACACTCTAGGCTTCAATGGATCTTTTCCTCATGTGACTGATTTTCATCTACAACATGCTAGTTTGTCCAGAATTGTATCTAATACTCTTATCTTTAGACCAAGGGACGATACTTCCTGCAATTGAATAAGGCAGCATGAAGGACTTAGCCATATGCTGTTCCCTTGATCTTGAACTTCACAGGCTCCAGAATCCTAAGGTAATAAACCTTATTACCTAATTTTAATTTATGCTTATAAAAATAGACATAGATCAAGACATTATTTTGCCTGAGATTCTGAGTGGGATAGTTGATAGAATTTACCTTGCATTATAAATCTGGATCTGCTTATGTTTCTGAGTATTTATTTCTTCTTCTCTAAAATGAGAGACTTACGATTTATGAGGAATTATTTTTTTCATGTCAAGAATTTTTTTCCTACAGAATACAACAAATCCTTCCCTACAAGGAAAGGTGCAATGAAATAAGGCAGAATTGAAAGATGCGGTGTTCAGTTGGAAGGGAATTTTCAATTATTTCAGGAGGATCTTGTATGATGATGTGAAGTCATTTATCATGGTAAATGTGAGGAGCACTTGGGGTCTCTTGGAAATGTATATCCTCTATGTATCCTCTGAATTTTTGGAGGTGACACTAAATGGCTATAGAGAGGTGAAAGTCAACACCGGTGACATTTTATTTTCCACTTAATGTCTTTTTTAAATTTTTTAAATCTTGAGATTCACCCTGACTCTTTCCCCAGCACTTTGTTGATCTTATGTTGTTTCTGGCCATCAAGTTTCTCACGTTTCTTTCATTCCCTTGCTATCTTTTTTTTTTTTTTTAAATCTTCTTTTATCTGTCTCTACCTTTCTGCTCTGTTTCTTGCATTAACCAAGCATTTGCTTTCTTTGCAGTTCCCACAGGTCTTGGCACTATTGATACTTGAATTGTTAGAACTGGGATGTATTGTGTATTTTAAGATGTTGATCATCCCTGTGCCTCTCCTGACTAGACGCCATTAGCATCCACCATTTGTGACAAACAAAGAAATCTCCAGACATTATTCAGTGTTTCCTGAGTACAAAATTATTCATGTATGGAATCACTGAGTATTCTAGAAATGAACTTTGGAGTTCTTAACTGTGAACATTGGTCATAGCCACAATTATAGAACTATCTGAATGTAATTTTATACAGTTCTATGCATGAATAAGATGTTATGAATGATTTCAGAATAAATATACTTCAATTTCCTGAGTCTAAAATAATAGTGAGCTATTTAGCCAACATGATTCCACTACCGAACACAAAAAAGCACTTGTGTTTATGTTTACATTGTTCTATTGCCACTAGAGAAAACAAAGTTTTTGTTACTTGATTCTGTGACCTAAAAATGTCAACATTATCTATTGGGATCACACCAACTAATGTTCATCATAGATCAAGTGTTAAAAGTAAGATTATTTTCTCAGTATATTTTAAATAATCAAGACCAATTATAGCCATTTGCTTGTTTATAGACTCTTACTATGCCCTGGACCTTTTAGGAGAGTTATTGCATTTCTGACAATCATTATATGTGCTTTGCAAGAGTCTTCAACCCTGACAGTTTGTACTAGCAATGATGGAGCTGATCATAAGCTGTCTCTTCTTTCTCAAGCTTCATATCAGATAGTACAGACCTTAACCTCTCAATATCTCAACATTTCAATTCAATTCTGTTGCTTCTACCAAACATTTCATGCTAGCAATCACCTATTAAAGACTACATATCTCATTTAAAGAAATATTTGTTTTCCCTTCTAATAAATTAGGATTTATTCTTGGTCCTAAGGATGTAAATTAAAAAAAGGCATGATATAGTTGAATTCATATGTTCTTATAAACTGATTATAATTTCAGCTAGCATGATTATAATAGTTAATTTTATGTGTCTACTTGTATAGATCAAGTGGTGCCCAGATATCCAGTTAAACATAAATTTTTAGTGTTTCTGTGAAATATTTCTACATGAGATTAGTGTTGGAATCCACAGATTCAGCTGCAAAATAGTTTGCCTTCCCAAATCTGGGAAAGAACCATCCAATCTATTGAGGGCCTGAATAGAAAAAAAAAAAAAAAAAAGTGAAAGGAGGAGGGGTTTCCCATTTTCTTTCCTTTCTGATATCTTGAACTGACACACTAGTTTTCAGCCATTGCATTGGGATCCACATTCCAGATCCCTCTCCTGGTTCACGGGGCTTTAGACTAAGATTGGAATTACACTTTGAAGTCTTCTAGGTCTCCAGCCTCCGTAATTATGTCAACAGACTTCTTATATCTATACACGTGTTTATCCACTCAGCCAGCCTTCATCCATCTATCCTACCCTAATTTTGATATTATTCTTTTATATGCTACATTCAGAATATTCATCCTATTGAGACAATAATGAAAATCTGTGGTTATAAATTATACGTTTTCAGGCTTATAGTACCATGCTGCTTAAAGATCCTTGTCAATTGGTTGAAAAATCCATTCTATTCCTTTAAAACTGTCCTTACATCACAATTTTGCACAAATTCTATCATACAGAATTAGATTATTTCTGTTTACTTTATTCAGTGTCCCATAATCCTCAAAGATGCACTATATTTCAATGGATTCACACAACCATTATTTGTTTTATATTTTTATTTAGTATATATTTAATAATTTAACATATAAAATATTAATATGAATTATATTAAAATAAAATGTGTGCCCTTTTGAAAAATATTTTCTGGAACCCATATGACTTAATAATCTCTAAGAGAGATTAGAAAGTTTAGTATTCTCTGAACTGGGTTATGGAAGAATAACTTAATATTCCATCTCTTGCTTTCCACACATTCTTCTTGGGAAATCTACTTATTGATTTATTTTTCTTTTAAACTCACTTATCAGGTGTGATTTTTCTGGCATATGAGCAGATGATCTGTAATAACTTATATCCAGCCACAATTTCTTCATTTTTACAATTGGATAAAATCATCGTCTTCAGGAATACTTCAGCAATATTGCAGGCCAGGGACAAGACCACTGTAATAAAGTGGATATTACTATCAAGTGAGTCATGTGAATTTTTTGGTTTCTCAGTGCATGGGAAAGTTATGTTTGCACTATACAGTGGTAAAATACATTGCGACAGCATTATGCCTACAAATGCACATATATTAATTAAAAAAAAAGTCATCCTAGCTTTCAGCTGTCATCCTAGCCTTCAGAATATTTTTGCTGGTGAAGGTCTTGTTTTCATGTTAGTTATTGCTGACTGATCAGTGTGGTGGTTGCTGAAGTTTGGAGTAGCTCTGGCAGTTACTTAAAATAAGCGGAAGAATGAAATTTGCTGCATCAATTGACTCTTCCCTTCACAAAAGATTTTTCCATTGCAAGCAATACTATCTAATAGCATTTAACCCACAATAGAATTTCTTGCAAAACTGCAGTGAATCCTCTTTCCTAACACTGCTTTAGCAAATAAAATTATGTCATATGTCATCTCTTCATTAATATTTATAGCATTATCACCAGGAGTAAATTACACCTCAATAAACCACTCTTATTCATAACAACCCACTCCTCATCTATTAAAGTTCTGTCATGAGAGATCAGCTACTCAGCCAAATCTTCAGGATCCATTTCTAACTGTACTCCTTCTGTTATTTCCATTACAGCTGCATTTACTTCCTCTACTGAAGCCTTGAACCTCTCAAAGTCATCCCCAAAGGGTTGAAGCTGGCTTCTTCCAATTCCTGTTAGTGTTGATATTTTGACTTGCATTCATGAATAATGAACGTTCTTTTTTAAACAAAGAAGTTTTATTTTTTATTTATTTGAAGGAGGGATAGAAAGAGAAACCTTATATCTTCTGGTTCGTTCCCCAGATGGCCACAATGGCAGGGGCAGGAATTCCATCCAGTTTCCCACATGGGTGGCAGGGGCCCAAGCACCAGCATCATCTTCTGCTGCCTTCCCAGGCACTTTAGCAGGAAGCTGGATCTGAAGAGGAGCAGCGGAGACTTGAAGCAGCACTCCAATCTGGGATGCAAGCATTGCAGCCGGCAGCTCATTTCATGGAGTCACTCCAGCCCCTAGAAATGCTCTTAATGTCTCCCAGAATGGTGAATCATTTTTGAAAGATTTTTTATCCACTTTGCCCAGACTACTTAGAAGAATCATGATCACATCTACAGACTTGTGAAATGTTTTATTAAATAACAAATCTTGGTATTTGAAATTAGTCCTTAATCCATAGGCTGCAGAATGGATATTGTGTTTACAGGCATGAGAGAAATTATGTACCTCTATCAGGACTGTTGGGTAGCCAAGTGTACTATCAATGGGCAGTGATATCTAAAGCAACTGTTGGGGCTGGTGCTGTGGTACAGCAGATTAACGCCCTGGCCTGAAGCGCTGGCATCCCATGTGGGCACCGGTTTGAGACCTGGCTGCTCCACTCCTGATCCAGCTCTTTGCTATGGCCTGGGAAAGCAGTAGAAGATGGCCTAAGTCCTTGGGAACCCTGTACCCATGTAGGAGTCCTGGAAGAAGATCCTGGCACCTGGCTTCTGATCAGCTCAGCTCTGGCTGTTGCAGTCAATTGGGAAGTGAACCAGCAGGTGGAAGACCTCTCTCTCTCTCTCTCTCTCTCTCTCTCTCTCTCTCTTCCTCTCCTCTCTCTGTGTAACTCTGACTTTGAAATAAATAAATTTCAAAAAAAAAAGAATAAAAGAAAGCAACTGTTTATTCTGAGCAACATTTCTCAACAGTGGGCTTCAAATATTTCATAAGCCATGTTATAAACAAATATGCTCTCATACAAGTTTCTCCATTGTAATACAAAGCACAGGCAAGACGCTACGATTGTAAGATTGGTAAGTTTTGTCATCTGCACTGGCTCCTAACAAGAGAATCATTCTGTGCTTCCAAACTTTGAATTCAGACACTGTCTTCGCCTCTCTAGCAATGCAAGTCCTAGAGGTCATCTTCCAGCAGCAGCTTGCTCCCTCTGCACCAAAAATATATTGTTCCGCGTAGTCACCTTCATCAATTATCTCAGTGAGTTTCTCTGGATGATTTCCTGCAGCTTCTACATCAGCCCTTGCTACCTCACCGAGCACTTTTATATCGTGAAGACAGTTCCTTTCCTTAAATCTCTTGAACCAACCTCCACTAGTTTCAAACTATTCTTCGACAGCTCCCTCATCTCTCTCAGGCTTCATAAAATTGAAGAGCTTTAGGGCCTTGATCTGGATTAGGCTTTGGCTTAAGTTAGTGTTGTGACTGGTTTCATCTTCTATCTAAAGCACTCAAACTTTCTCTACATCAGCAATAAGGCTATTTTTTTCCTCCTGCGATTTGTGTGCTCACTGGAGTAGCACTTCCAATTTCCTTCAAGAACTGTCCCTTTGCATTTGTAAGTTGGCTAAGTATCTGGCACACGAATCTCAACTTGCAGCCTCGTCTGACTTTGACATGACTTTTTTGCATAGCTTAATCTTTTCTAGCTTCTGATTTAAAGTGAGAGGAATGCTAATATCCCTTTCACTGGAACACTCAGAGGTTATTATAGAATTATTAATTGGCCTAATTCCAGTATTCTTGTGGCTCAGGGTAGGGTAGCCTGAGAGAAAGGGAAACAGAAAGCAGAATACACTGTTGAGGGAGGATGCAGAACACACGCAAAGCTTATTAGTAAGTTCACCACTGTGGTGGAATGAGAAGGCCATGCCAAGATGGCCGCTGGCAAGCGAGCTTCAGTTATTCAGGAATGGCTTCGGAAACCACATGGCAATGGAGCCTGCCTGGCAACAGGCTGTGATTGGATGGCTTTGGAAACTGCCTGGCAACAGGCTGTGATTGGTTAGGGCATAAACCGCCCCTTGACCAGATTGGCTGCCTTGGCTATATAAGCTGCTGTACCAACTGAAATAAACAAGTCTGCAGGCTGCTCACCTCTGGCCCACTTTCACCTGACTCCCAGGGTCTGTGTGGTGACTCCATGCCTCTTGCCCGCACTGTGCTCCTCCTCTCAGAATGAATCCACAGCAACATTTGGCACCCAACGTGACAGAGAGAGACAGCATGTCAGACTCGACGAGGTCCCCCCTTGATTTTGGCAAGCCATATCATATGGGCACAATTTGTGATGCCCCCACAATAATTACAGCATTAACTTCAAATATCATCAATCATAGATCACTGTAACATGTAACAATAATGAAAAAGTGTGAAATATGAGAATTACCAAAATGTGACACAGAGCTACAAAGGGAGTACTTGCTACTGGAAAAGCAATGCAGCTATAATTGCTAAACACAGGGATGACAAAAAGCTCAGATTTATAAAAATAGCACATCTACGAAGCACAACAAAGTGAAAACCACTGAAATGGGGTCTACCTCTATTTGACAGGATTAATCTAGAAATTAAAGAAGGCAATTTTCTAAAACATTTGTAATATGGTGTAAAGCAGACAACAAATGTAAAGGCAGTTCACTGTTATATTTACATTTTTAGTTTATATGCTTTTAAACAGGGAGTTCTCCCCCACCCCACTGGACTTTAATGTTTATTAAATGTCACGTATTTGGGTTTATAAAGACGAAGAAACATATTTTTGCCTTTAAATAACTTTCATGACAGTTTCTTCTTAATGAGGTAGAGAGAATGGAAACCTCTGTGCAATTAGGTGTTTTGGAAGCAGTAGGCTCTATCTAGTTCCAGAAAAAAACTATTTCCAAATGCTGCAAGATTAAAACTAACACTTTGCATGGGAATTGCAACTTTCCCTTCCATGTAAGATTTCAAAAATGTATCCAAGACCAGATCCACTGTGTTTACCCCATCCTCTTAACTGGGCCTTGATCTTCAGTCAGGGCAAAAGGGTGCCACTGAAGTTTCCTGTAGAGAAGAGGTTTTCTGTGTTATGACCTACACTGAAAAAGACTTTTTATTTTTTACTTCAAAAACTCATCTATGTTTGTGGCTCTGTCTCTGAACAGCCAAACTTTCAATAACTCTAATATTTTCTGTGCTATCCAAGCCCATCCTATCCCATCCTATCACATCCTATCAGCTACCATCTATCTGTCTATCAGCTATCTAGCTATCATCTATCTATCTTATAATTTGAAAATGTTTGAGATAGATATTATCCACAGGGAAGTTATTAAGATAGCTAATTCCAAATCTTTCTATTTAAACTTATCTTAAAAATTCTCCATTCCTTTATAAAAGAGTTCATTGTCTCCTTCTCAGTAAATGGAACAAAGCTTCTACTAAAGCAAGGTTCAACTATCAGGTCACAAGATGCCCACAGCAAATTTTTGGTTTCTGGACATGTTTTTCATCAGATAAAATTACAAGCTGTAGATGTAATAATATCAGAGAAAAAAATTAGAGTCTATCCTAAAAATAATAAAAATTGGGAATATATACTAATGAAAGTTTAAATCAATGTGATAAAAATTAACTTTCCCAATGTATCTACTTACGTTTCTGATGTAAGAAGGGTTACAATCAAATGGATATGCAAGCTTTAATTCTTTCAAATAATTATCTTAACAAAGCTTAACCTTCATTTAGTGCTTTACTGTCTGTCTAGTACTTGTACACAGATTTTACCTTATGAATGCTATTCATTGTATTTTGAAGATAGAGATATTAGGTTACAATTACAATGAAAAAATGGTAAATTACTAATATTCAGAGGTAATCCATTTCCAAAAGACTGCCAGGGCATTGATTGGGAATTTCTTTAGATTTAGTAGTGAGTTCAGAGTTTTACTTTTCTTTTTTAAGATTTATTTATTTATTTGAAAGGCAGAGTTACAGAGGCAGAGGTGAGAGAGAGTGAAAGAGAGGACTTCCATCCACTGGTTCACTCCCCAAATGGCCACAATAGCTGCAGCTGGGCCGATCTGAAGCCAGGAGCCAGGAGCTTCTTCTGGGTCTCCCTCGTGGGCACAGGGGCTCAAGCACTTGGGCCATATTCCACTGCTTTCCCAGGCCATAGCAGATTTCTGGATTGGAAGTGGAACTGCTGGGACTCAAACCGGCACCCATACAGGATGCCAGAACAGCAGGTGGTGGCTTTACCAGCTACACCACAGGGCTATCCTTGGTTCAGAGCTTTTATGAATTAGTAGCAAAGTGACCAGTTTTTATACATGGTGAAATATCACAAACCAGATCATAACTCAAAGACGGAAGTCAGAGTTTCTCTGCCCAGAGGATAACATTCATTGAGCTGGATCTACTGCATCTGAAAGAACTTCCCTTGTAAGACGGTAGAGGGAGAAAGTTTTGGCTGGAAATAAAGGTACTGGAAAGAACACAGTAGCCAGTCACCTCACAGATAAAATCTTGCAGTCATTGAGGAATTGGGGACCACCTTGAAAGAGACAGAATAGAGGCTGCCAGACTGAAGAAAAGAGGCTAAAGAAATTCCCAGGGATTTGGGTGTAGTTTCCAGCATAACACCCATTAATTGGCACCACCTTTCTCAAAAACAAACGAACAAAACAAAATGTCCCATGTATTCAAAGGAACTGTGAGAAATCAAAAGAATAAAAAAATCTACAAAACTCATTTTTAATGAAGATATATAGAATCTAATTAAGAATATGATACATATGCATATAGACCCATAGAAATGAGTCAGAAAAGACATCTACATCAGTTAGTCACTCAATGAACAATGTTTGAGAAATTATGATGTGTCAGCCATGGAAGATTCCTGACTTCAGAAAGTTTACATTCCAGTACCTTTCCCAAGTCCAGTCAATAGATCAGTGATAACCTAAGATATTCATAGTAATGCTGATTTTAGAACATAGAAGTGCTGACTCAGATAATAGGCTTGCCCTAGGCAGTCATGTTATATGATAGACTTTGAAAGGTTTGTGGAAATTTTGAATTTAAAGGTATCTATTTTGTGAAAACAATTTTTTTGGAGTCCATGCATAGTTTTTTTCACAGTATGCATTTTTTCCATGAACTTTTTGAAGACATGATATTTGTGGGCTCTTTTTACTTTTGATGTTTAAATCAAATTTCCCCTTGAATTCACCAAATTTTAGTGAAAACCAAAATGGATTCTTATAAAAATTATCAGCACCAGAATTAAAAGTGCAGACTATGAAATTCTCTCACTGTCTCAATTTACAAATATTTTATTGGCTAGGATCACATCCCACCTCTTGAAGTGCTCGGTCCGATGACATCAAGGCCACGCTAATAACCAACCTTCATCATTTCCTCTTTTTCTTAAATTTACTTGTCCTTTCTAAACTGCACACCAGTGGACCATTTCCCTGACTTCTACTTGAAGCTGCCTGCTTCTTTGAACTTTTCAGGAGGCATTTGGAGGACTGGGCATCATCCTGGATCTCATGTCATCATTTCACCGTGGATTCCATTTCTACTTTCTTTCATCTATTTCTTCAAGATGGAACACCCTGCTCTGTTTTATTTCAGTTCCGTGTTCCTTCCCAAGATGATTGCACCTATTTTCACATTTTTAACTATTGATTTGGCAGGACAATGTGAAGGTTTGCATTTCAATGCAGCTATTCTTCCAAGAAAATGCCCCAAATATCAGCAACTTCCTAGGCATCTTTTGCCACATGCTTTGACTAAAATAATTCAAATGTAGCTTGTTAAAAATGTGAACTTATGGCTGTATCTCCTTTTTGAATTCATAGAAATCATTATTTCAGTTACAATGACTCAAATTTTTGGCCTTTGGTATAATATTTAATCTCTCCTTTAACCTTCACATCCAATCAGATTCATCACATTCTGCACAGGCACTTTTTCTTTCTCTTTCTGTGAGACAGTGAGAGTTTTTCCTGGACAATATTGCAATGACTCCCCTGTGTGTAATTCCTTTCCACATCAGTTTAGATTCTACATTGAATCACAAAGCAGGTTTGAATAATAAAACAGAATTGCCTTCTTTAACAGTTGTACTAACCATTCTTCCCCTGGTGTTTTGCCAATGGTAATAACAGTAGTGTGTATTTATTTACACTTCAGTATATGTTAAGACTCACGATGCATCCTTAACTTCAGAAGCCAAAATCTCTGGACTTAATTGAACCTGTGTTCATTCACTCATTTATCCATTCAACATTCAGAGTCAATCATTCAGAGTACTTATTAAGCACTTCTGCACATCAGTAACTGTTTTATATTATCTTCAACAAACATGTGTTCATTGACCCAGTGGGTTTTGTTTTTATTTGAATACGTTTTGAACATTTTAAGATGGAAGTACTAAAATACACCTTGCTTCTGTCATTCTTAAATTTTTCAATCTGGTATATTCAGCCTGACTCCTGTAGGACAACAAGCTAGTAAATCTGTAGCAATCTTTTATGAGGGAATTTTGTCTCCAGGTGGCTGCAGTTGACCACTCCCTTTCAAACTGAAGATTGTCATTAGATTCTTTTTTTCAGAGTGCTTACATTATTTTGTTTGTTGAGGTTTAGAAAGTATCTGAATATTTGTTAAGTCCTAGTCTCTATTAACAGTGAAATTACTAGAAGTTCTCAAGCTTGAAGAAATATGGAAGAGAGACTACTTCTTTGGGAAGGAAGGCAATTCCTAGATATTGAATACACTGACCAAGTGTGTCTGTGTGAAAATAAGTTGCAACCTAAACTATTGCTTGAAATTTGACACACCGAGTTCTCCAGTGTAGTCTAGTTTGTATAAATCACCTGGCTCTGTTGCTCTCTCGGTATGTGATCTGGGCTTTGCATGAAACATCTTACTCAGTGCTCACAACTCTTCATGATAGATATCAGAAGCTGGAGAAAACAGATAACGTGTGCTGGGACACAAAGCTGATGATGTTGGAAGCCATGACTCACGCTTGCCTCTGTCTCAATTCCAAACCTGTGCTTCTCAGTACATTCCTTTCACATAACAATCTATTCATTTGTTTCAAGCTGCTGTTGTCAGTTCATTTCTTACCACACTCCAATTTGCTCATCAGTTTCCCCAGTCGCTTTTTTATCCCTTTGCCTTTGCTTCTGCTCTTGCTCTCCTTTTCATATGCTGAAATGCTAGAGACTACCTAAGCCTGTTCTTGTCTTCACTCCCAGAAGAGATCCTTTGCTGTATGAGTGTGCAACTTAAATTATGATAAAATTGTCTCTCATGTTTCATGGGCACTTGTTTATTTATTTTCCCCTCAACATTAAGTAAGTAAGTCTACTTGAAGCTAATTTTATTTTTGGTTTTAAAAATTAATACAACATTTAGGAGCCAGCGCCACAGCTCACTTGATTAATCCTCCGCCTGAGGCGCCGGCATACCATATGGGTGCTGGGTTCTAATCCCAGTTGCTCCTCTTCCATTCCAGCTCTCTGCTGTGGCCTGGGAAGGAAGTGGAGGTTGGCCCAAGTGTTTGAGCTCTGGCACCCACATGGGAGACCCGGAAGAAGCACCTGGCTCCTGGCTTCGGATTGGCTCAGCGCCGGCCATAGCGGCCATTTGGGGAGTGAACCAACAGAGGGAAGATCTTTCTCTCTGTCTTTCTCTCACTGTCTACAACTCTACCTGTCAAAAAATAAATTAATTAATTAATTAATACAACATTTAGATCAATCTTTTTTTTTTCAATTACATACTGGGTATTCCAGTAGTATTTAGTGTGTTGCGCCCAATATAACTATAGAACTGCTTAAATGAACAACATTTTTATTTCAACATTACTGTCCTTTCTAAACTTATTGCCACTAACTAATATATAAATTACATTATATGGCATTCATTTTACTTGTAATCTTCTACCTCCTTAAGAAACAGTGGATGAAGTTCTAAATGGGGTGAAAGATTGATACTATATTCAAGGTGTAGGCCTAGCTTAAACAGGTGTACAGTGAAATCTGAATTGTTGCATGAGTGGACAAATATTGGAAATTACAGGCTAGCATTACTAGTTTAACACTGACAGTGAGATCACAAGTGGTAGCACCTTTTGCCAATTCTTTTACCCTTTCAGTAAAGTAATAATAATATAGTGTTCAAAGTGATGATTTTCTACAGTTGTTTTTTGTTCCTTAAGAAAACCATGTTGCTAGGCAACACTTGTAAAAAATATATTTCTTTCTGAGAGTAATATAGGAATTTTTTTATTGATAATTACTAGGGTCTCTTGAGAAATAAACCACAACACAGCTACTAAGCTTCGCTTTGTTGTTTGCATTGAATTTAATAGGAGATGAGTATTCCACTTGACCCCCAACATAAGGTGAGACATTCTCAGAGACATTCTCAGAGTGCAAATGGGGTATGATTTATGACACACCTCAGAAACTATGTCAGTAGCTGTTCTTCATTACATTGCCTAACTCTGATCTGTATGCAGTACTCACCTCACAAAGACTATGCTCTGCAAGGCACATAGAAAATCATGTTTTCCATTATAGAGGCACAACCTCTGTTTCCTTCAAGTTCAAGTGTCAAAAATCAGCTAGCTGACAAATCTCTTTCTGTAGAACATTGGTGCACCACACACTAACACAAAGCAAAACAAAAAACACTAAAACAAAACAAAACAAAAAAAGAAGTTTTTCAATGTGTACATTGGGATGTGTCCTGAAATTGTAATAAAGATGTGTGTATAAGAGAAGTAAGTACACATATGTTTCTTTTTGTAGACTAAGGCAAGAAGACTGCACTGGTACTTTATGTATAACAGAGATTATGTTACACTAGTCTCAAAAGTTCCTTTTTTGTTTTAATACATAAAAGGAAGATATTTTTTCTAATGAATAGTTTTTCTTGAGACATTAAGCAATACTGTAAAACTTTTTTAATGTGTCTTTGATTACTTTTGATGTGTCACTGATTGTTTTAGGAATTTTTCTTAGTAAGGTCTAAAAGATCTTGGTGAAATAGTAATGGGGTAAAACCAACAAAGCATGCAAATCCTGGAAAAGTAGGTAGTGTTTTTCTTCATATGCAACAGTTTCTTTCTCAACAGAAATGTCAGGCTTCACAAAGGATAGAGTTTAGGTTTAGGAATAATGAATTGAAAGTTTGAAGAGTCTTATTCCATGTTTAAAATGGTACTCAATGGGTCTATAAATAATATTTAAAGTAGAAACTACTAGTCGACATGAAATTTGAGAACCCAAGAATAATATGATGACAGGCCAAGAGTAGTTTTGGAAAAATCATGATAAGATCTAGGGGGTAATAAGGGCAAGAGGGAATGGATGAAAAGGTTCTGAAAATGATTTTAGAGATTTCGAAAGAGGTGACAGAACAATTGTAATCTGGTGTGAATATCTTATCATTGAAATCTTTCTGCCTTAACAACAATAACAACAACAAAAAAAACCTGAACAGCAATAAACCTATCTGTATCAAAGACTTCTAGAGGGTCTAGAATTATGAGAACATGATATAGATTCTCTCTACAATTATGACTTTCTTACATGAAAATATTTTCCTTATAGCTGTTTAATAAATAATTCACTTATATTAAATGTAAATTAAAATGTAAAACATTTCTTTTTCTCTACATTTTTCTCCAGATTTATTTTGTCTTATAGGACCCATTGTTAAGCTACCCATGGAATTTTCTTTACCTTTCACTGAAAATAGAATCTGGACAGCAGGGAAGAATTCCACCAAATATGGATGAGAGCATTATATGTCATTTTACTTAGGTCTAGAAATTTTACTCAACTTTTCTAGCCCCAGTCAAGGCACTTTTCAGTTTGATAAGAACAATTAACCAGTCCCAAAGGGACAAATCATATGTTCTCCCTGATCTGTGACAACTAACTGAGTACCTAAAAGGAAACCTATAGAAGTGAAACCGAACTATGAGAAGCAAGGATTTGATCAGCCTTAGTCCTGAATGTCAAGGAACAGCTTATTATTTTATTCTTTTTACTATGTTCTTTAGCTAATTAATACCATTGATTGAACTCTTTACTTAACACAGAATTATTCATAGGTGTTTAAATCCAATTGAAAACTGGTCACTATAAAAATTGAGTGGGAATAAGAGAGGGAGGAGATGTACAGTTTGGCATACATTCCCACGGACTTACCCCTAAGGATAAAGCTAAAAACTTGCCATGAGACTCCAAATCCCATTAAATTGGGTGGTACTAATGCCATCTTACTAGTTAGGAGGTACCTCCTAACAGCCAAGACACTGTGGCAAAAAATGACCCACATGAAAGATCTCTGTGAGATCCCAGTGGAAAGAAGGGGCCATCAAAGGAGGTATCTTTCTCTGAAGGGAGGAGAGAACTTCCACTTTGATTATGGCCCTGTCTAAATAATGTTGGAGTTTGTGAACTCAAAAGGCTTCCAGGGGCAGGCAGAGTGGGTTAACGCCCTGGCCTGCAGCACCGGCATCCCATATGGGTACTGGTTTGAGTCCCGGACTTCACTTTCAATCCAACTCTCTGCTATGGCCTGGGAAGGCAGTGGAAGATGGCTGTAGGCCTTGGGTCCCTGCACCCGCATGGGAGGACTGGAAGAAGCTTCTGGCTCCTGGCTTAGGATCAGCACAGCTACAGCCGTTGTGGCTAACTGGGGAGTGAATCATCGGATGGTAGACTTCTCTTTCTCTCTCTTCTCTCTCTCTCTCTCTCTCTCTGCCTCTCCTCTCTCTGTGTAACCCTGACTTTCAAACAAATAAATCAATCTTTAAAAAAAAGGTTCCATAGCCTTGGCAGCTCATGACAAGAGCCTCGAATGATCACAGACGTCAAAAATAAGAGTGCCAATTGTTAAATCAACAACAGGAATCACTGTGCACTTACTTCCCATGTAGGATCTCTGTCCTTAATGAGTTGTACTATGAGAATTAATGGTAAAACTTATCTTCAAATAGTACTTTACACTTAGTGTGTATGTGTGGGTACAAACTGTTGAAATTTTTACTTAGTGTAGAGTTGGTCTTCTGTATATAAAGATAATTAGAAGTGAATTTTAATTAAGAATGGGATAGGAGAGGGAGTAGGAAGTGGGATGGGACTGGGGGTGGGAGGGTAAGTATAGCGAGAAGAGCTAATATATTCCAAAAGCTGTACCCATGAAATTTATATTTATTAAACAAAAGCTTTCCAAATAAAAGAACATTGGTTATATAAATAAGAGTTTATTAAACTTACCAGAAGCTGATTTTTTTAAACACTAGATGAAACATGTTGTGATTAATTCCCAGTGAGCACTCAGTTATAGAGGAGAAACTAGCGGACTCCTTCATACTATGTTACTGTTGCTAACTTTTTATGACAAGAGTAAGGCAATTTAGCAAAATATTTTTTCTGTTTTCTCTTCACCTCTCATATTGATATCTGAAGATTCAATTCACTCCCTTTAGGGTTTCAACAAAAAAGACGTAGATGAGGTGCATTTGGAATCATGTCTTCAAAACATCAGTGACACTAGCCGATGAACACTCAAGCTGAAATAACCAGCTGTAACGTTCTATCAACTGATACACAAAGTACTTTCCTGTTGATTTTTTCCTGCTTTTAGGTTACATTCTGAAATAACCTTTCAGACACATTATCTTCCTTCAAAATGTAATATAGACTTCTATTGATACAATACATACACATCTGCTTTTTCAAATGCTATATTCATAATTATTGCTTTTGTGATAAAAAGGACAAGAAATTGAATGAGTTTCATAAAGTGGAAGAACCTTCTTGCTTCCCCTTGCTTATCATACACACACACACACACACACACACACTCACACACATGCACAAAGTTGTTTGAAAAAGTTTGTGCAACTTCTGGGAATTTACTTAAAGGAAATGAAACCAGCATGTGAAAGCGTTATCTCTAGTCCCATGTTTATTGCAGCTCAACTCACAATTGCTAAGACATGGAATCAACCCAGATGTCCATCAACTGATGACTGGATAAAGAAATTGTCATATATATACCACAATTTCTTGAAAAAAAGAGAGAGAAAAATCATGTTTCGCATGGTCTTTATGAAAGATTTAACTTGACTACCATATGACTCAACTGTCTCAGGCCATGGAATTTACCCAACTGAAATGAAATCAGCATATGAAAGAGTTATCTGTACCCCCATGTTTATTGCAGCTTAACCCACAATAGCTAAGATATGGAATCAACTCACGTGTTCATCAACTAATGACTGGATAAAGAAAATGTGGTATATACACACTGTGGAGTACTACTCAGCTGTAAAAAGCAAAAATGGAATCCTGTCTTTTGCAACAAAATGGATGCAGCTGGAAATCAGTATGATTAGTGAGATAAGCCAATCTGAAAATACAAATATCATTTGTTTTCTCTGATGTTTGGCAGTTAAAACAGAATCAAAAAAATTGTGTAGGAACAAAATGGACATCTTGTGACTGGATTGTTGTTTGTAGCCTTTGTTTATATTCCTGTGGAACCGTGATCTTTCTACTTTTTTACTTGTGGAATATTATGTTTAGTAGTGCATTAAGCTTGTGATTATAGAGTAAATTTAAATAATTTCTTTTCAAAAATCAAAGAAACACTAAGGGAAGGAAAGAAGATGGGGAGAGAAGGAAGTATGATTATCTTCTTAGAACAGTATCTATGAAATACATGAAATCTTTTATCTTTATATTAATAAAAATTTAAAAAAGAATGCTCTGAATAATTCAATCAAGGCCAAGCAAATGAAAAAAACATGACTTAATAGTGTAGCCATTAATATTCCAATTGGAATGCCTGTATTCAATATCTGAGTGCCTGGGTTGGAATTCTGGCTTCACTCCTGATGCCAACTTCCTGCTAATGCAGACCATGAGATGCATCAGGTATTGGCTCAAATACCTGCATCCCTGCCACTCACAAGGGATACCTGGATTGAGTTCCATCCTAACTTTGACCTGCCTTTCTCAGGGCCATGGTACACATTTGGGGTATTAACCAGAGGGTTGGAATGCTCTCTCTGTCTCTCTCCCTCTCTCTCTTTTCCTCTCCCTCTCCCTCTCCCTCTCCTTCTTCTTCTCCTTCTCCATCCCCACCACTGTCTCTCACAAATAGAAAGTAAGCAAATATTTTTTAAAAATTTTACTGCATAAGTACAACCACCATGTTTCATGAGCTGGGGATAAAACTGATTTTCTACATTTGAGACTTAAAACAATCAAAAGGGTCAATCAGGCTGTCTATGAAGCCTGATTTTAATGCTCTTCGCTGTAATCTTTATTGAGATTCTTTTGTTCTTTACTATTCTAAGTCTTTTGTCCTAATTATATTGTTTTTGGCCTGACAAGGAAATTTTCATATATCAATATTATTAGAGAAAAATTAAAATTAATGTACTGTTGTTCCACATGATGCAAAATCAATTTATGTGATCATTTTCTTGGTCAAAATGTTTTGACTGACACAAGCTGAGATTTTAAGTTGCCTTCTATGCTGATCCTGAATATTTGTCATGCGTTTACTTTTTATGTATGTAAATATATAGTATTCCCACATTTTCTGACATTCAAAAAAAGTTGGGGCCCAGCACTGTGGTGTAGCAGGTAAAGCCACTGCCTGCTGTGCCAGCATCCCATAAGGACTCAGGTTCAAGTCCCAGCTGTTCCACTTCCAATATGGCTCTCTGCTATGGCCTCGGAAAGCAGTAGGAGATGGCCCAAGCCTTGGTTTCCTTGCATCCACGTGGGTGACCCAGAAGAAGCTTCTGGCTCCTGGCTTCACGTCAGCACAGTTCTGACCATTGTGGCCAACTGGCGAGTGAACCAGTGGATGGAAGTCCTCTCTCTCTCTGCCTTTCCTCTCTCTATGTCACTCTGACTTTCAAATAAATCTTTTAAAAAAAGAGAGAGAAAGAAAAAAAAAAGCATTGTCCATAGCCACAGAGTGACCTAATTATTAAAGGAACATAACTATGTTAGAACCCTCACACAAAAGAATCCACCTAAAGAACCATCGTGAGACTACTTCATGAGTTTACTTCTTCCTTCCCGTAGACACCTCCCTCCACGTAGTCTCCTTGAGTTTTCAGTTAGGCAGCCGAGATGACTGTAACACAACACCTAAGGTCTCAGAGTCGAGACTTATTCTGCAACAATTTAATACTGAGCTACTCATTCACTAAAATAGTTTGAGAAATTAAAAATGTCATGCTTTAAATATCTTGGTCTACAAATGATCCAAAAATTTCCCAGTGATGAAATAAAGATAGACGTAACTCTTGAATACTAAATGTTAGCATCTCATTCATGGATGTTAAATGGATTCCCGAGAAAATATACTGTCTATGACCAGACAGAGACCATAATAGTACTCCTGCCATTTTTTCCAAAATTGTCATCCCACAGCCAAAACTAGATCAATTGCCTAAGCTGCTGAGGTCACAGGACACATCCCAAAGCTTTTGGAGAAGCCTAGATTACCAGTGACTATAGCTTTCTTTTTATTAGAATAAATTCAGTTGGGTAGTAAAAGCCACATTACTTGATGTTAAATGTCACTCTCTGCACAATGAATTTATAAACCGTCAGAAGTAAGGCTGGTAAAATCTGAAGTCTTTGCATCTCAAATAGCACCTAAGCCCCCCAAAGCCTTTAATATTCTCATTATTCCAGTAAAGGAGGGCCTTTTGCATATTAACATGTTTTAATTTAGTTATTCCTTTAATCAACTTTGTGCCTATTAGAGGTAATTTTTCCATCCTCAAAGCCTTGTCTTTTATCTGACCCTTGTTGAGATTCTCATAAATCTACTCCAGGATATGAGGTAATACTCTAACCATATTTCAAAAGATTATTTTGGTTCACTAATTATACATGACTGCTTCTGATATTCTCTTTAAAAAGATATTTCATGTAGACATCATGGTCTGTTCATCATTATTCAAAACCAACCTCCAGTAAGTGGTTAACCACTTCAACTGAGTACCAGGGACAGACACATCCTTCACTGGCAATAATAATAGTAAGAATACTAGCTGTTTATTAACATATCTTATGTGACAGAAGCTGTAGATATATGGATTCATTTAACATAATCACATAGTGAGATAGATACTATTATTACGCTAATTTCACAGATGGTTTAGAGGGCTTACATGATGATATGTTCAAAGACATGGATATGAAGTGCATATGGATCGGGAGTTAGGTAAACAGACTCCAGAGCCTGTGTTTTATCATTTTGCCTCACTCCTGATACACAACGCCTTACAGATGGGGAACAAAATAGACACCTCTTATAGGCCTTTGCTATAACACACCTCGGTAACCTCAAAGCTTGGGAAACTGTTTCTGAACAGGCGGTTTATCTTTGTCGACTCCTTGACCATAAGGAAAATCATGTCTCCTTTTCATCTCTACCTCTCACTCCTGCCACATCCATCTTCAAGATGTCAATTTCTACATGCCATTTCCTGAGGGTGAGTTCTCTCATTGTGTCATTTGGAGTGAGCCTGTCCTCCTGACACTGCATCTCTGGCTCGTAGTTCCCTTCATTTTCTCTTCCTCCTGTCTCCTTTCTCAACAATGGTGTCCTTGATGATGTCAGGGTCAAGGGGAAAAATGTATTGCACTTTTTCAGTTCTAACCATGGCTCTGTTTCTTGACCTGAAGCTAGGTGAAGATTTGTATCCAGAGGATTTTTTTCTTTTCTTTTCTTTTTCCTTTTTTTTTTTTTTTTTTTTTTTTTTTTGACAGGCAGAGTGGACAGTGAGAGAGAGAGAGAGACAGAGAGAAAGGTCTTCCTTTTGCCATTGGTTCACCCTCCAATGGCCACCACAGCCAGTGTGCTGAGGCTGGCTCACCACGCTGATCCGATGGCAGGAGCCAGGTACTTATCCTAGTCTCCAATGGGGTGCAGGGCCCAAGCACTTGGGCCATCCTCCACTGCACTCCTTGGCCACAGCAGAGAGCTGGCCCGGAAGAGGGGCAACCGGGACAGAATCCGGCACCCTGACCAGGACTAGAACCCGGTGTGCCGGTGCCGCAAGGCGGAGGATTAGCCTAGTGAGCCGCGGCACCGGCCTATCCAGAGGATTTTAGTCATCCTAGAAAACTGGAGGAGTTGTTTGGGAGGGATAATCAAAAATTAAAAAAGATTTCTGTAGCACTCATCTCACTTAGTTGAGAAGACCATGTATTAACTTATAATCTGGACTGAATTAGATGTGAAATAAACCATGTAAGTTTACCCTAAATTAGCTCTGAGTCTTTGAAATTTATGACATTTTTGGGGGGAGTGCTGCACAATGTTTAAGACTTATTCCCATTTTAAAAGAAGGAGAAAGTATTGTAGCCCTCAATGCAGACCTTAAAGTGATCTAGACAATTTCTCCCATTATTCTTAGTGATGTGTTAAATAAGCTAGTTAGGCTGAGCTAAACAAATGTTCCTCTTGGTACTGGATCCTTCACAGTTAAACAAGGAGAAAATGATGACTGTGAATCTATCTAAAGAAGTGACTTCAAAAAAACAGAAAAGATGACACCAACTACAACTCACCCCAGTGGTGTGGATAAAGACAACCATGGCGATAATAGCAAAAATGATATCCTAACAGAATGGCTCCGTGGCTTACTTGGCTAATCCTCCGCCTGCAGCGCCAGCATCCCATATGGGTGCTGGGTTCTAGTCCCGGTTGCTCCTCTTCCAGTCCAGCTCTCTCCTATGGCCCGGGAAGGCAGTGGAGGATGGCCCAAGTGCTTGGGCGCCTGCAGCAGCATGGCAGACCAGCAGGAGGCACCTGGCTCCTGGCTTTGGATTGGCATAGTTCTGGCTGTGGCAGCTATTTGGAGAGTGAACCAATGGAAGGAAGACCTTTCTCTCTGTCTCTCTCTCTCTCACTGTCTATAACTCTACCTGTCAAAAAAAAAAAAAAAATCCTAACAAAGCTATTGCTGTGTCATTGACATAGCTGTTACATTTATTTCTAGAACACAAGTAGATTTTTACTAGTTGGACTCTTTTTTAGTGGATACACCTATTTCTCCTCATATTTACTTCTAGAACAATACTAAATTTTTACTAGTTGAACTCCTTATTTAGTGGAGCATTTAGCCTGTAATCATAAGTACATTGAAAGCATGCTTTCACAAAAATTAAAAGAAATGAAGGAAGGAAGAGGAAGGGAGGTTGGCAGGGAAGTATCATTAAATTCTTAGAGCTGTAATTATGAAATACATGAAATCTATTCACATTATATTAATTTAATTTTTTAAAAACTAAGTTTTAATGGTTTGGTATCTTTCCTTGAATTACTTCTTTTCTTATTAAAAAGTAATATCCTATTATCTTTGAATAGCAAAGGAGATAGCAAGTAGCCAGGGAGGGACCATGGGCTTGAGATTCTTGATTCAATACATTTAACTGTTGGAAGTGGGAAGGGGGGTGTTCTAATAATTTATTGTACATATATCATGTATTTACAGTCTCCCTAGGAAGCAATGAAGTGTTTTACATGAACTGTTTAAATTTTTTTTAGAAAACCATTTCGGTTCATGTTTTAACAGGAAAATATAGCGTGAAAAATGCTACTTAAAATGGGAACATATCAAGTTTAATAGACATCTAATATTGTAATAATGACATTTAATTGCAAGTCTGCAAGGAATTTCAATTTACAGCCATTAAAGTTGGGTAAATCTAGACTTCAATGAAAGAGTTCACTATTGATTAATGGAGAAAGATAAGCAATATCACATAGTACCAGACTAATTGTGTGGAAAGAAAACAATTGAGGATAAACTGTTAATTTGCTACTGACCATGATTTCAGGGTGTTTTTCATGGGCAGACCTTTATAGGATGAATAGCTGTTTCTATGGGATAAAACAGGAGAAACTATATTTTAAGAAGATAAAGTATTATGATAATATAGCAATTACTATGTCCAATGTGTACTATCTGCTTTGTACCTGGCTATTCTTCCTATGTTTTACAAACATCAGCTCATTTAATTCTTACCACAATACAAGGAAAAACAATGACATTATTTTTTATTTACAGGCAACAAATATGCGATAAAATAAATAGCTCCAGGTCATAGAGTTAATCAAGAGTCAACTTGATATTGAAAGCTGAGCATCCTTACATTAAATTTGAGGCTTCCAGATTATAATAGCCATATCTTACGATGTGAATGGAGTAAAAGTTGAGTTAGGAGAAACTTCAATAAAAAGTCTTATGATAAAGGGTTAAGAAGTTCTGAAATTGGGGAGAATGAGTGAAGGAGCTGATGGAACCTCTTCAGGGAACATATAATTGGCAACATTGAAGAAATACAGTAGCCAATGAATGAAGAGAGAGAGAGGAACAGTGAATAATTTTCCTGAATCTGAAATTTTAATGTTAAAGTATTAGAGAGAAATGCTGAAAATAAGAGAGTAGTGAGGCAGGGAGGCTACACGTGTGGGAAGAATAACCTATTGGTTAGAACTTGTTGAGGCCTGGCTGTTTCTGTAAACAAGCACCTGGAAATATTCTTCAGGAAGATAAATATCAGAAGAAACTTAGAATTGGAGAGATGCCATACTTAAGAAGTAAAGATGTAGAGTACCAGTTAAATTTGAATTTTAGATAAATAATCACATTATTTAAGATGAGCATGCTTCATGTAATATTTTGGCTGTACTTTCACTAAAGTAGTTTTGGCATTTATCTGAAATTCAAATTTTGCCTGGCATCTTATTGAGTCTGATAATGCATCAGTTTGGAAATACAGATTTGAGTATCAACAGTTTGCAGAGAGGAGTCAACTGATTGCTTAGTGGATAAGATTATACGACATATAAATGATAAGGAAAAGAATTTCCAAAAGGACAGGCTAGACAGTGGAGTTCATTTTTCAATATGAAGCTTCACCCCTTGCCTCATCTATTATCTTGAAATATAACAGTGGGGTGTTCTTCCATGATTCCTGGCTCAGTCATTCAACATGGTTTAGCACATAGAGTCATGCCAGTTCTGAGCACACTTGTGCTTGCAGGCAGCTATTTCACCATCTACATGAGAACACATCCAGCCCAGACTAATTGGAGAATGAGATATATATGGAGCAGAGCCAAATCTCTAATTTACCCTAACAGACAGAAAACCACCCTGCAGTCATGTGAGTAAACCCAAAAAAGCTATCTCACTTTCTCCAGTTCTGAGATGTGTGAGTATGGAACTTAGTGTTGTACAACCCTGATATTTGTAGTTGTGTGTTTTGCAACTGTATGATGGCAATAAAAACATCTACAAAGTCAAATACAGAGATATCCAAATAAGAGTGGCAGTAAATTATATATATATATATATATATATATATATTAGATCACATACTATACAAGTGGTCTTCAAAAGGTTCATTGAAAACTATGAAAAAATCTATTGATTTTAAAATTCTTTGCACCAAAATAAACTTGCCTTTTAATTCAAGTTTTCCACAAGCTTTTTGAAGTATCCCCTTACTTCATTTCCTCCATTGTTCACTAACCTCATATTTTCACTCTTTCCTTACATGAACAAATATGGAAATGACCTCTCTGACACGACCATCTTTGCCCCAGGATACTGTGCTCTAGTTTTCAAACCTCTATGAAGCATTTGCATATTAGAAGAACAAAATATAAAGAGAAAGAAAAAAATTTAGTCAGTTTTTTTTTTTGTAAGCTAAAGCTGGATTTTTAACTTAGGAAGACCAAATACAGTATATTAGGGGTATTCAAGATGTTCATGGGAAATGCACATTATGAAAAAGCAATGCATGATTTTCTAAATATGTTTGCATTAAAAATTATCTTTTAATTCTATTTTCCATAAACCTTTAAAGTAGTCCTTTACAAATTAGCTAGAAGATGAAACAGAAAAATAGAAAAAATTAGGGAAACTTCCTCAGAAAGAGTTGATAAAAAGTAGGTGAATGTAACTTTGGAAAGTAAAAGAGGGAGCTTAGGGATTTTGGCTGCAGCCTCTGATTCTCTGATGTGACTAACGGTCCCCTATGACAAACACAGGACATTCTTACAAAGAGTGTGACTTGTCCAATCTTTTCAGGTGCATAAAAATTTATGCTTATGGTCATAACATCTGTACTTTTTAACTTATCATGGATTGTTCTCACCTCAAAATTCACTATTATATCACTTGGGATAAGTTATCAAAAGTCTCCAAATTTTACTTTCTTCACCTATTACATCAGAAGAATAATAGCATAATACTTTATAATATTTGAAGTCCAAATATTACAATCATGAAACCAAACAATTTAACAAATGTTATAATATTAGTTATGTTGAAACTAGCTTATTATTATGCCCCTGTGCTTACCAAAGTAGTTAGTGTATTGTAGGTAGTTAGTGGATATTTATTGGAAAGATGAATAAAACTGCTTGTCTGTATAAATTTATACCTTATTTTTAGTTTTTATTCAGTAACATTATGTTATTATAATGAAAGGGTGCATAATGTAACATGGAAACATATATACATATATAATCAGTAGATTAGTGCTATGATAGATTTGTTGGGCATATACTTCATTAAATACTTTTTGGGGTACAGGCATTTTTTAGGTTCCTATGATGCAGAGGTGAGTAAAGAAGGTGAAGTCTTCACCACATGGAGTTTATATTCCCTACGTGAGTAAACAACCTAGTCTACAACATCCAACTGGTGGTAAGTACTGTGAAGAAGCTCTGTGAGGGATTGCAGTCCACAAGGTGTCATGGGAGGGTTTTGTGAGGAAGAGGCATTAGCACTTGGCATGGTCAGTCACTGTTGGTATCAAAAGCACCCCATTGAAGATAACATTCTTGGCATTGTGAAGATGAATTTAAACTCACCAAAAACAAACATCAGACAATCTGAGGTGAAGAATTAGCTAATATAAGGTCAAACATCAGACAACAGCTAGGGTTCATTTAACTAATAACAAGAATTAATTATCTCAATGTTTGATGAATATCATAACTAGTGGTCCATGCTCTTTGGCCCATGCTCCTCTGTAGCTTGCTTTTTAACTAAACTTAGATCTCTTTCTATTTTATCATATTGAGTGCTGTATTGTTTTATTTTTGTACATTAAGTACTCTTTTTTTAAAATTAATTGAGAGACAGAAGGAGAGACAGAAACAGAGACACAGAGTTCCCAATTACTCGCTCACTCCTCAGATGTCCACAGTGATGAGGGCTGGGCCAAACCGAAGCCAGTCAGCTCTCAATTCATGTCTCCCTCTTGGGTGGCAGGAATTCAAGCAAGTGAGCCATCACCTGCTTCCTTCCAGGGTGTGCGTTGCAGGATCCAGGAATCAGGAGCAGAGCTGGTACTTGAACTCAGGAGCTTTATAGGGGACACAAACATCGAAGCCAGCATCTTAACCACTACTCTAGATGCCTGACCTCTGCATTTTTTAATTTAAATAGCTGAATAATGGGTAATATGTAAAAGAAATATTGGGAGACATTTTAAGCAAAGGTTATTTAAGAAAAAAAAAAAAAGCTTGGCATTTTATGAGTCCACAGATTAGATAGGAATTTATAAGCATAGGCTAGAATGCATTTGAAAAATAATTACTATGGACATTATACAATTGATATAAAATAAACTAATTAATAGATAAATTATATATAAATATATAGACATGTACTCATATACACAGACACTTCAAAAAGTTCTTGGAAAAACATTTTTGAAGGAAGTTGTGTGTGTGTGTGTGTGTTTTAAAGATTTATTTATTTGAAAGGCAGAATTTCAGAGAGGGAAAGACAGAGAGCGAGAGGGCTCTCTTCCATTCACTGGTTTACTTACTAAATGGCTGCAATAGCCAAAACTGGGACAGGATAAAGCCAGGAGCCAGGAGCTCCCTTGCAGGTCTCCCACGTGGATGGCAAAGGCCCAAGGACTAGGGCCATCTTCTGCTGCTTTTCTCAAGCCATTAGGAGGGAGTTGGATCAGAAGCAGAGCATGGGTCTGTATGTGGCATAGTAGGCTAAGCCTCCACCTGAAGCGCTGGCATCCCATTTGGGTGCCAATTCATTTCCTGGCTGCTACTCTTCTGATCCAGCTCTCTGTTATGGCCTGGGAAGGCAATAGAAGATGGTCCAAATGCTTGGGACCCTATACCCACATGGGAGACCCAGAAGCTCCTAGTTCCTGGCTTCAGGTCTGCTCAGTTTCTGTCATTGTGGCCATTTTGGAAGTGAACAAGCTCCAGCTCTTGTGGCCATCTGGGGAGTAAGCCAGTAGATGGAAGACCTTTCTCTGTCTCTCACTATCTCTGTCTATAATTCTGCCTCTCAAATAAATAAATAAATAAAATATTTTCTGAAAAGTGGAGCAGCTAGGATATTAACAGGCTTCCATATGGGATACTGGAATCATGGGCAGCAAGTTTACTCGCACAACACAATGAAAACCCCTCAAGTGTGTGTCAAAGACATAGCACAAGACAACTACCCAAATCCAGAGTTGATAGAAGAGACCTAGGAAGTATCTCCAACTTCTAACCTGAGTGGTTGTATGTATCCCAGCACCGTTGTCAACCACAAACTGGACAACAGAATCCAAATGTTCTTTTCAAGCCAAAACACACAGGTTCTGTAAAGAGGTTAGTATAAGGTTTATTCAAATAATGTCTATTATGTAGTCCTAGGATTCACAAGTCCAGTGACTTTTAATGAGTCTTGGGATGTCTTACAAAGTGGCCAAATTCTTGTCATGATTTGACATGGAACATGTTGTTCCATGTCAGTAGATTTTTCTCTATTATTGCACAGTGAACATACACTGGAAAATCCAAGTTTTAAGTAAGCATGAGTAAATTCCTCTCATGTTAGGTATTATTTTCTGTAGAACATGACTGGTTGCATCTTCAGAAATATAATATGCTGAAAAGAAGGCTACTGATTAATTTTCTGGGAATAGGTAAGGAATGTACGGGTAAAGAATCAAGGGAGAATAGCCCTCAAGACTCTGAGATGGTAGAATAGGGAATAAGCTTACTGCTCTAGACTAGGGGGAGAAATTAAAAAAAAAAAGTGGAAAGAGTGCAGTCTCAGGGAGGAGTTAAGGAGAAAACTCCAGAGGAAACTCCGTGTAAGTCAGAGGGACACTGCATATCTAAGGTGGAGGGTGTGGACATGCAGCACCAACATGAACACAACACAGGACTCCAGCAGCTGAGAGTCTCAGCACGCTTTGGAAAGCAAGGTGAGACCAGACTGCAGCAGCCAAGCCACTTGTGATAAAGCTGTAGGAAGAGCCTGGCATGAGTCTCGCTTGGAGCCCTGTAGGGGACAGTGTACCTGTCACTCTAGAGGGAAAAAAAAAGGGGTGCACATTTCTCTTTCCCCAATCACCCGAAATTGGCATCTTGTAACTAGATGAGAAGGCTGGTGCCATTTTGGACATCCATAACAGCTACACCAGCTTGTGTCTGTGTCCAGCAACAAGCCAAGAGGTGACATTTGAATTTGGCTGGGAAAATTGAAAAGGGTGATTGGTGTTAGTGAATGTGGGAGCCTTGTGTGCTGAGACTGTGAAAACACTGCATGTGTGGTCTCTGGGCAGTCACTGTGGGTGGCTCCACATGCTCGGGGCTCTCTGATAGCCTAGTGAGGGGCATTGCTGCAGGATCCCTGCTCACACTGAGGAATGTGAGAAAATCCTTAATGTGGTTCTTGTAGCAGGGCAGATGAATATTGCACCGAATGATCTAACACCCAGGCTTTGGTCTCCTTGGAGGAGATGAGGAGAACATGAGACTATGTCAAGAGTTGAGCAAAACAACAACTCTGATAAAAAAAGAAAAAAAAAAAAACAGGAGATTTACCACACCCAACTTCCCAACTTAGATGTCGCCTCCGGGGCCATGTCACCTGAGACACTCCTCTCACCCTAGAGCACTGAATAGAGCTCCCTGGCCACACCTAGTACATTCCAAGGTATTCAGTGAAAAAAAAAAAAAAAACAGACAATCCACTAACCCACAAAGGCATAGTCCAAAGATAAAGGCCATTAGAGGGGAACAAAAAAAAAAAAAAAAAAAAATGAAAACCAAGAATCTTCACAAATGCCCAAAAATAAATTCTTAAATTCAAGAAACAAAAATAAGGAATATAACATGATATCTCCAAAAGAAAGCAACAACACTTCAATTTTAGAATTTGAAGATGAAGAGATTGAAATAACATCAGAAACAAAATTTAAAAGAAAAATGATCTATGATTACTTATAATCCATGAATTAAGAAATTCATACATGACATAAATGATATTTTTTCTCAAAAAATTGAGTTTTTAAGGGGCCTGCGCCATGGCTCACTGGGTTAATCCTCCACCTATGGCACCAGCATCTCATATGGGTACCAGGTTCTAGTCCCAGCTGCTCCTCTTCCAGTCCAGCTCACTGCTGTGGCCTGGGAAAGCAGTGGAGGATGGCCCAAGTGCTTGGGTCCCTGTACCCACATGGGAGACCAGGAAGAAACACCTGGCTCCTGGCTTCGGATTGGTGTAGTTCCAGCTGTAGCGGTCATTTGGGGGGTGAACCAATGGAAGGAAGACCTTTCTCTCTGTCTCTCTCACTGTGTAACTCTATCTGTCAAATAAATTTTTTTAAAAAAAGAAAGAAATTGAGATTTTAAAAAGAGATCAAAATGAAGTATTAAAAATGAAGGGTTAAATAGAGCAAATTAAAGATGCAATAGTGGGGCCAGCGTGGTGGCACAGTGGATTAATGCCCTGGCCTGAGTGCCGGCATCCCATATGGGCGTCAGTTCGAGACCTAGCTGCTCCACTTCCAATCCAGCTCTCTGCTGTGGCCTGGGAAAGCAATTGAAGATGGCCCAAGTCTTTTGGCCGGTGCACCCGTGTGGGAGACCTAGAGGAAGCTCCTGGCTCCTGGCTTCAGATCGTCACAGCTCCGGCCATTGCAGCCAATTGGGGAGTGAACCATTGGATGGAAGACCTCTCTCTCTCTCTCTCTGCCTCTTCTCTCTCTGTGTAACTCTGACTTTCAAATAAATAAATAAATCTTTTAAAAAAAGAACTAATGGTTTCTATTGCATATTTAATTAAGAAAAAGAAAAAGAAAAATGTGATGGAAAGCCTTAACAACGACTCAGTGAGGAGGAGGAAAGAAGATTCAAGTAAAAGACATATATCTGAAAATTTTTCAATGAGACTGAAAAAAAAAACCAAGAAATTAGAAAAATTAGACATTGTCAGTGATTTTTGGGATACTATCAAATGACCAAACATACAGGTCTTAGAGGTTCCTGGAGGTGTGGAAAGAGAGATGGATTAGAAGGACTTTTTAGTAACATAATTACAGAAAACTTACCTAATTTGGAGAAAGAAAGGAACATCCAAGTACAGGAAGTACACAGAATCCCTAACAGACATGACCAGAAATGATCTTCACCATGACAAATTGTAATCAAATTCACCACAGTAAAACATAAAGAAAAGATTCTAAAATGTGCACGAAAGAAATGCCAAATTACTTTCAGAGGATTTCCAATTAGACTCAAAGCTGACATCTCATTAGAAACCCTACAGGCTAGAAGAGAATGGCAAGATATACTCCAAATCTTAAGAGAAAAAAAACTGTTAACCCAGTATACTGTACCATGCAAAGCTCTCATTTATGAGTTAAGGTGAAATAAAAACCTCCAATAATAGGAATTGAAAGAATCTGTCACCACTCATTCAGCCCTACAAAAGATATTTAAGGATGTGCTACACACAGAAAAACAGAAACATGGAAACATGATCATCACTATGAAAGATGTTGAAGGCAGAAAATCTCCCTGTAAAAGTACAAAGGAAATCCAAAGTAAACAACAATATTTATGGAAAAATCTCAGGGCCAAGTTATTACTTATCAATAGTCACCTTGAATGTAAATGGACACAACTCTCCAGTTAAAAGATATAGATTGGCTGAATGTATTCAAAAACAAAACTGATCTATTAGCTGCCTACAGGAAACACATCTCACCAACAAAGATATATGCAGACTGAAAGTAAAAAGATGAAAAGATATTCCATGTTAACAGAAAACATAAAAGAACTGGTGTAGCCATCTTAATATTAGACAAGGTAGTCTTTAACACAAAAATTGTTAAAAGAGACAAAGAAGGACACTATGTAATGATTAAGGGACCACTTCAACAGGAAGATGTGACTCTAATAAATGTATATGCACCCAATTACAGGGCACCTGGCTACTAAAAAGAAATGTTGATGGATCTAATGGGAGACATAGACTCCAAAACAGTAGTAATGAGGGACTTCAATACCCCATTTTCAGCAATAGACAGATCAACCACACAGAAAATCAGCAAGGAAACAATAGTTAATTGACCCCATAGGCCAAAAGTAACTAAGGCCAAATGTATCCTATAGATGAAAATACACATTCCTCTCAGCAGTGCATGGAACTTTCTATAGGATAGACCTCAGGCTAGACCATAAAGGAAGTCATCAAATTCAAAATATTGAAATCATACAATGTATATTTTCTGAACACAATGGAGTGAAAATCAATATCAGCAGAATGTCTATACTACTGAAAACAATTTACAGATTCAATACTATAGCAATCAAAATGCCAAGGACATTCTTCACAGATATAGAAAAAATGATGCTGAAATACATATGGAAACACAGGAGACCCCAACCAGCTAAAACAATCATATCACAAAAACAAACCTGAAGTCATGACAACACCAGGATTCATACATACTACAGGGTAGTTCTAATCAAAATAGCCTGTTACTGGCACAAAAACAGATGGATAGACCAATGAAACAGAATAGAATCTCCAGAAATCAATCCATACATCTACAATCAACTTACCTTTGTCAAAGGTGCTAAAATCAATCCCTGGAGCAATGAAAATCTCTCCAACAAATGGTGCTGGGAAAACTGGATCACCACATGCAGAAATATGAAGCCAAACCCCTACTTTACACCTTACACAAGAATCCACTCAAAATGGATCAAAGACCTCAATCTATGACCCAATACCATTGAATTATTAGAGAACACAGGGGAAACCCTGCATAACATGCTTAGGCAATGAGTTCTTAGAAAAGACCCCAGAGGCATAGGCAATCAAAATCAAAATTGACAAATGGGTTTACACCAAATTGAGAAGTTTCTGCAATGCTAAAGAAACACTTAGCAAAATTCAGAGGCAACTGACAGAATGGGAGAAATTTACAAAATATGCAAATGATAAAGGAATAATGACCAGCGTATATTAAGAGCTCAAGAAGCTTAACGACAATAAAACAAACAACACAGTTAAGAAATGGGCAAAGGACTTAAACAGGCATGTTTTAAAAGAGGAAATCCAAATGACCAACAGACACATGAAAAAATGCTCAGATTCACTAGCCATCATGGAAATGCAAATCAAAACCACAATGAGGTTTCAATTCAATCCCCCGCCCCTGCCCCACATCCATCATTAGAATGGCTTCCATTTAGAAATCAACAAAAAACAAATGCTGGTGAGGATGTGGGGAAAAAGCTGCCCTAATCCACTGTTGGTGGGAATGTGAACTGGTCCAGCCAATGTGGAAGACAGTATGGGGATACTTCAAAAATCTGAATATAGATCTATCATATGACTCAGCCATTCCACTCCTGGAATTTACCCATGGGAAATGAAATCAGCATATGAAAAAATTGTCTGTACAATTTATGCTTATTTATGCTCAATTCATAATAGGTAAGATATCAAATCAATCCAGTACTGTGGCATAGTGGGTAAATTCTCCACCTGCAGTGCTGGCACATCATATGTGTGCCAGTTTGAGTCCTGGATGTTCCTCTTCCAATCCGGCTTTCTGTCATAGCCAGTAAAGTAGTAGAAGATGGTCCAAGTGCTTGGGCCCCTACACCTGCATGACAGACCTGGCTACTGGCTTCTGCTCAGCTCAGCTTCAGCCATTGTGGCCATTTTGGGAGTGAACCAGCAAATCAAGGACTTTTCTCTCTTTCTCTTTCTCTTTCTCTTTCTCTTTCTCTTTCTCTTTCTCTTTCTCTTTCTCTTTCTCTTTCTCTTTCTCTTTCTCTTTCTCTTTCTCTTTCTTTCTCTTTCTCTTTCTCTTTCTCTTTCTCTTTCTCTTTCTCTTTCTCTCTTTCTCTTTCTCTCTCACTCTCGCTCTCTCTGTCTCTGTCTCTCTGTAACTCTGACTTTCAAATGAATAAATAATTCTTAAAAAAAAGAAATCAACCCAAATATCCATCAACTGAAGACTAGATAAAGAAATTCTAGGATATGTACACAATGGAATACTACACAGTAGTAAAAAAAAAAAGAATCCTGTCATTTGCAACAAAATGTATGCAACTAGAAAACATTATACTTAGTGAAATAAGACAGTCCCAAAAGGACAGATTCCATATGTTCTCCCTGATCTGTGGTAACTAATAGAAAACGTAAAAGGTAATCTATAGAAGTGAAAATTGACACTTTGAAATTTGATGACTTTGAACAGCCCTTGTCTCAATGGTTGAAGAACAGCTTCATTTTTTGTCATATTATTTTTTGAACTCATTACTTAGTAGTGTAGGGTTAATCTTATGTGTATAGAGTGATTGAAAATCGATTTAGTAAAAAAAGAGAATAAGAGGAAGAAGGGTGGTAGTGTGAGTGGGAGGTTGGGTAGGGTGGGAAGGATCACTATGTTCCTAAATTTGTATTTATGAAATGCATGAAGTTTTTATACCTTAAATAAAAGATTTATATGGGAAAAAGTAAAAAAAAATAATCCTCACTTAAAAAAAATCAGTAACTATTCAGACTAAATTAAATCATGGATGGGAAAAAAAAAAAAAAAAAAAAAAAGAACCAAGGGATTGCTCCAGGTTGCTCCAGGTGGCTAAGAGGAAACTGACCCTCTTGGCACATTACCCAAGTCAAAGGACCCAGTGGATAAGAGTCATATTTCTGTCCAGACAATCCTAAACTATTTCTTTTAAAAGTTTTACAGACTATTTGAGGACAGTTTGTCCTTAGTCTCTTAGTCTCCAGAGTAAGGTGCTTACAGACATATATCCAAACCTATAAGCTGTTACGTTGGAATCTTCAAGTGTCTAGCTAGAGCATTCAGTGGATCCCTAGCTTCAATTTAGTATTCCAATGTCAGAGGCCAGCCAATGACTCTATTTGTTAAACATATCTCAAGATAAAAAGAAAGACTTTAATTCACATTGAATTTTTATTTTATACATATATGTGATAAAATATTCATTAAACTGTTCTTTCATATTAACATAATTTTAATTAATTCAGAAGTTTTAATATTGATTTTCATGACTAGAGTGCCTGTGATCATTTTAGCACTGTAATAAGATATTATCAGGATTATGTCTCTAAAATATTTTTCTACAGAGGTAAGAAATTTTACATTTTGGATCCCTGTTTCAAAGGAATACTTAATTTCTAATTTTATTTTATTTTTTTTTTGACAGGCAGAGTGGACAGTGAGAGAGAGAAAGAGAGAAAGGTCTTCCTTTCCCGTTGGTTCACCCTCCAATGGCCGCTGCAGCCAGCACACTGCACTGATCTGAAGCCGGGAGCCAGGTGCTGGACTGGAAGAGGAGCAACCGGGACAGAATCTGGGCCCCGACCAGGACTAGAATCCTGTGTGCAGGCGCCGCAGGCGGAGGATTAACCTATTGAACCACAGTGCCAGCCTCTAATTTTATTCTTCAACATTAATCTGGGATCCTAAATTATACAATCACTGTTCACTAGCAATACATTCAATAATTATGCCTTCTTCAAAATTAATACCAGTAATTTTTACTCAGAGATTTACCCCTACTTACATTCAGAAAAACTGCAGGTCCTACTATCTTAATGATAGAATCTATATCTATATCTATATCTATATCTATATCTATATCTATATATCTATATCTATATATCTATATCTATATCTGCAAAAGTTCAGTTATCACAAAGAGCTGTTCAGTGGCTACAATTTAGAAATGTGTTTCATGTCCTTATTTTCCAGTACTTTAACAACATAACCAATGCAAGCATATCTTTTACAGTATGCTCCTAAAAGCTATGGCATTCATGAGACACACTAGTTTTATTTTGATACAAATCAAATTTAATAGCATCTGGACAGTTCATATCAGAAATCAAAAAGGCTTTCAAGTAAGACTAGCAATTAAATCTAATGCACACATTATGCAAGGTCATCCTTAGTTAGATGTAATATCTGAAGAAAATTCAATTGTGCAACCACATGTAAGTACAATATGTTCCAAATAATGGTTCTCTCAAAGTACTTTGCCCCCCTCCCTTCTTATTTATTTTTTCTTTACATCTGTGTTTGGTTTTCCTAATTCAAAATTGAAACTGTATAGTACTTTTGTAAAAAGGTAGCAGTTTTTCTTTGAGAAATTGTTGATCTTGGATTATTCTTCCTTTCGGTTTACACCAGGATGAAAAGAGTTTTTTAGAGATAGCAGCAGAGGTTCAAATTTAATTTTAGTAGATTTGGACATGTCTGGTCATGTCAATCAAGCTAGTGGAACAGGTTTCTCTGGCCATTTTGTTAGTTAAGTAGCTTACAAATGAAGGTTCAATCTCTGTTCATGACTGAGGTTTCAAGATGCCTGCCCAGGAGTAGTAACCTTGAAGAAGAAGACTGAAAGAAAGTCGCTCTGAAGAAACTGAGGATCTCCCTGGGAGAGAACAAATCCCAAGATATCTAAAAGCCAGGTCCCTTGACTGTAAATGAGTAATGGAGCCAGGGGTGGCAACCAAGAGGGTCTTTTAGCAGGAAAGCATCTTATGTGTTAGTAACATTTGACTTGATCTCATCCTACCTTCATGAAAGGGTCTAGTGTAAAAACAAATCAGAAAAACTTCCTTCTGCTTCCTCCTACTTTCCGTAGAACACTATGCCTCTAGGATCTATTGCATCATAGCCATGGTAGGTTGATCAGTCTTCTGCTGCATAATGACCATCACCAGATGCCAAATGTAGACTGAGGTTCAAGCCAGGAAATGAACCATACTTCCAATCTCCTCCACTTTCCCAAGATAATGGTTAGGATAAAACAAAGGCATCCCTGGCAAGACAAGAGTACCAAGGAAAGATTCAGCTAATAGCAATGTATAAGAATGACATTACCCTTAGAAATTCTGGGAATATTTAATACATACTGGAGAGGGACCAATAGCCAAAGTGAGTAAATGAGGCAAATGGCTATTATTTGTTGAGAATATGACACCCTTTTGTTCTTAAGCTTATGCATCATAGTGAACTAAACACATTACCTACTACATAAGCACAGACCTCATTGCTTCCTAAGTAAATTAATGATATATTAATTGCAGAAGATGTTGAAGTAGTAAAAACAAATTCATTGAAAAGAGCTAAAATATTTATACTTTAAATAATGAATCAATTAGAAAACTACAACTTCTTTCTAAGATCTTGGTAGAAAGATATTAGCATGGGAATGATGGTAAGTAAGCTAAACCAAAATGAGAAGAAATTATCAGAATGACTTATTAATAATATTTAATAATTTTATTGGGTTCTGTAAACCAAAGGACAGCAAATAGTCATAAAAGTAGGTAGCAAATTATAAATCAGTTGGTTCTCAGAAGATAGGGCAGATGTTTCTGAATAAGAGCATAGGATAGGACCAAACATGTTTGAATGTTTTCTCTCTGCTCTTCATTAAGTAGACGCTTAGAAGCCAGAGCCTCCACTTCATGAAAGACAGCAACAGTTGTAGCTGCAGCCCCTTTAGCTATAGCTACAGCCCAAGCTACAGAAGCTGCCACTTCCACAGCCATAACCACAGCCCAGGCCATTGTAGTCTCAATATCCATAGCCCAGACCTCCGGAGCTAGTAGTGTCTGGAGCTAGTGGTGTCTAGTGGTGTCAGGGGTGGTGAGTTTGGTTTCTTGTTCAAGGCAAGATCCATGGTGTGAATATCAACATATTTTAAGGAAAGTTTAAAACCCGGGTCAGAGATTGTGATAAAACATGAGTTCATCATTTTATATCATCCTATGAATCATGCGTACCTGAGACAATTAGTTAATATATTGTCCCCTGAAAATGCTTATTAAGATTGTTTGAGCTTATTTGATTACAGAGTTAGGTTTTCCCTGAATTTGTTGTTTTAATTTCATTAGAAGAAACTACTTTTTATTTCAAGTATAGGTATACTAAACCCTAAATAAAATTCATTTTTACCAAACACTTACCCTCAGTTACATTACATATCTTCATTTTTTTAAGATTTCTTTATTAATTTCAAAGGCATAGTTATAGGGAGAAAGTGAGAAAGAGAGAGAGGGAGATCTTCCATCCATTGGTTCCTTCCATAAATGGCCACAGTGGCTAGGGGTAGGCCATATTGAAACCTGGAGCCAGGAACTTCTTCTGGGTCTCCCACATGGATGACAGGGGCCAAGGATTTGTGACATCTACTGCTTTCCCAAGAATATTAGCAGGGAGCTGGATTGGAAGTGAAGCAGCCAGGACCCAAACCAGCTGTGCCACAACTCTAGTCCCCAACATTACATATTATTGAATTTCAAATTAAATATATTGTTACCACAAGCATTGTAAACAGAAAGAGACTTATTATAATAGGTTTTACAAAATTTCAAGAAATGGCTGGTAACACTCTTATCTTTTTTTTCAAAACCATATTTTGTAGTGTATGAAATAAGAAAGATTTGCTTTACCAACTTCATACAAGAGAAAACAACAATAAAATGTCACCCTATTTGCAGAATTTCAGAGCTTCATCATGTTAATATGTTTTTTTCTTGGGTTTATATGCCAGTTTGCCAAAATATTTATTCTGGTTTAACATAGAACAATGGTAGTCACAGGGGTCGATGTTGTGAGGCAGTGGTGGGTTAAGCCGCTTGCAACACCAGCATCCCATCAAATTCAGCTTCTGGATTATGCAGATGGGAAAGTAGTGAAAGATGACCTAAGTGCTTGAGTCCCTGCTACCCAAGTGGGTGATCAAATTGAGTTCCAAGCTCCTGACCCAGCCCAATGGCTTGGGGGTGGGGTGGTGAAACAAAAGTAGAAGATCCTCTCCCTCTCCCCTTTCCCTCCCTCTTCCCTTTCCTCTCTCTCCTCTTTCTGTCACTCTGTCCTTGAAATAAATAAATAAATCTTTTTTTGAAAAGTGGGAAGTCTATCAAAGTAATCAAAAACTATCCAATGGAAAGTCTTTCAGGAATCTTTTATATCCTGAATCTGTTCTTCCTAGTAATTTCTAGCCTCTACGTTGCCACAAATATAGATTATGTCTGTCACTGTACAGCATTTTTCTCTTTAACATTTTTCTTTTTCTTTTTTTTTTAATTCACAGGCTTTTACTGGGGTTCTGCTCCCCGGCGAGGTTCCCCGGTCCCAACAGAGCAACAGAGCAGGGCCAGGGAAGTCGCACGTCAAAGATTGGGAGAGCTCCTTTTATAGATTCAGGGCATGGGAGTTAAAGGTTGAGGCGGGTCTGATCCTCATTGGTTGACCTTTAGGCACCCGCAGGGACCTTGACAAGGACTTTCTTCCCCGGAAGTAGGCCTCTCCATTCCCGGAAGTGTAGGCCTTCCCTCCTTGTGGATCCCAAAGCTACCATCCCGACCTTTTGATGATAGGAAAGGGGGCGACAATGAGTCTCTCTGGCTACTTCCTGCTGACTGGGGACGTCGTCTACAGGGGCCCGCTGTGGGTATCTTGGGGCTCCACAGGGACAGGCATGTATGGATGGAGAAGCATCTGGTTGACTGCCTGGTTGCTGAAGGCCTTGGTTCATTCCATTATCACCTGCTGTAAACACTTAAACAGACACTGTAGTATACAAGTCAGGGTGAGAATAGCAACCAATGATACTAAGAGTGGCATTAACAAAGCAATGAGAGGATTTCATAAAGGAGAGGAAATGAGGGAGGTCTCTGGACCCTTGTGAGGATTGTTTGATGGACGTGGTTTAAATCTGATCCCAGCCAAGACCAGGAGAAAGGCCACTCAACTTTTGCAGGTAGAGCGGTTTGTCTGTAGAGAAATTCTGAATAAGTATACGACATTAAGTGGAGAGGACCATCAGTACACACAGGTTGGGAGTAGAGTCATTGATGTTAGAGTAGAGGTTATGATTACAAAGGAATGAGGCCCAAGTGGGCTAGACAGGGTCTAGAACAAAGGAGAGTCATTATTAGAGGACTCAAGAAAGGTGCTGTCTAAGCCACAACTAAGTTTGCTGATTGAGAGGCAAATAGAACCTGACAGAAGGGGCTTGATAATAATCTGGTGGGCTTTAGGCCTTGTAAGTTAAGAGGCCCAGACCTAACTATCTCTTCACATGGGGTACATTTTAAGGGAGGTGTGAAACCTCCTTGGAGAAGGCACCCTGTTGACTTCCATTACCCAGCTGGCCTGGGAGGGGAGCTGGCCAGGAGAAGGCAGGTGGCATCTCTAACAGGAAATTTACAGTTCTGCCTGCAGTGTTGCTGACCCTATTTGGCCGTCTCCTCTCAGCAGCGGTGGTCACCTTGGAAGCTGGGCCGAGTGAAGGGCTTTTCAGCTTAGAGCCAGTAAGATCTGTGGCTCTGACCTGAAGTCCTTCGATTCCAGGGCAGGTCCATTTTCAATGATCCAACTCTTGGCTGGCGGAGATGCCAGGGCTCTTTACAAGCTGATTTCTGCTGAAGCCCAGGCTTACCACAATGAAAGCCACTGCAGTGGACTGGCCTGTTGGGTCTCCTTGAGGGCAGATCACTATACAGAGCTGCCTGTAATAGGCTGCCAACTATCTTTACATTTATGATGCCTAGCTTTCTCTTCCTCATGGTTTTTGTTAAAGCAGACCAGAGGATGCAAGTCAAGGGGGTGCTCAAGTCCCAGATCACTTACTGACAATAGTAATATCAAATGAAAATTTAGAAAGCAGTTTCAATCATTAGATAGCAAATATAGCAGTGTCAATACTGGCTTTTTAAACTCTGTTTTTTTAATTTACCAATTGATTCGAATTACTTTCTGCTCTTAGTAACCTCAGTTAACCATACTTTCACTCAGTTGGAACCTATAATACATTATTGGCTTCATTTGTTTGCAGCACCACTCCAAAGTACTGAATACAATAGAAGTGGCTGGAAAAAAGTGCATCAGAACCTATAGGAAGACAGCTAAGCACAAAACCAACAACACTTTAATTTTATGAGCAGCAAATCTGATATATAAAGCTGTGGATGACAAAAAACTTTAAGTTGCCACGTTTAAAATTATAAACTTATTATCAACTCAACAAGAGGCACATGCTTACTTCACATAGCATTTTTTGAAAGCATCTGTAGGATTTTACAGAACATCCAACTCTTTAGGCCTCTGTGGCTTTCTCATTAAGATCCAAGATTTCTTTCATAACCGTCTGTGACTTCCACACACCCTCTTCAACTTACTTGAAACATTCCATCATTTCCATTCCAGTCTAGAGTAAACTAGCCATCAGGATGAAATCAATCTTACAAACCTTGTCCTTTCTTTATTCAAAATAACTCTTTCCTTTTAACCTTCCTTACCAAATGCATGTTTCTATACTTGTGATGTTTTCCATCTGCCAATTTCCTTGATTTATGTTTTGAAATAACCTGTTAAAAATCTCAGATTAAGATTAAGGTAACATCAAATTTCAGCCTGAGTTACTCCAAGCAATGTTGAACTCTTTTCATGGACAGTTTATAAAGTAACCCAAAAACTCTTATAGAATATAACATGCTTAGCATACAAAAGATTACAATAAATTAGCAGTTACACCTAAATGATTTAAGATGCTGATATATCTCTACTTGAAAACAATTAAAATTGCATTCATCTAAAACAAGTACTAATTACCCATTGCTGTTTCATTGAGTACTGATTACCCAGAAACCTGTTAAAATAAATTGCAAAAATAAACTAGGCAAGTTAGAAAGCAATATTTTCAAAGGTAGTGATCTTCCTAGATTCAAAGAAAGGAAACCAGAGGAGGCTAGAGAGCCACGTGTTCAGGAACAGGTCCTTTTAAAACTTTGCTGGAGGGCGGCCAGGGAAGCAGGAACAGTGAATCCCATTAGGATGGGGGTGGAGAGCTTGACACTAGTGGTTGGGCCACATGGCTATCTGGCTTCCAGCAATGGTGGCGGGGAGAGGCAGGACATGGGGTGGGGCAGGGAGGAAGAATGTGCATATGGGGGCAGGAGGTTCCTGGCTAGCTGTGGGGTCTCCAGGAACTCAGGAGGGTCCAAAAAGGTGGAGGGTGGAGAGTTTGACAGTAACACAGAAGAGGCGTCCTTAGAAGGTGGGGGCCCGATCTTGGCCAGCAAGACCTAGGCTGTGGAGCAGGCAGAGAGGAAAGAAGGGGAAAAGGGAGTAGGATGGGAGCGGAGGTCTCAGAAAGCCTGGACGTAGGAGACCTCTGACCATTTTCTCTCCCTGCGGCAGAAATTCTCAAGGTAATTAGGCCATGCCTGGGTGGAGAAGATTAGGTGTTTACACCGTAGGTCCTGGGCCAGTCCCAGTTTCTTCAAGTTCTATAGGAGGCAAGCCAGGGGGCATGTTGAGTCCCACCCTCAGGATTGACCAGATCCCATGGTCTCCCTGGTAGCCCGGATCTACTGAAATTTGGTCAAGGCGTCCCCTGTCCCAGACTTCAGCAGACGGATTAGAGGTCAGTCCTCTACGGGGCCAAGCCAGTGGTGGGACATCTCCACAGCTGCTGGGAGAACAGAGCCCACGTGTGCATGATTTGGAGGTCTCTGTCTGGACGGAGAGCTAGCCGGAGATCGCAGAGACTGGGCCAACCCAGAGGAGGGAGGGAGAGCAAGGGAGGAGTTACTTACAGTTGGTCAAGCAAGGTGTTTCGGCACCATCTGCAAGGTGTCCGGCGCGTAACAAATCTTCCCAGGCAGACGAATCGATTAATTCACAGGCTTTTATTGGGGTTCCACTCCCGGGCGAGGTTCCCCAGTCCCAACAGAGCAACAGAGCAGGGGATGGGGAAATCACTCTTTAACTTTTTTCATTAATCTGTGGATCTTATATCTTTTTCAAATCTCGCTTCCAACATTACCTAACTTTCCTCCTATACTATTCATCATTGTACCCAGGTAAACCTATGAAGCAGGTAAACTGATTTTGGCTACAACCTATCTACTAATGTCGACACTGCATGCCTTCCATTTAGGTGTTTGTAGTCAATATTATGCATTTGCCTTTGTCTTCTCTTTGCCTATTCTATGCCCAGTTTTGGTTTTCAGGCAATCACCAGCCAGTCTCCTAAGATATCAACTAGATTTTTCTAACATATTGAAACTTCTTGTTTTAAAATATTTCAATTCTTAAGAGTATCCAAATTTGTAAGTTAACTTGTACAACAGAATAACAATAAATTCTGTAAACATAAATTAGAATTATTAAAAAGATGCAGAAACTCTTTAGAGAGTGTTGACCTGCTATTCACAGAATCATTGTTGGCCTGCTATTCACAGAATCCCTCAGCTCAGCCCACAGATATAATTAACAATAACTAAGACTGATCTCATCTCTGATTAAGAATCACACAGATGTTCCCATGTCTTGAAATCTGGGACTACAAACTCTTATTTTGTATGACTATAATCATTCTGTTGATATTTGTGTGTAATATTTGGAAGACATATTTTTTCCCCAAAAGCTTTGTTCCACTGGTCTTACCTAACATCAGAACAAAGCTAAGCATTTAGTTGCAACTCAAAAAGTATTTTTGAATGAAAACTATGACTTTAACTGACAATAAAACAAGGCCTAAATGTAGCATAATAATATGAGAAACTCATTAATATTCTAGAAAATGCTTTATGGCTGGACCTGTGCTCCCACAAGATTTCAGCTGTCAGAATACCATTTAAACCAACACTAATGTTGCTTTTTAAGGCTTATGCTGCTTTGACACAACTTAATTTCATTTTTATTTCCCTTTTCAGAAAATCAAATCACTGATAAAATGACTTTTTTATTTTCCATGAGTCATGTAGAATAATTAACAATTAAGGATTTCATGTTCTTCTTGGGTAGCTCTGTCAGAGCATCTGAATTTGATTAATTTTTCTGTTTGTTTTTGATGCACGAGACTGTCTCTACATTTGGAAATAATATGGGATAAAAATTAAAATTTTAAATAATACAGTAAATGCTAAATATATTATCAAATGAAAAAGCACAGAGCTATAATATGCATAATTTACTCACTAGCTAAAAAAACAGGAAAAGCAATTTGAAGAATATGTAATAAATCATTTTTTATATATACAGTGAAATAAAGCTACATTGGAATCTTCTTTCTGTGATTATAATTTTTTGTCTGCATATTATATCAAAATCAGATTTTTACCATCATATTTGAATATGTTTTAATTCATGACCTAAGTTTCTATAAGAATAAAAAATATTCTCATTTCGTTAAGTGAAGACCTCTTATTATCAATTCAAAGCATTTCGCGCACCTCAAACACGGATCAATGCAATCTTAAACAGGATGAAATATGATAATATTGATTATACTTGGTGTCAAGCACAGTAATAATTATATTGATTTCTGCTTCTAGCCTCATGAAAACTGCCCATGAAATTGTTATGGGGCCAGTGCCATGGCTCACTTGGCTAATTCTCTGCCTGTGGCGCCAGCATCCCATATGGGCACCAGGTTCTAGTCCCAGTTGCTCCTCTTCCAGTCCAGCTCTCTGCTGTGGCCCGGGAAGGCAGTGGAGGATGGCCCATGTGCTTGGGCCCCTGCATCCACATGGGAGACCAGGAGGAAGCACCTGGCTCCTGGCTTCGGATCATCGTAGTTTGGCCATAGTGGCCATTTCGGGGGTGAACCAACGGGAAGAAGACCTTTCTCTCTCTCTCTCTCTCTCTCTCACTGTCTATCTCTATCTGTTAAAAAAAAGAAAAAAGAAAAGAAAATGTTATCCAAATAAGGGAAAAATACATCCAGTAAAAATTCTAGTCTATTTAGTCGAACTGTACTACTCAATGTTCAGTAGCGTTATGTAGCTCCTTGTCCCCTGCTCAGTCTACTCTGGTAGAATATGCACACAGACCACTACCAATGATAACACTGAATGAAAAAAAAAAAACATACTTTTAAACTATAGTTGAATGTTGATATTGCTCATTGGTAAGTCACATTAGGAACAGGTAAACTGAAAGTTAAATGGTTCAAGTCTCTCTATCAGAACAATACAAATGTTCAAGAAACACAGGTATTAATCTAAGAAAATGAATAAACCCATAATATCAGTTGTGATTGTTTAGCTCACATAATAATTTGAAAAAGATTTTCAGAAAAATTTATGACAGTATTTAAGGAGAAAATATATTTAAATGACACGCTAGGGGCCGGCGCTGTGGGGTAATGGGTAAAGCCGCCACCTGCAGTTCTGCATCCCATATGGGTGCCCGTTCGAGACGCGCTGCTCCACTTCGGATCCAGCTCTCTGCTGTGGCCTAGGAAAGCAGTACAAGATGGTCCATGTCCTTGGGCCCCTGCACCCATGTGGGAGACCAGGAAGAAGCTCCTGGCTCCTGGCTTTGAATCAGCACAGCTCTGGCTGTTGTGGCCATCTGGGGAGTGAACCAGAGGATGGAAGACCTCTCACTCTGTTTCTACCTCTCTCTGTAACTTTGTCTTTCATCTCTCTCTCTCTTTCATTCTCTCTGCCTCTCCTCTCTCTGTGTAACTGTGACTTTCAAGTAAAAAATCTTAAAAAAAATATAGCACACTATACTTGAGCACCTGGAACTCAAGAAAACATGATTGCGATCCTAATCTTGCCGCTAATTATAGGGAAATATCAAATATTCAGAGTACTCCTGCTTGCAAAATTACAGGACACTATTGTAAAATTCAAATGGTTCTTACTAGTCTTTAATTCTGTGTTCCATTTTTGTTCCCATTTTACTGCTTTTGTTTAGTTTATGAAAAATATTTTGGGAGCAGTGCTGTTTCATACAGGTAAAGCCGCTGCCTGTAGTGCCGGCATCTTATATGGGTGCCGGTTCGAGACCCAGATGCTCCATTTCTGATCCAGCTCTCTGCTATGGCCTGGGAAAGAGGTAGAAGATGCCAAGTCCCTGAGCCCCTGCACCCGCATGTGAGACCCTGAGCAAGCTCCTGGCTCCTAGCTTCGGATCAGTGTAGCTCTGGCCATTGAGGCCTTCTGGGGAGTGAACCAGCAGATGGAAGACCTCTCTCTCTCTCTCTCTCTCTCTGCCTCTCCTTTTCTTTCTGTGTAACTCTGATCCTCACATAATTAAATAAATCTTTAAAAAAGGCACTTAAAAAAAAACATCTTTATGTTCACATAATTACCTGAAAATATGATGAAGTTTTAGGAGAACAATATTTTGGGACATTTTGTAAAAGGATGAAACTTTATTGAAATTCAATATTTATATATTTAACATATAAATTATAAATGTATCAATATATAAATTAACTTTGTATAAGTTATAGGTCGAATATATGTTATATTAAATGGTACTTTTGATCTGTTGAAGCTACGCAGTGTTTTCCCTTGTGAAGGTGCATCTGTTTATTGTCCTTATTGGGTTACAAATCCTTCATGATGATGATGATGATGATGAAGAAGAAAAATACATGTTTCCATAAGTGGGCGAATGAAATGAGCTGTATGACAAAATTTTACCTTTTATTATTCAGTTTGTCAAAGAATTATTTTATTAAAATTTATTTTATATGCATAACAAACCAAATGAAACCGGATTATGAATAAGATAGGATTATATCTTATTATTAAAGAGAGCTTATCTTCCCTAATAGATTAGGGGTACAGATTATGAGATTTATGGAAAGAAATTTTGTTTTGATTAGATTTAGTGACATGAATATCATGATTAATTTTGTGTATCAATTGGACTGGGTTAAAGGATGGTGAATTAGCTTACAAAATTCTGTATCTGTGTGTGCTTCTGTGGAAAAGACTGGCCTTTGAACTGATAGGCAGAGTGGAATCTAATGGGCAGACATCCACTCTCCTGTTGAGGACCTGAATGCAATGAAAAGGGAAGGGAGGGAGGGTGAATGTGCTCCCTGCCTGAGTGGGACTTCTGTTGTTCTGTCTTTGGATACCCACACTCCTACTTAGGCCTTCAGACTCAGACTGGGACTTAGACAATTAGCATCGGTGGGTCTCAGGCTTTCACACTCGGAATAGAGTCACAACACTGAGTTTCCAGGGCCTCCAAGTTGTGAAAAGCAGGTCATGGGACTTCTTGGCCTCCATAATTGTGTTAGCAAATCCCTCCTTATAAATCCTTTCTATCTATTTATGTGTATCTCATTGGTTCTGTTTCTCTGAAAAACACTTACTAAGATGTCTAGCATTCATAAACAAACATGTATCTCATTTTATTTTTTAAACAATAAAGCAAAAAGAGGAAAATAAAATATTTAAGAGGGAATTAGTTTATAATTTTGAACTCCATTGAAAAATTGAAACACCTAAGATGTGAAAACTATAAAATAATTATATTTCTTAAAATGTATATTATACTTAAAATTTTATAGTTGATTTTTAATGTCAAATTAAGTTCTTTAATTAAGGTACCCAAAGAGAAAAAAAATAAAAATTCTATTATTTTCAAGCTAAGGATATTTTATATGTCAACATATATATTGTATTACATGCAGCATATGCATATAATTGAATGTGTATTGTACCAGACTTGACAATTAGTAAAACTGACATGTGGATATACACATAAATGAGGTATAGAAACCATATTTTCTATTTCAAATTATATCATTTATTGAAAATATATAACATAAATGAGCTGTTAGGCAATCTAATAAGGCTTCAAGGAGAGATGATGTAACATTTATAACAAAGAATTCTCTGAAATGTTTAGATTTTATATATTAAACAACATAGGATAACCTCAGAAGACTGACTTAGGAATGTTTTAGCAAATGCATTAATTGTAGAAAGTGTTGTTTTACTAGATCACAAGTTCAGTAGAAGCTAGAGAAGCCATAGCCACCATAGTAAGATGGGTGGCCATATCTGACATTTCCATAGCCAGAGCCATATCCATAGCCCCTGTGTCCAGAGCCATAGCCCAGTCTGCGGAAGTTGTCACATCTGCATCCATAGCCATAGCCCAGGCTGCCAAAGCCTCCATAGCTGAAGCCCAGGCCTCCGTAGGACCTGCCGTAGAAGCTCATGGTGTCAGAAGTGGTGAGTGGGTTTCTGTTCAGGACACGATTTTGAGTTTGAATGTCAGTCAGCATGTGTTAGGAGACACTTATATACCCTGAGTAGAAAGTCTGATACAACCTGTAACCACTATTTTGTATCATTAAAAGTTACTAATTTACCTGCGGCAACTCATTAGTCTGTTTGTTAACACAAGGAGAGGCACACACTCATTAAAATTTTTGAAATTGCTTAGCTGCCTAGTAAGAGTGAATTCATTACATTCTTCTTTTTTGATGAAAAAAAAAGAATGTCCTTTAGTCATAAAATTAAAAATTCCATAAATAAAATTCATTATTAAGAATTTTGTATCATTCAATTTCATTAGTGACTTCCTATTAAGTATTATCTTGTCTTCATATTCTTCTATGGATTGTTATTCTTACCTCCCTCTAGAATCAAATAGATAAATCCAGCAAATTCCTTGATTGCAAATATATTTTCAGATTAAGAAATGAAAAAATATTTTGAGTAAATAAACCTGATCATCTGTGATGTATACAAAGTAATGGATAGACACAATAGGAAGCTATTTTGATGTTATATATCAGGCTGCAAAATATCCTTTGAGCTATCTACATAATAAAATTCACTTGCGAAACCAAGGAGCTCATTTTTCTTCCTTTATTTTCTCTTTGCCTTATTCACACATCAGTTCTGTTTATCAAACTTCTCTTTACATTTTATTTTGTATTCATTTCCAAAGCTTGTCATCAGCCAGGTATCTTGTTCTTATTTATTTCCAAATCAAAATTCCATCATGATACTTATAAATTGAGTAGTTTGAAGCAAATTTCATAAAATGCCTATGTTTGATATGTAAATATATAGATTGATATATTGATATTAAGTTGACCTGAGATGCCAACATTCCCATATCTTAGCAGCAGTTCAAGACAAGTCTGCTCCACTTCTGATCCTTCACCCTGTTAATGTGCCTGGGAAGTTAGCAGAAGATGCCTCAAGTACTTGGAGCCCTGCTCTCCACATAGGACACCTGGATAGATTTCTGGGCTCCCGGCTTTGGCCTGGCCCAGTCCAGCCATTGCAGCCATTGGGGAGTGAACTAATGGATGAATGATAGTTTTCTTTCTCTCTCTCTCCCTCTCTCTCTCTCTCCCCCCCCTCTGACTCTGCCTTTCAAATAAATGAAATAAAACTTAAATAATAATTCTAATGATTTTAAACTTTATACTTCAATGTAGAATTATCTTTTTTTCAGAACTGCCTATTTACTTATCATATGCATGCTTATAAGGCACATAAAAAAAAAAAAAAAACACTTAGCCAAGGAATAGCTTCCCTCACTGAAAATTGAGCAGAATGGAACTGTCATCACTTGTACATAATTGAGTGTCACAGGTGAAACAGAAATTACATTGGGTTTTCTAATTAGAGCATTTAATTGGAAGGTGATCAACAAAAGTAGAGGTTACTGGGAATATGATGGAGATATAAGTATAAATTTTGAAAAATTTTGAAATTTTCTGAAATTATGAGGTGCTAACTTGGTATAATTTTTTATTGCCCAATAAGCGAAGTCTGATTATACACTTCCTTATAATTTAAGATTTTGAATACTTGGGCAGTGGTTTAGTAGAATCCAAATAATCTGCATCATTCATAGCATAGTGGACAGCAGTAGCCATAGCCATAGTCTCCAGAACCCAGTCTATAGAAACTGCTAGATTCATAACCATGGCCCAGTACTTTGTGATAGGGATGGTAGTAGCTCATTGTGTCAGGCACGGTAAATTGGATTGCTGCTCAAGGCATGATCTTGAGTTTGAATGTCAGCAACAACATGGGCAGGCTTATATATTCTGATAGATTATGAGATAAAATAGTCCTCACCTAATTTCAGGTTAATTTTGTGTAGTACCCTCACTTGATATGAATTTATATTGTTGTCTGCTAACACATAACTTTTCTAAGAAGTTGCTATATCTTGCATGTCTGGACATATTAGACCACAGATGAAAGTCTTCACTGACACATTGCATAACACAATTGATAGTTATGTTTTGAAGGTGAGTATGCCTCATCTCTGTCTTTCCTTCAATTGTTACACTTCTTTATGATTTAATGAAAGTATTTGGCTAAATTCAAGTCTCTGTAATATTGTACACTTTCAAAGGTATCTTATAAATCACAATCAGATTCTTTTTCAAAGGGAAAGAAGCCTTTGAAAGCCTGGGGGTATCACTCACCTGCTGAGTATACCAGTAAAGAACTAAAGAAAAAAATATATTGAAATAGAGCCGTTCACTTTTTTTTTTTTTTTTTATTGTCAGAACATAGGCCATCATAACTGTGGGGAGCAACTCGGACTAGACTAAGTTACTGGAATTAAGACTTATTCTATGCATCTGCTCTCCCACAATATGGCGCTGGGAGAGAAGAAAACAGCTTCTACACAGCTGCCTCCAGTTCAGCCAATAAACTGTAGGACTTGCTCCTGATTGGAGGAGAGCAGCGTACTCGGCGTGTGGGCAGCCGAGTTAGGATTGGCGGAGGAGGACTATAAAGGAGGAGAGAGACGGCATGCACCAGGAACATCTAAGGGGAACATCTAAGGGGAACACCTGTGCAGCCCCTGAGAGAGCCGGCCGGCGGTGTGCCGCTCCCCTGCGGAAGTGGGGAATGTGGCAGGGGGAACCGCCCTTCCACGGAGGTGGAAGGGACAGTAGCCAACCCGGGAAGAACCAGCAGCAAACCCGGGGAGGGCCGAGCAGACGAAAGAACAGCGCAGGGTCCTGTGTCGTTCCTCCACGAAGAGGGGGAGCGACATAATGGTGCCGTGACTCGGATATGAAGCCTAGGCAGGGTTTAGTGTCATTCCTCCATGAAGAGGGGGAGCGACAATAACCACTTTTCTCTTTTTTGTTTTACTTACTTGAAAAATACTCTTAAAATCCATTTTGATTTAACAATATGACATACTATTAAAACATTAAAGACAAAATACCATATTCCAATCTATTTTATATGTAGCCTTACAAACTTTAAGATCTCTTTTCACAGCCTGATTCCCTCTTTGGCATATAATCCATTCAAGGTGGATCACAAATATAGGTTACATCTCCCCCAGCCATTACAGATAGCATTCATTGTCTTTCCCTGGTCTGTACATGTGACCTCCCAATTCCCAGAAGAGATTCGAATTAGGAGAGATAGTAAAATATTTATGATTTTTTTATCATTGGTTACTTTATTTTGTCCAAGCTAATGTGATATTGATACAAGAAGAACAGAATAAATGTAGTTCATAGACACAGTTCTAAGAATATAATGATATTCCCTTCTTTCCTTCCTCTCTCCCTCCCTTCCTTTTCTCCCTCCCTCACTCTTTCTCTCTCTCTTTCTCTTTCTTTCTTTCTTTCTTTCTTTCTTTCTTTCTCTCTCTCTCTCTCTCTCTTTCTCTCTCTCTTTTCATATATTTTATCTAATCTTCAAATCTTTATATATATTTTCATTTTTAAAATAATTGTTTTAACTTTTAATTCCCTTTGCCTATTATATATTCATTTTCTTTTCTTGCAAGAAATAGCTAACTAGCCTCTATTTACAATTAGAAGTTTCAATGTGGAGAGTACATCCAAAGACTCTGAAATTCACATAGCAAGTGATAGCACTGGGAATTTCTTCACAATCAACCAAAATATAGGTCTGATGTAGAAAGGCATGATTGAGAAAATAATCATTGAAAACAAAATTTTCTAAGATGATTCCCAGTCAACTACACTTAAAGCTAACCTGAAACATGGAAAAGCTTAACTCAGATATGTCCTTTACTTGAAGTTTAAACCTATTTGTTTAAACCTAATTGTTGTTCCACATCTTTACCCACACGGATAATTTTCAAGTTCTTTCACTGCATTACTATTGTGGGCATATAGTATTATTTGAATATTATACTTTGATTTTTTAAGTTTTATTTTAATGAAAAACTGACAGAGATATTTGGACATTGAGAAAGGCAGAGATATATTTTTCACCAACTGGTTATCTCCTCAAATGCCCACAACAGGTAGGGCTGGACCAGGTCAATGCCAAAGTCTAGTAACTCAAGTCACATCACTCACATGGGTGGCAGGGCCTCAAGTACTTCAGCCATAATCTGCTTCCTCCCAGGATGAACATTAATGGGAAACTGAATTGCAAGCAAAGTAGTAGGAACTCAAACCAAGTGCTCCAATATAGGCACAGGTGTCCAAAGAGGCAACTTAAAGCAGTTGAGACAAACACCTACCCCTTACTTTGGTTTCATCTGATAAACAATGGTATTGTGAATTTTTTATGCTTACATGTCATTTAGACATTCTTTTATTTGATGTGCCTGTCAAACTAAGTAATGTGGTTTTCCAATGAAATCATTGAGCTATTAATAGTCTCATCTAGTCAATGTAAAGTTATTAGACCAACTGAAAGGGTAGATTTTACTAGTTGATTGAATAAATATTCCTGGGCTTAGTAAACAAATCTGAATTTTTCTAATTCACCATGTTATGGGGCACACCAATTAAAAACATAGCTCCCTCCCTCCCTCCCTCCTTTCTTCCCTCTCTCCCTCCCTCCCTCTCTCTCTCTCCTTCTCACTCCTTCTCTTTCTCTTGTTTCTCCTTGTTTCCTGCTGATGCATGGTTATGATTTTTTCAGACTGTGCAGCAGTTGACTGGGGCTCTCCAGCTGTTGTGGCCATTTGGGAAGTAAACCAAGGGATGGAAGACCTTTCTGTCTCTCCCTCCCACTGTCTGCATAGAAATAAAAACTGAAAACAAACAAACAAACAAACACAGTGAGACTTTTGAGGTCAAATAAGGAGTCTCTGTTAGTCAGCTGGCGACTGCCTTCTCTCAGAACAAGTCCAGAGAAAACAGCCCCGCGTTGCAGTGGCAGGGGGTTTTTAAGGGCAGAGACTACATGTTGGTGGCCTTTGCCATTATCAAGCAAGCAAGCAGAAGTTCAGAAGCCAGAAATATGCTGGTTACAGCCAGAGGAGCAGACTGGTATCTGTAACTTGTTTCCCTCAAAGGAACAATCCTTGCTTTGAAGCAACCGAGCAAGATAACCTATAACCACCAGGGCAGGTTATGTCATGTGGGAAAACATTAAACTCAAAGCCATCCTGTCACAATCTTAATATTTATAATCCTATTTAAATTTAGCTTTGTACTAGCTACTTTTGTTCAACTCTGCCTAACTCTGGATAAAGAAGTTCAATACAGTCCTGTGTTATGACACAGTGGGTTAAGCTGCTACCTGTGACACTGGCATACCATTTGTGTTCCAGTTGCTGTCCTAGCTACTCCACTTCTGATCCAGTTCCCTGCTAATTTGTCTGGGAAATCAATGGAAGATTGCCAGATTGCTTGGGTCCCTGCCACCCATGTGGGAGGTACAGGTAGTCCTGTACTCCTGGCTTTAACCTGGCTTAGCTTCAGCTGTTGTGACCATTTAGAGAGTGAACCAATGGATAGAAGAACTCTCTCTCTCTCTCTCTCTCTCTCTCTCTCTGTGTGTGTGTGTGTGTGTGTGTGTCTCCTTCTCTCTTGGTGGTTCTGCCTTATATATAAATAAATAAGTCTTTCAAAAGTAAGTTTTGTAATTATAAAATTAAAAATATGTGTTTTATGTGAACAGTGATTTAATCCTCATTATCTCACTTGCAGTAATTATATGGATATTTGGCCATTATTTCAACATTGTTTATTTGAAAACACTCAAGAAGGGAAATACAAAATAAGAGAGCAATCAAATAAAAATTAAATAGTAAATGCCACACATGCCATTTCACATTAGCATTATTTATTTTAAAGTAAATTAATAAACTTCATAGATATGAAAATATAGATTTGGATCACCAAGAGACACAACATGGAGAATTGCAAGAGGATAAATATACTTAAAATCATAGGTGCTAAATATTCAGCTTGGCTTGGTCAGAAGTGACCTTGTTTGTTGCATTTGGTTAATGTAGGTAATTCTCTTGAGGCATCAGATGTTGGGTTAGTGAGGCAGGATCTCAGTAGAAGCCATAGCCACTGTAGTGTGATGGGCGGCAGCAGCCATATCCATAGCCTCCGTAGCCACAGCCATGGCCCAGTCTGCTGAAGTTGCCACATCCACTGCCATAGCCATAGCCCAGGCCTCCACACCAGCTGCCGTCATAGCTTGTGATGTCAGGGATGGTGAATTTTTTTTTTTTTTTCCAAGAAAAGCTTCTGAATGTGAATGCCAGCATGTTTACAGGGGTACTTATATATCCTGAAAAGATCATATGATACCCTCTGTGTCCTTTTAGACAGGCATATTATTCAATCATATATGATAGTGGTGCATTTTTAAATTATTTATCTATTTGAGAGAGAGAGAAAAAGAGAATCTCACATATACTAGTTCACTCCCCTGCAACAACTGGGGCTGGACCAGGCCAAAGCTAGGGGCTGAGAACTCAATCTAGGTTTTTCATATGGTTGGCAGTGTTCCAATTACTTGAGTATTACCTGCTGCCTTCCAGGTTGCACATTTTCAGGATCTGGAATTTGGAATGCAGCAAGGAATCAAACCCAGGCACTCTGAAATGGAAAGAAGATGTATAAAGCAGGATCTTAACCAATAGACCAAGAAATAGTGTTTTTTTTTTAATTAACTCTTTCTTTATCTCTTTATTTCCTTGGATTGCTATGCTTCATGTACAATCAAACCAAAGAAATGGATGAAATACAAAGCTTCAGAATCTATCATATTACTTTAAAGCATCTCTTTCAATTAGTTTTTAATGGATTCAGCGTGACAGATAAACACAATTCTAAGAACATAATGATATTCCCTTCTTCACTCCCTCCCTTCCTTCCCGTTCTCCCTCCTACCCACCTTTCTTTTCTCTGTCTTTTCTGTTTTTTAAAGTTCCAGAATTTTTTAGATATTTATTTATTTATTTTAAACGCACAGTAGCAGAGAGAGAAGGAGAGAGACACACACACACAGAGATCTTCCATTTGCTGGTTCACTCCCCAAACTGCTGGAACAACCATAGCTGGGACAGTCTTAAATCAGGGGCCAGGAGCTTCTTTTGGATCTTTCACATGGAGCAGGGGCCCAAGTACTTGAAACATTTTACACTGCTTTCCCAGGAACATTATTAGAGAGTTGGATGAGAAGTGGAACAACCAGGACTTGAACAGGCACCTGTATGGGATGCTGGCATCACAGATGTTGGCTTTACCCACTACACTACAACACTGGCCCCATCTGTCTTTTATTAATTTTTGAGACAACATATTTTAAATTTACATTAAAGTAAACAGGCTTACTACTTCACTAAATAATGAGTTTTTTTTTAACTTTTATTTAATGAATATAAATTTCCAAAGTACGATTTATGGATTACAATGGCTTCCCCCCCATAACGTCCCTCCCACCCACTACCCTCCCCTTTCCCACTCCCTCTCCCCTTCCATTCACATCAAGATTCATTTTCGATTATCTTAATATACAGAAGATCAGCTTAGTATACATTAAGTAAGGATTTCAACAGTTTGCTCCCACACAGAAACATAAAGTGAAAAATAATAGATGATTTTTTTTAATGATGATTAAATCAGATCAGACCTATTGTCATGTTTAATCCCAGTGAGAGTCAAGTTGGGAGTTGATAATTTCTTTTTTTTTTTTTTTTTTTTTTTTTTTTTTTTTTTTTTTTACAGAAGATCAGTTTAGTATACATTAAGTAAAGATTTCAACCGTTTGCACCCCCATAGAAACACAAAGTGAAATATATTGTTTGAGTACTCGTTATAGCATTAAATCTCAATACACAGCACATTAAGGACAGAGATCCTACATGAGGAGTAAGTGCACAATGATTCCTGTTGTTGACTTTACCAATTGACACTCCTGTCTATGGCATCAGTAATCTCCCTATGCTCCAGTCATGAGTTTCCAAGGCTATGGAAGCCCTCTGAGTTCTCCGATTCTTATCTTGTTTAGACAAGGTCATAGTCAAAGTGGAGGTTCTCTCCTCCCTTCAGAGAAAGGTACCTCCTTCTTTGAAGACCTGTTCTTTCCACTGGGATCTCACTCAAAGAGATCTTTTGCCAGAGTGTCTTGGCTTTCCATGCCTGAAATACTCTCATGGGCTTTTCAGCCAGATCCGAATGCCTTTAGGGCTGATTCTGAGGCCAGAGTGCTATTTAGGACATCTGCCATTCTATGAGTCTGCTGAGTATCTCACTTCCCATGTTGGATCACTCTCCCCTTTATTTATTCTATCGGTTAGTGTTAGCAGGTACTAGACTTGTTTATGTGCTCCCTTTGACTCTTAGTCCTTTCATTATGATCAATTGTGAACTGAAATTGATCACTTTTCCCCTTTTTTAGCATCTTGTATTAGTGTTATGCTAGTATATTTAGCACAAGTAATGAACAAATGTTACAAATGTTGATATATTATTATGAATAAAAATCCATAATTTTAAAGTAGAGTTCAGCATTTATATTGGGTATGAACAAATTTATTGTCATATAAACACTACTGCAGTATTATATAGAATAACTTCACTTTCACTGCCCTTGTTTGCCACATGTACTTTCTTCTGGTCTCCTAATATCCTAACAACTCTGACAACTGCTTATCTTTTTTAAGAAGAATTGATTTGAAATGTAGAAATAGAGAGATAGAGGGGCCGGTTCTGTGGCATAGTGGGTAAAGCTGCCGCCTGCAGTGCTGGAATCCCATAAGGGCATCAGTTCAGGTCCTAGCTGCTCCTCTTCTGATCCAGCTTTCTGCTATAGCCTGGGAAAGCAGTAGAAGATGTGCCAAGTGCTTGGGCCCCTATATCCACATGGGAGACCTGGAAGAAGCTCTTGGCTCCTTGCTTTGGATTGGCTCAGCTCCTGCAGTTGCGGCCAATTGTGGAGTGAACCAGTGGATGAAAGACCTCTCTCTATCTCTCTCTGTTTCTCTGCCTCTCTTTCTCTGTGTAACTCTGACTTTCAAATAAATAAATAAATATTTAAAAAAAGAAATAGAAAGATAGAGAAAGAGAGAGAGAGAGAGAATCTTCTCTCTGATGGTTCATTCCCTAAATGACCATAACAACCAGGCCCAAGTAGGGTCCCTGAGTACCATTTTGGCCTCTCCCATGGGTGTCAGGGGCCCAAGCATCCAAGCCATCTTACATTGTCTTTCCAAGAGCGTTATCAGGAAGGGGGTTTGGATGAGGAACAGCTGGGTCTCAAACTAGCTCTTCAGTATGGATGGTGGCATTGAAAGTGGAGCCTTAACCTTACACTGTTGTGCCACGATGCCACTCTCAACTGCTGATCTTTTCACTGTTTGGATATTTTTTCCTTTTCTACAATGTCACGTAGTTGGAATCAAAACACGGTTTTCTTTTAACATAGAATTATTTGACTTAGCAATGTGCTTTTTTTTTTTTTTCAGGCAGAGTGGACAGGGAGAGAGAGAGAGACACACACAAAGAAAGGTCTTCCTTTCCCGTTCATTCACCCTCCAATGGCCACCGTGGCCGGTGCACTGCGGCCGGTGCACCGCGCTGATCCAAAGGCAGGAGCCAGGTGCTTCTTCTGGTCTCCCATGGGGTGCAGGGCCCAAGCACTTGGACCAACCTCCACTGCACTCCCAGGCCACAGCAGAGAGCTGGCCTGGAAGAGGGGCAACTGGGACAGAATCCGGTGCCCCCAACTGGGACTAGAACCCGGTGTGCTGGTGCCGCAAGGCGGAGGATTAGCCTATTGAGCCGCGGCACTGGCCCAATGTGCTTTGAAGAGTCCTTCCTTACAAGCTAATTTCTTCTCATTACTGGATAATATTCCATTGTATGAATACATTGCAGTTTGTTTACCAATTTACATACTGAAGGGCATGTTGGTTGCTTCAAGTTTTGATAATTTTGAATAAAAATTTTATAAACATTTGTGCTCTGGTTTTCATATTGACACATGTGTTCAACTCATGTGAAAAAATACCAATTGGTGTGCTTGCTAGCCTATATAGTAGGCTTTGTAAGAAGCCAGCAGCTTGTCTTCCAAAATCGCTGACCACCTTGTACTCCTATAAGCAATGAATGAGTGCTTCCTGCTGCACATCCTAAACAGCATTTGTAAATGTCTTTAGGCTAACATTTTTAATAAATGCATTAATATTTCTTTTGACATATTAACGTGTCCTCTTCCATTAGTCATTAGGCTATAGCGACCAAATGAAATTGTGTAATATGTAAAGTTTCTTTGGAGGAACTCATCAATTTTCATTTAATATACAATTCATTCTTTTTTGTAAGATTTACTGCTTTATTTATTTAACCATTTGTTTGAAAGGGCAGAGTTACAGAGAAGCAGGGGCAGTGAGAGAGAGGGAGAGAAAGGTCTTCCATCTACTGGTTCACTTCCCAGATGGCTGCAAAGGCCAGAGCTGTACCAATCTGAAGCCAGGAGCCAGGTGACAATGACATAAATTATTGACATGGTCTGTTTTCTTCTAACTGTGCATTAGTATCAAAAACCTGAATCAGAAGTGGATCCAGGACTTGAACCCATTCCAAAATTAGATGAGTGTATCCAAAGCAGCATCTTAACTGCTGAGCCGTTAAAATTGTGCCTAATGATTGGTTCTTTAATGAGGGTCAGAATTGAAAGTCACTTGGTTAAGTTATATAAAGGTGCAAGTCAGCCATCACCTCAATGTGGATAACTTCACAGGAGATGCCAGCAATTTTTTAATTTCCTTGGTGAGGTGCCCACTATTCCAGTGTGCTAATAACATGGAAGGACAATACCGTGTAAACCATGGTAGACCAGAAAGTTACAATCATAGAGATTTAAAAAAGAAGTTCAGTTCCTAGGTATATTCAGAGATAAGCTTCATTTTAATAAATATTTTTCTTAACATTGAAGAGTCCAAATAAACTCATATTTTTTCACAAAGAGGAGCACTATATAATGATTAAGGGATCAATTCAACAGGAAGATGTAACTATTATAAATGTATATGCACCTAATTACAGGGCACAGGTTTATTTAAAAGATATATTAAGGGACATAAAGGGAGACTTAGACTCCAATACAATAGTACTTGGGGACTTCAATACTCCACTTTCAGAAGTAGACACACCAACCGGACAAAAGACCAACAAGAAAAAAGCAGATTTAATCAACACTATAGACCAAACGGATCTAATAGTTATCTACAGAACTTTTAATCCTACACTTGAAGAATACACATTCTTCTCAGCAGTACATGGAACCTACTCTAGGATTGACCACATACTAGACCATAAAGCAAGTCTCAGAAATTCAAAAGAACTGGAATCATACCATGCAGCTTCTCAGACCACAGTGGAATGAAGCTGGAAATTAGCAACTCAGGAATCCCTAGAGTGTGTGAAAACACATGGAGACTGAACAACACACTCCTGAATGAACACTGGGTCATTGAAGAAAATAAAAGAGAAATCAAAAACTTTCTGGAAGTACATGTGGATAACAACACAACGTATCAAAACTTATGGGATACAGCAAAAGCAGTGTTAAGAGGAAAATTTATAGCAAAAGGCACTTACATCAAGAAACTGGAAAGGCAAAAAATAAATGAGCTTTCATTGCATCTCAAGGATCTAGAAAAACTGCAGCAAACTGGACCCAAAACTAGTAGGAGAAGAGAAATAATTAACATAGAGAAGAAATCAACAGAATTGAATAAAAAAATTACAAAATATCAGCCAAAGAGCTGTTTTTTTGAAAAAATAAACAAAATTGACATTCCATTGGCCCAACTAACTAAAAAAGAAAAGACAAAAATCAATAAAATCAGAGATGAAAAAGGGAATGTAACAACAGACACCACAGAAATAAAAAGAATCATCAGAAATCACTACAAGGACTTGTATGACAGCAAACAGGGAAATCTATCAGAAATGGATAGATTCCTGGACACATGCAACCTACCTAAATTGAACCAGGAAGACATAGAAAACCTAAACAGACCCATAACTGAGACAGAAATTGAAACAGTATTAAAGGCTCTCCCAACAAAGAAAAGCCCAGGACCAGATGGATTCACTGCTGAATTCTACCAAATTCTACCAGACATTCAAAGAAGAACTAACTCCAGTACTTCTCATACTATTCAGAACAATCGAAAAAGAGGGAATCCTCCCAAATTCTATGAAGCCAGCATCACCTTAATCTGAAAAAGATGCAACATTGAAAGAAAATTACAGACCAATTTCCCTGATGAACATAGATGCAAAAATCCTCAATAAAATTCTGGCCAATAGAATGCAACAACACATCAGAAAGATCATCCACCCAGACCAAGTGGGATTTATCCCTGGTATGCAGGGATAGTTCAGTGTTCACAAATCATTCAATGTGATATACCATATTAACAAACTGCAGAAGAAAAAACATATAATTAATAGATTCAGAGAAAGCATTCAAAAAAATACAACACCCTTTCATGATGAAAACTAAGCAAATTGGGTATAGAAAGAACATTCCTCAATACAATCAAAGCAATTTATGAAAAACCCACGGCCAACATCCTATTGAATGGGGAAAAGTTGGAAGCATTTCCACTGAGATCTGGTCCAGACAGGGATGCCCATTTTCAGCAATGCTATTCAATATAGTTCTGGAAGTTTCAGCTAGAGCCATTAGGCAAGAAAAAGAAATAAAAAGGATACAAATTGGGAAGGAAGAAATCAAACTATCCCTCTTTGCAGATCATATGATTCTTTATTTAGGGAATCCAAAGAACTCTACTAAGAGACTATTGGAACTCATAAAAGAGTTCGGCAAAACAGATTTATTTTTTATGTTGGCTTCAATTCAGATATGAAAGTTTATAAAAATATAAAGTGATGTATCTAAACAGCAATATTTTCTAATTAAAAACATTACCATGGAAAAGACATGGCCTGGTGTTTGGAAGAAAAAAGACCTCCTTTGAACTGAATGTGACAGATTACATATATATGAGAGTATTTTGATAAATCATGGAAAATGGGTTTTGAAATATGAATTTATGTTAGCACAAAGAAAGTTGAAAGATGTGCATGGATTTTTCGTAATGTGAATTTCCACTTCCTATGAGGAAATTTACACTAAATTAAGCTGACACTTTTAGTTCTACTTTTTCATGAACTTTATGACATAGTCTTTAAATTAATTAAAATGAAATGCTTTTCATGAACTTTATGACATAGTCTTTAAATTAATTAAAATGAAATGTTTTCTTCTGGGTTCTAGGCCATACTTTTGGAAGAAGTTTATATATTCATATACACATACACATACATGTACATATGTATTTATAAATATATAGCTGTACATATGTAGATATATACTTATTTTATTCTGCATACTATATAGTATATATATACTATATAGTAGTATGCCTTCTTCCTTGTCAATTGGATACAATTACAAATAATCCTTTTGATTATTTTGAGTCAAATAAAAGTGAACACCCATATATGCTGTCTTAAGTTGTAATAAATTATTGTAGGAGAACAGTGAAGAACTACAGCAATGAAGCACAAATATGAAACATCAGGATATATGAAGCAAATGCTTATGGAAGATGTATTCTTGGAATTTTAGATGTTAAATGCTCTTAGTTTTGACTGAGTCTTGGGTGATTTTACTGGGTTAAGTTATTGCATCAAATTTGAGTTATCTTCTTATTGCCTGGAGTGTTGAGTTTCCAGCTAGAGAGCCCATAGCCTCTATAGTATGATGGGTGGCAGCAGCTCTATCTATAGCCTCCATAGCCAGAGCCAGAGCCTCCAGAGCCATAGCCCAGTTTGTGGAAACTGCTACATCCAAGGCCATAGCCATAGACCAGGCTACTAAAGTCTCCATATCTGCAGCCCAGTTGCCTGCAGTTACTGCCATGGTAGTTCATGGCAGTCAGGGGTGGTGTACATAGTTTGCTATTCAAGGTAAAACCCTGAGTTTGAAAGTCAGCATGTATAATGAGATCCTTATACACACTGTGCAGACCAAGTGATAAATCACATATATTCCCTCATTTTGTGTTATTCTATGCTTTATATTTCATGTTTCAACTCATTAATATGCTGTCTCCTGACACTGAAGGAGGCCTTTGTTATTAAAATATTTCTGCTACTTTATGTCTCTTCAGGAAGTCCTTGAACTTATTGCTTTGCCTTTATAAGAAGAAAGAGCTGACTCTTCAAAATACACACCTTTTAAACCCTAAAAAGAATTGCTCATTACCAGGTATATTACATCATCTACATTTGATGATGTTCCTTTTATAATTAGATATCTCCTCTATAATATTATCTCCTAAATTGATAAGTCCATCTACAGCTTAATTCACAACTATTTGTTCACAACAATTTCTTCAGTTACATATGTTAATAAAATCCATATTTTTCAATATTACTTATTTCAATATTTCAATATTACTTATTATAGTGATATATAGGCATTAGAAATGCCTATATTCAGAATACATGAAAATATTTGAAATCAAAGAGGCTTTAAAGTCTTTCTGTGTCAAGTTGCTATTTACATGTTGATTTTTAGCATTTTAATCATAATAACCTTTAAAGTATTTTTGGCTTTACACAAGAGCTTCATAATCCTTTGTTTGTATTAATATAGCAATTAATTTCAGAAACTGAGGGCACAAAGTCCACCTCATAAGTGGGCTTATCAGAGAGGCAGTTCAGTTTTCATTTCAAGTCCTCCAACTTTCCTTGCTAATAGGCTCAAAATTCTGCTAAAATTCCCTATTACAACTGCCCTTATGGTGTGTGTGTGTGTGTGTGTGTGTGTGTGCTGTAGCCAATTCCTTCCTTTCTTTACTCTTCTTCATTAATGCATGTGCTACCCTAATTTTCATCTTCATTTCAGCTTTTCTTCTTCCTGTCCTGTCCTATCCATACCTACAAGGAACAGCCTGTGAAAGATTAAAGTTGACAATATTTTTCTCTATCTGACTTTGATTCACTGGCCTCAATCAACATTTCTATCTTTTCTTGATTTTTATCATAACATTTATTTTTATGTCTCTTTTCGGTACCTTTTGGTTTTTAAGAAATATTAATGATTTTTACTGATGATGTTAACTGTTCTTTAAATAATCATTTTCAAAAACTGTCCCAACCTCCAAGGCTTACTAAAATGTTAAAATTGTGTCTTAAAATCGAGATCATCTGGACCAGCATTGCCTCGTAGCTGATTAAGCTGCTATTTTCAACACCAGCATCCTGTGTATCTGCTGCTTTAAGTCCTGGCCTCTCTGTGTTCAATCCAGCTTTCTACTAATGGGTCTGGGAAGCAAAGCAGGATATGGTGGCCCAAGGACTTGGGTCCCTGCCACTCAGCAGGACACCAGGATGGAGATTCTGGTTCCTAGTTTCAGCCTGGCCAACCTGGATGTTGGGGCCACTTGGGGAGTGATATCATGGATGGAAGATACCTCTCTCTCTCTTTCTCTTTCTCTCTTTCATGCACTTTCTGTCTCTCCTGTCTCCCTGTCACTCTGCCATTCAGATAATAAATAAAACTGTTAAAACACAGATATTCAAAATGAAGGCACAATTGTGAAAGAACACAGAATCACAGAATCAACCAACATTATTTCAATAAAGTTGGCTTAATCTTCATGAGTTCCTCAACTGGCTTCATTAAATTGGTTAGCTATTATTGTTTTTTCAAATATTAACGCAAAGTATATTTTTCCTATACTTTTAATACCAATTGCCATCTTATTTATGTTCAAATAAATATTGATTTATAACTTTAAAATATTAGTTAGCTATGTCCAGGGTTTATCCTATCTATGATTAATCTTCATGTAATACCTGCCTCTTGACTTGGAACACTGAGAATCTACCTAATTTATTTGACGGTGAACATGTTGCTGAGTTTTGTGAGATTTACAAGCATTTTATTAAAGATATATTTCCTAAAATGAATATTCAGTTATTCTAAACAATAGACTAGGAAATTAAAAATAATTTATTGAACTAATAAGGAATTCTAACAAAATTTACTGTTGCTACCACAGTTACCATCATCTGTACAAACTTCCAAACACACTTTAACAAGCCACTTTTGTAAGGCTCAATATCACATATTTATTATATTCAAATTGCAGGAGATGGCTTAACTCATCATTTTCCTATCTCTTTTATCCAAATATCATTTCATTATTATTTCTCATCTGAGTTTGAAACAGTTGATAAACTACATTTAAAATTCTCAGTGGTGATTCATTTTGAAGATACAGCATCACAACTAATGCATGATTAGGATATCACAATTTGCCTATATAATTCAGTTAGACATTGTAGTGGTTAATAGCTATTAAAATAACTATATTTTGTATGATGTATATAAATGTATCTAACTGAGATATGAAATCGAAGAATGAAAAACCTCAAGAGTTAATCATTCCAAGAACTTTCCAAATGGCATTCATATTTGAAATTGTGATATAAAACAGAATCACCTTAGTGGAGATGAGCACCAGGATACAAGTGTGCTGCTTTCTCATTCTGATCTGACAGTTGGGATATTTTGGGCTATCCAGCATTCTCTCACTTCTACTATAGGGGGCAGCACTGTACAATGTGTCTTGTGAGGTCCAGCTTCAGTTTCTGTTGTTTTTCTTTTTAACCAGTATTGCGAATTTCATAAATTCTAACAAATGAAAAAGGAAGGAAGAAAGGAAGGAGGAAAGGAGAAAGAACCGCTACAGTTTATGCTATTACATGAATATGCCATTTTGATGTTAAATTTGCAAAAACAAAACAAAATGAAAAATCAACCAGCCAAACAAGCAAACAAAAAAAACACCTCATTTGGCTGAATTTTGATCTCATCATGAAAAGTTTCAGAGGGATCTGTTTCTTGAATAAATCTGAATGTTTGTTTTCCATTTTAGGTTGTAAAAAGCTCTACTGTCATGAGAATGGCAATCCTGCTAACAAAGAAAATGAAAAATTATTTCATGTCAGAGGAACTATGACATAAAGAACTAAATTGATTAAATATTATAATAATACATGTATTTAAATGATTTTAGTCTCCAAGTATTCTTTTCTTGCCACAAAAGGGTTGAATAAGCACAAATTTTAAAAGATGGGCCAGATTATTTTTGTGTTGTGGACTGCATCAATAAAAAGAATCATGTGAAATTGAAAACATACAAGCCTCTCTTACTTATTTGCATAAATAGATATTTTAAAATGTTCTACTTGAATTGTAATTTGTGTTGAGTTTAGGTCTAAAAATTACCACACTTTTTTAAAGTTTTATTTATTTATTTGAAAGGCAGAGTTACAGAGAAGCAAAGGCAGAGAGAGAGAAAGGTCTTCCATCTACTGGTTTATTCCCCAGATGGCCACAACAGTCAGAGCTGTGCCAATACGAAGCCAGGAACCAAGAGCTTCCTTCCTGTCTTCCCACGCAAGTTCAGGGGCCCAAGGACTTAAGCCATCTTCTACTGCTTTCCCAGGCCTTAGCAGAGAGCTGGATGGGAAATGGAGCAGCCTGGATGCCAGCACTGCAGGAGGCGGCTTTACCCACTGTACCGCAATGCCTGTCCCACCACACTTTTTTTAATTAATGAAAGGCAAGGGAACCATTATATAATTCAGTAATAATTATTCAGTTTAATGCAAAATTATTTAATTATATGTCTGTATCTATCAACCTAACTATGAAGTATGTAATTAATACACAAGAAGGTATATTGATCTACACATTAGATATTTTGTGGTATTTATACCTAGTAACAAATATAATTGAGCTAAATAACTTAAATAAATGCTGTATTTGCTATCTCAGATCAACAGAGTTTTTTAATGAAATCTAGAAGATATGATGGAGCAATTTATTTATAAATGTACTGAAACTCTTTAGGTGCTAATTTTTTTTAACAGATTCAGCATAATCTTGGCTGGACCAATGACTAAAGTCAGTTTAGCAAACTAATTCATGGAGTCAGATATCAGGCTCATAAGAAAAAATTAGAGAATCAGTATCTTCCATAACATGATGGATAACCCATATCTGTGGCCTTCATAGTCACAGCCAGACTACTGAGGCCTCCATAGCCATAATTTGGGCTTTTACAGTAACTGCCGCAGTAGTGCATAAGATCAGAAGTTGAAAGACTTAGTTTGCTGTTGGTAGTGTGTTTTCATGAGTATGAACCTAATAACAGTGCTGAGATCTTACACACAAGGCTGTGGGTGTGACAAATCATTTACTTAATTCATTTCACTCCTCAAAAGAAATTGCATGAAACAAATATTACAGTCTCTTTGGTAGTATATATGAAGTTACCTTTCATCTAAAAAAAATCTTTTAAATTAACTTTTAGTTCAATTAGGAGTCCTATGATTAATTTGTATCCATAATGAGAAATATTAACTGCAAGTTCAAAGATTGTTCTTACAACAAGACTCACATAAATTTGACCTTGTTTAGGCTTCAGAGCATCTGCACAGTGCAATCAAGCAGCTATATGACCTTAAGATGACATCTGAACTTCATTACTGCATACGTCTGTATTTTTCCACATTCGTGCCTACCCTTTATCATCTGAGGCAAGCATGATGGTATTTTTTCTCTTAAATGTGTGCCTTTAAAAAATAGTGTCAAATATCACTAAGAAAAAGCTTACATGATGTTAAGACATCAAGTTAAACTTGACTCCTGAGCTGTTTGAGTCCTACATTGAACTCATCTAGTTCAGAATGTTTCTAATGTTTTGTAGTTTATATTTAATTTTAATTTTTTAACAAAGGTAATGTTTAAAAGATTTGTATCTCTGGAAAGCAAGCATTTCTGAATTTCAGAAGAGAGAGAGAGAGGCCAACTTCTGAACCTAATAAAAAAAGATATCCAGTTAATTGAATGTTAATAATCCTTTAACAATAACCTCAAAGGATTTTTTAAAAGTATATATTTTTGAATCCAGAATTACAATACAGTCCCAGAAGGAATAAATAGGCCTATTACTGTTCTTGTGCAGGTGTTGGGGAGAGAAATAAAAATGTAGACTACGTAAGTCAGAATCTCACAGTGATTTCTTCCAGGGAGTAATCTAAGGATGTCTTTAATGACTATACCAACATATTTCAATGGGTACACATTTTTTAAAAATTGATCACCACCAGAGGGTGAGCGTTTTACAAAAATACTTGGTAAGTGTTTACACATGCTAATAATGGGGTGTTTGGTATTTTAAAACCTGATAACCATGAGTGTCATTTTTGAAAGTCTCATAATTAATGATTCAGGGCATGTCTGCAGTTCTTCTGAGAAGAGATCACCACATAGCTGTGAGATAATTAGACTGATGTAAAAGTCACAAAACATTGCACACCACTGCTTTATTCCAAATCAAGTGTGGGTTATATTGAGCTATGTCAGTATTCTGGTTATATTAATACTGCTCAGTCAACCATAACATTAGTACTGGTCCCACCTCAAGTAGGTCTAATGCAGTAAAAAATTAATTAGCTTAATGTTCCACTGTTTCTCTTAATGGTAAATGAGATAAAAACAAAATGCCCTGTACTGAAGTCTATACTAAGATAGTCTAACACTATTTGGAAGAAATCTATAAAGTCCTCAAAATACAAACTTCACTAAAACTGACACAAGTAGAAATAAAAATAAAGAGCTATATATCTCAAAGGATTTAAATTAGCATAAAACAGGCCAGGTAAACCACCACTTGGGATGTCCATGTCCATCTCAGAGTGCCTGTTCTACTCCTGGCTACTTGGTGCTTTTGTTAATGCAACTGGGAGGCAGGGAAGATGGCCTACATATTTTGACCCCTGTCACCCATATGGGAGACTAGATGAAGATCCTGGTTTTTGGTTTCAGTCTGGCCCAGACCTCTCTCTCTCTCTCTCTTTCTCTTTCTCTTTCATCTTTCCCATCTCTATCTCTCTCCACTCCCCCACCTCCTGTCATTCTACCTTTCAAGTAAGTAAGCATTTTTTTAAAAGAGTGTATATTGAAGTGAGGATATACAAAGAGCTCAGTGCATACAAAGTCTAGAATTTATAGTTATGTTTATATGGAAAAAGGCGAAGTAATCCTTGTTAATTTCTTCATATAATACAAAAAAACTGGTTCAATATATTCTCTAGATCTGAGCCTAATTAACTAAAACTTTAAAGCTTCTAGAATTGCTTTTGAAAATTAAAAGCACTGTCTGTAAAATAAAATATTAAGAAATGTAATTCATCAGAAACAAACCACAAATTGTGAGAAAAATAAGTATTGACATATAGATAATATATATAATTTATGTATATATAAACATACATGTATATATATATATATATAATATGTGAAGATTTTCTATAACTCAAATCTCAAAACTAAATCATAACAAAGAATTAAGCACTTTGAAAGTAGGACATACAAGTGCCCCATAAGTAAATAAAAATGTTTGGAGCTGGCTCCGTGGCTCACTTGGTTAATCCTCTGCCAGCAGTGCCGGCATCCCATATGGGTGCCGGGTTCTAGTCCCGATTGCTCTTCTTCCAGTCTAGCTCTCTGCTGTGGCCCAGGAGAGCAGTGGAGGATGGCCCAAGTGCTTGGGCCCTGCACCCACATGGGAGACCAGGAAGAAGCAGCTGGCTCCTGGCTTCGGATTGGCACAGCGCTGGTTGTGGCAGCCATTTGGGGGGTGAACCAATGGAAGGAAGACTTTTCTCTCTATCTCTCTCTCTCACTGTCTATAACTCTTCCTGTCAAATAAATAAAAAGAAAAGAAAAGAAACTGTTTAACATCAAAAGTTATCAGAATTGTCGGGAAATGCAAATTAATTAAAATTAGTTAGCTCTATTCACCCACTAGTAGTGGTAAAATAAAAAAGATGGTACATAATTTTCTTATTTAGAGGATCAATTTTTGATTTTTTGTGATTTATATAAAATCACATCAAGTTAATATTAAAATGCTTCCAACCCACATTAGTGCAATTTTTCATTTGATTTCTAATATAATGTCTAAACTGGAGTTATACCTTAAGTTAGACTCCCAAGAGAGTAAATTCAAGATTTTGGTATACAGTATTATACATGAGCATATTCTGTTTTAACATACTTAATTCAAAGCAATAAAAAGGCCAAAAAAATAATGCAGATTTTGGGAAAGAAAATCAATCTCAAAAACTTTCAGCTAATGGACAGATTACATTATTCTCACTCTATAAATAACTCACAAACACATTGCTAGTCATGAGAGGAAAATAGCAGGCATTGTCTGATAGCATTAGTGGACTCTTTAGTTCAGTAGTGCAATATGAAGTTTCACACAGCCGCTTGATAAAGATTTCCCTTTAGTGATTCAGAACAACACAGTTGCAATAGGTTCAAGTAGCCAAATAAATTAAAGTCATGATGAAGATATTCTTTTCCAGAATTCATGGATTCTAGTACCCAAAATAATTCTTAGAAATTGGATCTCAAACCAATATAAATTTTGATTAAGAACTAAAGAAATGATATAGATCATATTTACAGGATAATAATTACCTTCAGTGATGATTGATAAGTCTTCTTGGAACTGAACATCTGAAATCTGACTCACAAACACAGAAGAGCATTGTAGAATAGAAACTGAGAAAGAGCAGTTATCCTTCTTCATAAAACTTAATATATGATATTTGTCTTTCATTGATTTAATAATAGAAATAAGCAGTATCCTCAGGAATAAAAATAGTTGCCTTCATTCCAAATATCATCAACAAAAGAAATGTATTAAGATAGATGAGTGCAGTTAAGACCATACTGCAATATCATATTAAACACATTTATTGGAAAATTATTATAGGGATATTTCCCAACATAAAATATGCCACAAAAATTTCAGCAGAAAAATTATCGTAATAGTGATAGGAGAAATAAATAGTTGTGGTAAAATATCTATTATTTACAGAATAAAACCAAATCGCTATTGAACAGCTGTACATACAACAACAGCTCTTAAATCTTATGCCAACAAGGTTGTAAAGCCTGTAATACATCTTCCTTGCCTGCTTGAGCTGAGGATATACCTTACAGAATGAAACACTTGAAAAGTTGGATTTTGTTAGTCCATGAATCTTAAGTTCCAAACCTTAGTAGCAACCAGAGGCCCAGTATATTCCATAACAAATTAGATGATGGTATTGGTATTCAAAAATCACCATAAATGGAGTCATATTCTAGTCTGCAAAAGCTGTCAAATGCTCAGACGTTATAATAGTGAAGGCCACCAGCTTTTTTCGCAACGGGTTTGCCGCCAGAACACAGGTGTCGTGAAAACCACCGCTAAATCAAAGCCAAAATGGGAAAGGAAAAGACTCACATCAACATCGTCGTCATTGGCCACGTAGATTCGGGCAAGTCCACCACCACTGGCCATCTGATCTACAAATGTGGTGGCATCGACAAAAGAACCATTGAAAAATTTGAGAAGGAGGCTGCCGAGATGGGAAAGGGCTCCTTCAAGTATGCCTGGGTCTTGGATAAACTGAAAGCCGAGCGTGAGCGTGGTATCACCATCGACATCTCCCTGTGGAAATTTGAGACCAGCAAGTATTACGTGACTATCATTGATGCCCCAGGACACAGAGACTTCATCAAAAACATGATTACAGGCACATCTCAGGCTGACTGTGCCGTCCTGATTGTTGCTGCTGGTGTCGGGGAATTTGAAGCTGGTATCTCCAAGAACGGGCAGACCCGTGAGCATGCCCTTCTGGCTTACACGCTGGGTGTGAAACAGCTAATTGTTGGTGTTAACAAGATGGATTCCACTGAGCCACCCTACAGCCAGAAGAGATACGAGGAAATCGTTAAGGAAGTCAGCACCTACATTAAGAAAATTGGCTACAACCCTGACACAGTAGCATTTGTGCCAATTTCTGGTTGGAACGGTGACAACATGCTGGAGCCAAGTGCTAATATGCCGTGGTTCAAGGGATGGAAAGTCACCCGCAAAGATGGCAATGCCAGTGGAACCACACTGCTTGAAGCCCTGGACTGCATCCTTCCACCAACTAGACCAACTGACAAGCCTCTGCGTCTGCCCCTACAGGATGTCTACAAAATTGGTGGTATTGGCACTGTCCCTGTGGGCCGAGTGGAGACTGGTGTTCTCAAACCTGGCATGGTGGTAACTTTTGCTCCAGTCAATGTCACAACTGAAGTCAAGTCCGTCGAAATGCACCATGAAGCTTTGAGTGAAGCTCTTCCTGGGGACAATGTGGGCTTCAATGTCAAGAACGTGTCTGTCAAAGATGTTCGTCGTGGCAACGTTGCTGGTGACAGCAAAAATGACCCACCAATGGAAGCAGCTGGCTTCACTGCTCAGGTGATCATCCTGAACCATCCAGGTCAGATCAGTGCTGGGTATGCCCCTGTACTGGATTGTCACACAGCTCACATTGCTTGCAAGTTTGCTGAGCTGAAGGAAAAGATTGATCGTCGTTCTGGAAAGAAGTTGGAAGATGGCCCTAAATTCTTGAAATCTGGTGATGCTGCCATTGTTGATATGGTTCCCGGCAAGCCCATGTGTGTTGAGAGCTTCTCTGACTATCCTCCTCTGGGTCGTTTCGCTGTCCGTGATATGAGACAGACGGTTGCTGTGGGTGTGATCAAAGCAGTGGACAAGAAGGCTGCTGGAGCTGGCAAGGTCACCAAGTCTGCCCAGAAAGCTCAGAAGGCTAAATGAATATTACCCCTAATACCTGCCACCCCAGTCTTAATCAGTGGTGGAAGAACGGTCTCAGAACTGTTTGTCTCAATTGGCCATTTAAGTTTAATAGTAAAAGACTGGTTAATGATAACAATGCATCGTAAAACCTTCAGAAGGAAAGGAGAATGTTTTGTGGACCATTTTTTTTTGTGCGTGGCAGTTTTAAGTTATTAGTTTTTAAAATCAGTACTTTTTAATGGAAACAACTTGACCAAAAATCTGTCACAGAATTTTGAGACCCATTAAAACAAAGTTTAATGAGAAAAAAAAAAAAAAAAAAAAAAAAAAAAAAAAAATAGTGAAGGCCACCAAAGACCCTGAAGTCTGAGCCCAGACCTCCAAAGTAGATGCTGTGTTCCATTGTAGCTGGTTTCATTCCTTGTTCTTGTAGGGGTCCCACTCCTGGTTCTTGTACAAGTAGAATTTCCACCAGAATTATAATAATGCATTTTTTTAAAAATTATAGCATTCAAGAACACATTGGAAAATTTCTTTGGAGTAAAGAAACCAGAAGTTAAACTTTCCAAGACAACAGAATCAGATTTTTCAGTAGAAATAAATCCATATCTACTGAGGTCAGAGCCATAGCCAAGAACTCTGTTATCTGGAGCTAACGCCCTGTATCTGCCTTGCGAGATTCCACAAACACATCCAATCCCTGAGTCCTGACCCCTCTGGTCGAGCTCAGGGCCCCAGAGCAGCATGTAGTTCACTTGTGAGTTTGGTTCAAGGATATCTAAGTCACTCTGTATGTGAACTAACACTTTCATAGAGTTTTACTCTCTCCACCCATAGCAAACGTATAAACTATGCTGATTTACTTCAAGTTTGTGCAAAACCAAAACTGTTCTTCTATAGTAATTGAATTAATTTATTCTTAATTATGAGATACCTAGTTAAGGAAGCTTGTTTTCTTAATTTGATTTTCCTGCTGAGCCTGCTCTTACAAAACCTATTGTTCTCATAATGAAGAGACTAGATGGACTTGTAACAGCCACATCTGACAACCCCCCAATTCAACTATATGCCTGAATTCCAGGCATCAAGTAGCTCTCTGATTACATCACTTGAGATATCTCTCCTAATTCAATCTGCTTTCTTGGCGACTTAGTTTTCACCAAAGAAAATTATGAGTTTTATTTCCATCTGATATTCAAGCCATCTCTTAGATCTGTTAGTCATTAAAGTTTCATTGCTATATAGAAATATGATTAATTTGACAAGAGGACAACTGTTTAGTAACAAATATGTTTTTAAGGGGCCAGCACTGTGGCTCAGCGGGTTAACGCCCTGGCCTGAAGCACTGGCATCCCATATGTATGCCGGTTCTATTCCCGGCTGCTCCTCTTGCCATCCAGCTCTCTGCTGTGGCCTGGGATAGCAGTAGAAGATGGCCCAAGTCCTTGGGCCCCTGCACCAGTGTGGCAGACCCGGAAAAAGTTCCTGGCTCCTGCCCTCGGATTGGTGCAGCTCCGGCCGTTGCGGCCATCTGGGGTGTGAACCATGGGATGGAAGACCACTCTCTCTTTCTCTCTCTCTGCCTCTCCTCTCTCTGTGTAACTCTGATTTTCTAATAAATAAATAAATCTTCAAAAAATATGTTTTTAAAACAATTTTCACATCATCTACTTATTTAAAATATCTTAAATCACAGTTTAGAAATTATTTCCTGGATTACTTATTATTTATTATTTCCTGGATTAGGCATGATAATTTTGTGCCTCCAATTCAAGTAGCCAGTCAATAAGACCAATATTTAATATTTATGATTTATGTCAGGTAAAAGCTAGAAAGAGTACATTCTCATGTTTTCTTGTCAATACAAATTCAGTTCATTATGGTGAATGTAATATAAAAGTAAACAAGATATTCCTATTAAAATCTTTATTGATATTTACGAAACAAAACCAATTTTATAATGTTGATAAGTCTTACATGTTTATTAAATAGAAAATTACTTTTCATTATTTTATTTATGGTTTATTTACTGAAAATATTCTTTCCTTCTTTCCTTTCTCTTCTGCTCATCTCCTCTATGTCTATGTTCATAATGGATATTGGTTCATATTCTTTGTTGTGTTTTTCTGGCTTTGTAATGAAGGTGATGCTGGTCTCATAGAAGAAGTTCAAGAGGATTCCCTTCCTTTCAGTTGTTTTGAGTAGCTTGAGAAGAATTGGAATTAGTTAACAAAAGTCTTGTAGAATTCAGCAGTGAAGCCATCTGGTCTGGGCTTTTCTTTATTGGTAGGGTCTTTGTTTCTCATTCAATCTCCATCTTGATCATTGATCTAATTAGATATTCTATGTTATCAGGACTCAATTTTAGTAGATCGTATGTGTCCAGGAATCTACCCAGGCCTTCTAGATTTTCAAATTGGTTGGCATGTAGCAGTTCAGAATAAATTCTGATGATTATTTTTCTTTCCTGTGGTATCCATTGTAACATCTCCTTTTCCATGACTGAATTTATTGATATGGGTCTTCTCCCCCCCCCTCCTTTTTTTAGTTAGTTGGGCCAATGGTGTATCAATTTTACTGATTTTTTTTCAAAAAAACAAGTTCTTCATTTCACTTATATTTTGTATCTTTTTTGGTTTCAATTTTGTTTACTTCTTTAATTTTAATTATTTCTTTCCTCCTACTAATTTTGGGTTTGGTTTGTTCTTGTTTTTTACCTTCTTGAGATGCACTGTTTTGATCCCTTATTTGATCTTTCCAATTTCTTGATGTATGCACTAATTTCTTTTATAAACATCACTCTTCACACTGCTTTTGCTGCAGCCCATAAAATTTAGATGTGTTTCATTTCATTTGATTCTGGAAATTTTTGACTTTTCATTTATTCTATGACCTACTGTTCACTCAGGAGCATGTTTCTAAGTTTCCATGTATTTGCATATTTTTTAGAATTTCTTAAGTTGTTAATTTGCAGCTTCATTCCACTGGGTTCCAAAAAGATTCATGGTATGATTTCAAATATTTTTTTAATTTGTTGAGACTTGCATTATTTTCCAGTATGTGGTCTATCCTAGAGATAGTTCCATGCACTGACAAAAAATTTTCTATTTTTCAACTCCATAATGAAATGTTCTGTAGATATCAATTAGGTCCATTTGGTTCACAGTGTAAATTTGCTCTATTGTTTCTTTGTTGCTTTTTTATCTAGTTGATCTGTCCACTGATGAAAGTGGGGCATTGCAGTCTCCCATTACTATTTTATTGTCTATGTCTATGTCCCCCTTTAGATCCATTAACTTTTTTTTAACTTCCAGGTGCCCCGGTATTGGGTGCATATACATTTAGTATAATCACATCTTCCTGTTGAATTGTTCCCTTAATCATTACATAATGCCTTTTTAATAGTTTTGGCATTACAATCTATTTTGTTTAATATTACGATGGCAACTCCTGATCGTTTGGCTTTCTATTAGCATGTCATATCTTTTTAGACCCCTTCTTTTTAAGTATGTGTGTATCTTTGTTGTTGAGTTGAGTTTTCTTGTAAACTGCAGGTAGATATGTCGGTTTTTTTAAAAAAAATCCATTCAGTTGGTCTGTAAATTTTAATTGGATAGCAAGCAATTTACATTCAAGTTTATCACTGATAATTAACAACTAGTTCCTGCCATTTTCCAAAAAAAATTCTTATTGTTTGCTTTGGATTTCCTTTGTATTTAGTAGGAAATGTTCTGTCTTCACATTTTTTCATAATATGACTATCATTCTGTGTTTCTTTGTGTAACACATCCTTAAGTTTCATTTGTAGGCCTGAAAGTATGGTGACAATTCTTCCAATATCTTTGTTCTGGAAAGTCTTTATTTCACCTTAATTTATAAATGTGAGCTTTGCTTGATATAATATTCTGGGTTAACAGTTTTTTTTTTTTTCCTTATAGGACTTGGATTATGTCAATCCATTCTCTTCTAATCTGTAGGGTTTCTGATGAGAAGTTAGCTGTCAGTATAATTGGAGATTCTATGAAGGTAATTTGGTGTTTCTCTCATGCACAATTTAAAATATTTTCTTTATGCTTTACTGTTAAAAAGTTGACTGTAATGTATCCTGGTGAAGATCTTGTCTCACCATTTTTATTAGTGGTTCTGTGTGCTTCCTGTACTTGGATGTCCTTTTCTTTCTCCAAATTAAGGGATTGTCCTTCTATTATTTCACTGAAAAGGTCTTCTAATCCATTTTCTTTCTTCCACACCTTTAAGAACTACCAAGACATGTATATTAGGTCATTTGATAGTATCCCATAAATCTTAAACACTATTTCAGTTTTTCTAATTTTTTCTTCTTTTTTGTCTGACTGAGGTATTTCAAAAGGTTTGTCTTCGAGCTCTGATATTGTTTCTTCTGCTTTAACACATCTGTTGTTAAGACGTTCCACTGTATTTTTTATTTGACATATTGAATTCTTCTTTCTAATATTTCACTTTGATTCCTCTTCATAGCTCAATCTCCTGGCAAAATTTTTATCTATGTCATGTATGGATTTTGTTAATACGAGAATTTGATTCTCATTGTTTGAGTAATCTTATGATCATTCTTTTGAATTCCTTTTCAGGCATTTTATCAACTTTTCCATCTTCACATTCTGTATTGAAGTATTGCGTTCCTTTTGGGGAGTTGTATTGTCTTCCTTGTTCATGTTTCTTGTATGTTCTCTGTTTAATTTTAGGCATTTGCGAGACTACTCGTAGATTTTCTGTTCTGATAGATTTTATGTTTGAAAAATACCTCTGTGATTCAGTGGAGTTCTTCTGTGTTTGTTCAGAAGTGTGTGCTGGGTGGGGTTGGGGAGCTATGGTCAGTGCTCAGGGGTGGTTACTAATGTCCAGGGTGACACCTAAGTTGGGTGTGGTAGATATTCTCCGTTGTCTATGTGGAGAGGGTGTGATCACATTAGCTCATGTAGTCACAACCTAACCTCTCTGCCAAGGTGATCAAGGCCCAGAGTAGGCCCGCAGTGGCTACACGCGCCACTCACACAGGCAAATAACCATACAGAGGATCTCTGCCGTCTTCAGTGTGATCATGGAGCTCTGGGCAATGATCCACATCAGGAACTCTAGAAACTCTTAGCCTCTGGAGCTGACACAGTGATTGGCCAGAGCTCCTGCTACATCTCATGCTCTATTGTGCAGTCTCAGAATTTCCACAGTCATAGTATGAAAGTCTCCTGCAGCCACAGGGTGCAGGGGACCAACTCTCAGCTGTGTGAGTCTGTCCAACCCTCAGAGAGAGCTGAGGCATTCCCAGAACCAGCTGCCTTTTGGTATTCCACCTGGGCCATTTGAGTAAGGATGCCTATGAGGGGAGCAGCTCAGAGCTTAATTGGGTACCACACCCCCTGCCAACACTCCAGGCCATACTCAAAATCAATGGGTACAGTGGATTCACCCTTCAGGTAAAATCTTGTCACACACACATCCAGTTACAGCAGCCTGCATTCGCCTTACTAGGATGGCACTTCTTCCCTGCTACGCACTGGGAATCCTTGTCAGGGGATGGGGAATAGATCATGTGTTCTTCCTTTGCTGGGTTAGGGGGACACTCTGGCCCCTGCTAACACTCCAAGTCAGATTCAGTGTCAGTGTGGTCCACAAGGTTCTCCATCAGGCAGTATCAGCAGGAATACCAGCTGCCACAGACTCCCTTCACCTCGTTCTAAGAAGATGGCGTGTCCTCCAGCCCCAGGCTGGAGGAGTCGCAGTGGTGTCCCCACACATTGCTGTGTGTTTGAACTGTCCATGCTGATCCACGATGTCTGAGTTCTGTCTGTAGAATTTTCACTGCAAATTTTTCTCCACTCTCCCCCGGGAGTGTAGTTTTCTTTTGTTATCTTCTCATGGTCAAAATTATCATGTCTTTGCTGATTCAGCCATCTTGGATTCTCTGCTATGTTTTCTATTTCCAGTATATCATTTTGGTTCTGTCTTAGAGTTTCCATCTCTATTTTTATAACTCTCATCTTCTCTTACATGGCATCTACTTTTACTGTTAAAACCATTAACAAAGCAATCATACCTATTCTTAATTTCATGTATGTTACTTACAGTTATGACATATTTGATTATGATTTAGATCATTGCTTCATCTAATCAGAATGTGTTTCTGCTCTCCTTTAGGCAGATGATGTACTGGATATTAAGAGTGGAGGTTAAGAAATTTCAGTATAAGAATTTATGCTAATCTAATTAGGAGTCAGGCTTTTTAGTATTTTCTGTGGGAATAGATGCTAGAAGGCTCCAAATTCTTGTTCTATAATCTCTGTTCTTTTAATTTTGCTTTTCCATCATGATATTAGTTTTCCTTACATACCTCTCTTCGAATAGTCTGTATCTTGCAGCTCTTTCAGCAATTATCCTCTTTATTAATGTGGAATATAACTGAATTGACTTAAGATGTGGGGAAAGGAGCTATTATAAAATTCTTGGTTAGATGAATTTTTTAAACAGGTACTCTGTCTTTCCATTTATATACCTTATCTCCCTGCCATGCCTCTAGACAGTTTTCTTTGACAGTAGCATTCTTTATTTCCTTGCTGCCTATGCTCCTCTTTCCCACTTTAAGCCATACAAGAAAGCTGCAGGAAGCTTATATGGTGAGAAAGTCATTCCTCCCACTTGGTTAAAAAAATATCAGGACTGTGCTCCAGCAAATTCTTTGCATTGTGTGTGTGTGTGTGTGTGTGTGTTTTCTCCTAGACAGCTGAATTTTAAAAAGATCTAGAATATCTGGGGATTTTTTCATGATATTATTCCTCCCTCTCTCCTTCTAAAGTCAAGAGGAAACATACTTCATAGTGAAAATCTGTTGGAGTCCTTGGAGAGAAAATAAGGAAAATATGTTATTTTAGTCATATTGTTTTCCCAGTAACTTATCACTATTATGTTTGTCTATATTAAGTGTCTAAAAATTGACAACAAAAGTTTAAATATTTATACCACTTGTTGCCTGGAGAAGCTTCTGTACCAGGGGAATAGATCTTGGGAGTTGTTTCTTAATGACTCTGTGTCTCTCTGGGTTTATGTGTTAACTTAACAAAAGGAGAGGCAGAGAGAGAGTGTGGGGAGCAACTCGGACTAGACTAAGTTACTGGAATTAAGACTTATTCTATGCATCTGCTCTCCCACAATATGGCGCTGGGAGAGGAGTAAACAGCTTCTACACAGCTGCCTTTCACCAACTTGACAAGCTGCAGGAGCTGCTCCTGATTGGAGGAGAGCAGCGTACTCGGCATGTGGGTAGCAGAGTTGGGATTGGTGGAAGAGGACTATAAAGGAGGAGACAACATGCACCAGGAACATCTAAGAGGAACACCTGAGCAGCCCCCGAGAGAGCCGGCCGGCGGTGTGCCGCTCCCCTGCGGAAGTGGGGAAAGTGGCAGGGGGAACCGCCCTTCCACGGAGGTGGAAGGGTCGGTAGCCAACCCGGGAAGAACCAGCAGCAAACCCGGGGAGGGCCGAGCAGACAAAAGAACAGCGCAGGGTTTAGTGTCGTTCCTCCACGAAGAGGGGGAGCGACAGAGAGAGAGAGAGAGAGAGAGAGAGAGAAGTCTTCCATCTGCTGGTTCACTCCCAATTGGCTGCAACGGCCAGAGGCGTGCTGATCTGAAGCCAGGAGCCAGAAGCTTCTTCCAGGTCTCCCACGTGGGTGCAGGGACCCAAGGACTTGGGCCATCTTATACTGCTTTCCCAGTTCATAGCAGAGAGCTGGATCAGAATTGGAGCAGGGGGGACTCGAACTGGCATCCTTATGAGATGCAGGAACCACAGGCAGCAGCTTTACCCACTATGCCACAGTGTCGGACGCAATACTGATAGTCATCAGTATTGTGAAGTGAAGCTGTTTATATGCTAGAGCTGACATTGGACATCATATATATATATACACACATATATACATACATACATATAGATGTATATATGATATATATGCATGTATATGTGTATATATGTGTACATATGATATATCATATATATGTATATGTATATATTATATGATATATGTGTGTACATTTATACATATATGTCATATATGTGCGTGTATATATATACACATGTAAATATATATTTCCTGTATTAAAATGATTTATGTTGAAGACCTGAGGATGTTCTGAATCTTTCAGGGCATAAAATTTTATTTACAGAATGGATTTTGTCTAGCATTTCTGTATACAAAACTGAAGTGTGATGATGCTCTTCTCATGAGAAAAGAAAACTACAAAGATTATTGTTTATTACTTATTTAGAAATGAATCAATTTTGTGTCATTTGGGCATCTCAAGATTTCTTTCTCATTTATTTACTAAAATGAACAGTTTCTCATATTTTTCCTTCTGAAGCTGTTTGTCATCATATTTGTTCCCTATTTAATGCATTAAATAAAATTTTACTCATACTGTCTCTTTTTAGAAAGATTCTGTTTTGCACTTTTTTGTAACTATACATGATGGGTACATTGGTATTAGACTGTGGAAGGCTATATAGTAACATCCCGAGGATATTTAATTTTATGTTGCATGTTATACTGTACCATAAGGACAGAGCAATTTGCATTATTTATTCCTGGACATCATTTATCATGTCTTTCTGCACATTTTGTTTTCTCGATTTTTTTATTTCCTAAGGATTCAGTATTGCTCTGAATCTTAAGCTAAGGTCTCACATCTTCTGTGAAGAGTTCTCACTCAGTGTTAAGAATTATCATGTTAAAACTGATTGCTCTACTGTATAATTATTGTCCTCAAAAATGGCGTGATATATAAACCTCTTCAAAGGAACGGGTGTTAGCTTATTCATCTTAGCATTCTCCATAGCTAACATTGTCTCTAGAATATTACACAAACATAATAAAAGCCTATAAATTAACTGAAATACAAGAATGACTAAAATATGACCCTGCCTCCATAGGATTCATTCTTGCAGGACAGATAAATGGAGAATAAAATTTATGTTAATAGTTGAAAACATGTATATACATAAAGAGAGAAACATTAATAAAATATACTCATGTGTAAGGAAGAAGATACACTTCTAATACATAAAGGGGTTAATCAGAATTCATTGAAGCAGATGAAATTTACTCACATTTTGAGAGGTTTAAGAGAGAAGTAGGCACTGAAAAGATGAAAAGATATTCAAAAGTAAGAGAACAGTAATGAATGAGTTCTAGAACATTGAAGGAATAAGTATCAAAGACAAGAATTTTTTCCCCAATTGATTTTAGCTTTAATTATTTAGATCTAACAGTTCCATATAACCCTGATAACAATGATTTAAAATGGAAAAAAAGTGAAAGCTTTTAAAATGATCTTGTATCTTCAAACTCACTATAGACAAGAATTGTCCTTAAAATAAGTAAAAAATAGACACTTTTGTTATGTAAATTAAGAATTTCTATTAATTAATTGGCAAAGGCTACACACTGGAGATCCTATAAAGTTTGTGATGACAATGGGGTGACTGTACTTCAGAACAATGCATTATGTACCATATAAAGAACTCTAAGAGAGCAACTGGTGGGCTTCCACATAATGAAAAGATAAAGAAATGGAAAGGCTAGTTGCCTAGTTTGACCAGTGTTATCTTTTGTGTATATGTTAAGATACTTCACTGTGCTCCATAAAAACTGGAAAAACCTTATCCATCAATCACACATTGAAAAAATTAATTAACCCAAAAGAATAGGCATCTACAGCCTTTTCCTGATTGTGCAATTTGTGAGGAGTTGTGAGACTGGAGGTCCCGCTGGTACTATTTGCAGCAGAGTCCACTCAGGCAAACACATTCTTCATCACTAGGTTTACTGGGGACAAAGAATCTCTCTTGGACCAAACTTTAATCAGACTTCTGAGCCATCTTGTAAATTGCAGCTCAACCTTGTCCATAATACTAAAGTTTCAGCTTCCCTTAGTTGAATGCTTCAGAAAATGCAATGCAGCCAAATAAGTCTACTGTTTATTCCACCCAAAACCTGTGAGACCCTTTAGTTAGTAGAATTTACTTTAGAAAAATATAGTTATAAATCTCTTGTGTGTCCCACTGAATGCATTTTCTACAACCAAGAACCTTCTCCTGAATCATCTTGAAACTGTCCCTTCGAAATGCAAAGCTCTGGAGAGATTGCTCTGATATTTTATCACTTAATCTCTATGGAGACCAGGCACCTAACTTCCATGGACTCCTTGCTCCAATTTGTCTGTCTTCTGTCCTGAGCATATGTTTGTTCTCCATTCAGATGAATGCTAGTAAGCAAACCCATATGGGCTAAACTTATTGAACAACTCCTATTTCCATTTTTGGCAATTTCCTGCTTTTCTTACTCTGCTTGTGCTACGCCCACTTTCCACAACCTCAGTCTGCCTTCCTTTTTCTATTCCCTCCTTTTCTTTCCAAAATATCTCATTACTTTGCACAGATCAGACCTGAGTTCAGTTCTGTGGAGTGTCTTTCCTCTGCTGCAGTATTACTTAATAAAAACCTATCTTGCTGTGCTTCAATAGTGGTCAGCTTGGTTTCTCTTTGACGTTAGATGCCAAATAACTACCCCCACTTGAAACCATGAATTAAACGTAAAATTTGTGATGCAGAATATGAAAGAACAATTATTGCATGACAGCTATGCAAATTCTGACATACTTTATGATCAACAACTTTTCAGAAGAACCTAGTTGACCATTACCTACTATGGAGAGAGGAAGGCAGTAGCCATAAACATAACCACCAGAGCTCTAATGCTATGGTTGGAGCCATAGCCATAGCCAAGGCCACCAAGACTGACATAAGTTCACTACAGTAGTCACCACAGTGACTCATTGTATCTATTGGATGTTGAGGATTTGTTTTACTAGCAAAATAAATGTATTAAAAATGAATATTGCAAAGAAGCCAGTGTTTTTTACATTTTTGTTTTGAAAATAAATCTCTAAATAAGCTATAGCTCTATTATTTAAGGGTAGCTTCAAATATGAAGTCTATATTTTCTTTTTTTTTTTTTCGAGTATTTATTTGAAAGCCAAAGTTACAGAAAGAGAGGGAGGGACAGATTGGGGGAGACAGAGATCTTCTATCCACTGGTTCACTCCCCAAATGGCTGCAAAAACCAGGCCTGAATCAGGCTGATGCCCAGAGCTTCTTTCAGGTCTACGATATTTATGGCAAATGACCAAGTACTTGGACCATCTTTGGCTGCTTTCTCAGCCATGTTAGCAAGGAGCTGGACTGTAAGTAGAGCAAAGTCACAAGTGGCACATTACTCACCATGATACAATGCCAGTCCCCCAACTTCCTTTTGAATTTATTGTGTCACTGTGTCCAATATTCAGTCTTTTGTGTGGAGAAATGTTTTGTGTTCAAAGTTAATGAATACACTTATCTGTACTTATGATTATGATGGAATAATCAAATCCCTTACATCAGACAGCTCAGCTGGTTGCCCAAGAATTTTCTTTACTCAAATGACACTTCCTTCACTTTAGCTGTAATAGTATATCAATTTGTGCCAGCTATCGGGTTTTATTTCTTTTAAAAATTCAACAAAACAACATGTCAATTATAAAAATTTTTGAATCATAATGTAATTTTGAAGCCAGAAACAGAACTAATTCACAGAAACAATAAATATTTAATCATCCTTTAGCTTGCCTATTCTGTGTAACAAAAATCTAACTAGGTATCTGTACAACAGTCAAATTCTATTCAAATCCTCTTAACAACAAAACCAACTTTATGCTTCTACCTTGCTTGTGGCATCAATCCCATTCCAAAGTATGGTTAAGTCATTTGTAAACCTGCAATATGTACTAACCTAACAAGTTTGTTCTTTTCACTTTCTACTGTGTTTTTATACTGCATACACTGATGGAATATGTTTTATCTCTTTCAAATATTGTAAGTTACAAATACCTGTAGAACTACTCTTTCTGTATTTGTAAATGAATCTCTATAACATGAAAGATAATCTGCCATTCTTTTTTCTTTCTTTATTTTATTTATTTGAAAGACAGAGTTACAGAGGTAGAGACAGAGACCGAGGTCTTCCATCTGCTGGTTCACTCCCCAAATGACTGCAACAGCCAGAGCTGTACCGATCTGAAGCCAGGAGTCAGGAGCTTCTTCCAGGTCTCCCATGTGGGTGCAGGAGTCCAAGGACTTGGGCCATCTTCCACTGCTATCCCAGGCCACAGCAGAGAGCTGGACTGGAAGAGGAGCAACCAGGACTAGTACCCAGCACCCCAACCGGAACTAGACCGGGGCTAGAACCCGGGGTGACGGTGCTGCAGGCGGAGGATTAGCCAAGTGAGCCACGGTGCCGGATGAAAGTCTATCTTTTCATTACACAAGTTTTATTTTAGAAAAAATCATGGTAAGCCTGTACAATTTTGAAAACATCCATGAATATATGAATATAGTTTAAAATTCTTTTGCAACAAAATAAGCTGATTCTGTTTTCCACAATCATTTTGAAATGCATCATACTTAGAAGATGCAAATATGTGTTTGCATATGTGTGTGTTTCTGTGTGTGTCTGTAGTTACATGTGAAGGTATAAAGCTAAATATATACTATTGCAAAGCAAGAGGAAATTTAAATTATATTTGTATAGAGGAGGAAATCTATATCATGGCCTATACTGTCCTGAAAGAGAAGTTCCAGTGAAGATGTGGGAGACAGGTGCAAGACTAAAAAACCTCACAGGTAAATGTTGAAGATTAAGTGCATTGTTTCCATATCAGGGAGGACCTTTGAATATAATTATTATATTATTATTATCTTTATATTACTTGAATATTATATTATGATTATTAGAATTATTAAGGATTAATTATTATGGATTATTACTATGATTCAGTCATTTTTATTTAAACAGGGAACACCACAAAATATGATATCTTTAGAATGTTTATTAGCTATTGAGATGAACTGCATATAAAGATCTGTGAAAGTCAACTTGTAATACACTTTTGGTATGTATTCGAACCTGAATATAACCTACCATACAACTCAGCCATCCCACTCCTTGGAATTTACCCAAAGGAAATGAAATTGGCAAACAAAAAGCTGTCTGCACCTTAATGTTTATTGCAGCTCAATTCACAATAGCTAGGACCTGGAATCAACCCAAATGCTCATCAACAGTAGACTGGATAAAGAAATTATGGGACATGTACTCTATAGAATACTATACAGCAGTAAAAAACAATGAAATCCCTTATTTGCAACAAAATGGAGAAATCTGGAACACATCATACTGAATGAAATAAGCCAGTCCCAGAGGGACAAATATCATATGTTCTTCCTGATCAGTGACAACTAACTAAGCACCAAAAAGGAAACATGTTGAAGTGAAATGGACACTATGAGAAACAGTGACTTGATCAGCCCTTGTCCTGACTGTTCATGTACAACTTAATACTTTATCCCTTTTAGTATTTTTTTCTGGTTGTTCTACTTAATACTATTGGTTGAACTCTGTAATTAACACACAATTATTCTTAGGTATTTAAATTTGACTGCAAAGTGATCTCTGATAAATATAAGAGTGGGAATAAGAGAGGGAGGAGATGTACAATTTGGGACATGCCAGGGGATTCCAATTCAATCCCATCAAGTTAGCATGTACCAGTGCCATCTCACTAGTCCAAGTGATCAATTTCAGTTCACAATTGATCATAATGATAGGTTTAAGAGTCAAAGGGATCACATAAACAAGACTAGTGTCTGTGAATACTAACTAATAGAATCAAAAAGGGAGAGAACGATCCAACATGGGAAGCGGGATACACAGCAGACTCATAGAATGGCGGATGTCCTAAACAGCACTCTGGCTTGGAATCAGCCCTTAAGGCATTCAGATCTGGCTGAAGAGCCCATGAGAGTATTTTAGGCATGGAAAGCCAAGACACTCTGGAAAAAAAAAAAAAAAACTACCTGAATGAAAGATCTTTGCAAGTGAGATCCCAGTGGAAAGAACAGGCCATCAAAGAAGGAGGTACCTTTCTCTGAAGGGAGGAGAGAAATTCCACTTTGACTATGGCCTTGTCTAAATAAGATCAGAGTTGACAAACTCCAAAGGCTTCCATAGCCTTGGCAACTCATGAGCCTAGGGAGATTACTGACGCCATAAACAAGAGTGTCAATTTGTTAAGTCAACAACAGGAGTCACTGTGTACTTACTCCTCATGTAGGATCTCTGTTCTTAATGTGTTGTTCAATGTGAATTAATGCTATAACTAGTACTCAAACAGTATTTTACACTTTGTGTTTCTGTGTGGGTGCAAACTGTTGAAATCCTTACTTAATATATACTAAACTGATCTTCTGTATATAAAGATAATTGAAAATGAATTTGATGTGAATTGGATGGAAGAGGGAGCAGGGGATGGGAGAGGGAGCAGGAGATGGGAAGTTTGTGGGTGGGAGGGATGTTATGGAGGGGAAAGCCATTGTAATCCATAAGCTGTACTTTGGAAATTTATATTTATTAAATAAAAATTAAAAAATTAACATCTGTATTGCAGGAGTGTACAGGAAACATTGCATAAGAGCTATGGTGTGTATCTGCTCTATTGATACCCTCAATTACTACTCTGCACATCTCTCAGTAGTGTCCCTTGATTTTTACTTTGGGTTTAACTTTGAGACTTATTTGATTAATGAGACTCAATTAAGTAGAGTGAAATTATTTACCTACATTTTTACAAATGTTTATTTTATTTTTTGTTACTCAGTATCACCATGAAAATATGGCAAGGCTTGCTGTCTATAAGCTTGTGAGAGACATGTGCAATACTCCCTAAAGTCTCCATCATCATATACAAGGAAATTCTAAGTCACCTGCATCACTGATATGCAGCTGACCACAGGCCCATGAGTGATCCAAGCTAAGGAAGCATCACCATCCAACAGACCTGGATCCTTGGGAACAATAATAAATAGTTTCATTTTAAAACAGCAAATTTGGAGTGATTTCCTATGCAATGTTTATATTTCAATAGCTAAGAGATAAAGATCCTTATGACAAATTGATAATAACTACATGAGTAATCAGTCACAAACAGAAGCATCACAAAAATTTTGGACTTTTACAGCTAACATTTTTTAAAGATTTATTTCTTTGAAAGGTAGAGTTACAGACAGAAAGAAGGAGAGACAGTGAGAAAGGTCTTCCATCCATTGATTCACTCCACAAACGACTGCAATGGCTGGAGCTGTGTTGATCCCAAACCAGGAACCAACAGATTCTCCCAGGTAACCCACGTAGGTGTAGAGGCCCATCTTCCACTACTTCCTCAGGTCATTGCAGGGAGCTGGATGGGAAGTGGAGCAGCCGGGAACTGAACCGTGCCCATATGGGATAGCAGCACCACAGGCAGAGGCTTCACATGCTACGACACGGCATTTTTGTGTCTTTGAATTCAAACTGTTTAAATGCTTGTTTCTTGCCTTTACTGTTAATCTCTTAAAATATTTCAAATATACCTACTGGGTAAAATCGTATCCCTGAAAACTCTTCAGAAGTTATAATCAGCTCAAAACCCAACACTGAATGCTGAGTTTACTGTTCTTTCATTTTTCCATCAGGAAAATGTAACCTCTGATGATCATAAATAATACATATGCTCCTCTATTCATTTGTGTGCCTTTGATCAACTAGTTCAACTCTCAACCTTTTTATAAGGTTCAGGTGAAGTAATATCTCTGATTATGTTCAGCCTTTTTGCATCAATCTTTCCACACATGTTAAGTCTATTTTGAATATTTTCCAACATTAAACTAATTTTTGTGCAGTTTTATATACTTTAGGCATAGAAAATTATTGAAGGAGAAAGCATGATAGACTTTTAGGTGTATCTCACTCATCTTCAGCTATAATCAATTTATTTACAAAATCTTTCATTTATAGTTATAATCACATCTTCTTTCTGTAATTTGCAAGATAACCTGTGCATCATTTTATCTGAAGTAATTTTATCTGAAGATATTTTCATGAGTATAAAGCATTTAAACATAATATGCAAAACAGAAGGAAATCTTAAAAATAATGAAAATAATTATAGTTTTTTATTCTTATTTTTGAAGAGGCTTCATTTTGTACAGTCACGTCCTAGATTTACTTCAGTACTGCATACTGAACTGGATGAAAAATTTAAAAGTTGCATGAGATTTATGATTTTCCCTACTATAATCATGCCTGCTTTCTCTAAGTTATCAAAAGAAATCATCACTGATGTTATGTTTTTCTTTCTTGACTGTATGGTTGAAATAATCATGAAAATCAATTAAAAACCTGCAAATAGAAGAGTTCCATACAATTGAGCGAGTGATAGTCAATAATAATATTGTTTGAGATTCACATGTAAGAAGAGAGATCTGAGGAAGACAAACATAAAAAAAAGAGTCCATCGAGAGTCTCATCATGGGAAAAAAAAGAATAACAAATAAAACTGAAAAAGAATTGATATCAGGATTAAATAAGAAGATAAAGGTACTCAAATGTCTAGAAAACAGTAGAATCATTTAAATTTGAAGAGGCACTGGATTATAATTTAGATTATTTAAATTAGAAGAGACACATATTAATATGTGATTATGTCTTTGGCTTCTTGAAAGACGCATGCCATCAAGGATATTAAAGTCAGAGCAGTCCTCTTTCTCTCTCTCTCTCTCTCTACCTCCCTCTTCTTCTCTATTCATCTCAATTCCACAAGGTGCATTGGCACAAAGAAAGACTCCCATTCTCCTACAGGGCTGAAAATTGTTAAGAATGCATAATGACCCTGAAAAAAGTACAGATGGTATGCATTTCTGAAATTATGTAGTTCTGCTGGGTTTCAAATTAATCGAAGCCTGAACTGAGAAAAATTCCTATCACCTGAAGGATTTACAATCCTAATGTGTCAGAGAGTATCGTGTATAAGGGAACGCAGTGTGAAGTTAATCTTTCTGTAGAAAGGAAAATTGTACATTACAGAAACTTGAAAGTCAATTGTGTTGAAATGAATAAAAGGAAAAGAACCCAGGGTTTTTGTTTGTGAATATTTAGTACAGATTCTGTGCAGAATTATCACAGAATATAAAAATAAAGAGGCTACATGTCAGTTATGTCTCAGGAATGAGCAATGAAATTCTCGTTCAAAAACATGGGACTTGGGATTTCAATATCTTCAAAAACATGGCTCAGTGGATTAAGCCACTGCTTCTGGTGCTGGCATCTTTTATCAGAGTGCTGGTTCATTTCCTAGATACTCCACCTTTGATCCAACTTCCTGCCAATGCACCTCAGAAGGAACCAGAAGTACTTGGGCCCTTGCTACTCAGGTAGGAAGACCTGGATGGTGTTCCTGGCTCCTGGATTTGGCTATGTGGGGAGTGAACCAGTATCCAGGAGATAACTGCACAGCAAACCACTTTCTTTCACTCTACCTTTCAAATAAATAAGTAAATAATTCCTTAAAAAATAAGTATCCCCTGATTCAAAGTGTGTAGATCACATTGCAATTTTTTTTCACACTCATTCCAAAAACATAACATGATATTGAATTAAACAAAAGAATTGAGAGTCAATACATAAAGAAAAATATACACAAAAGTGATGAGTGACTAAAAGTAATATTCTGTTTTCATTAAAATTCAAGGTAGCCATATCCTCCACAGGGAGAGAAACGGAAGTAGCCATAGCCATAACCACCAAATCCTCTAAGGCCATAGCTGGAGTCACAGCCATAGCCCAGGCCACTGAAACCACCAAGGCCATAGCCAAAGCTACTGAAATAATTGTCATAGTAGTAGGTCATTGGGTCATGGTTTGAGAATTTGGTGAAAGTTGAATTTGAGTTCTTGAGAATGAGTCATCATTTGCCACTGGATATTTATATTCCTTCAATGTGGATCTGATGACCCAAAATAAAGAAGTGTTACTATCTTCAAAAATTCATTTTTGGTGAAAAATAGTTGTATGAAGTCATACCTTCCTTATTGAATCTAGACATTTTCCTGTGGTATTAGATTAATTTTCATTATTCAGAAACGGCTTTACTATTGTTGTTTTCAAAGCTTGTTTTCACAAATGTCTACATCTACATCTTAGGAATAAGCTTACATTTCCTCAGATAGCCTGAGACTATTACCATTGTCAATGGTGTCTGCATTTTCTCTCTGATAGAACTTCCTTCAAAGATAATGTCTTCTTCCATATTTGAATAAATAAGATAATATAAGATATGTTAAATTCTCCTAAATGAATGAAAATTACATGAAAGAAATATTATATATTTTATTCTTGAGGCTTAACACTCTACTTTGTAGAGATAAAACACATGCAATTGGCCATTCATATCCATGGGTTTCAAAACCATAGAATCAAATATCTACAATACTGGAACAATATTTATTGAACATATATAGCATTTGTTCCTCAGTATTATTCCCTAAAAATGCAGTATAACATTTACATATAGTTTACATGGTATTATTATATAAGACAAACAAATTTATAGTGATTAAAATATAATAAAATAAGCTTTGTTTTCAGATAAGGGAAATGAGCCTCTCAGATCTGGAATGCATCCACAGGGAGGTCTTGAAACCAAAACCTCTAGAACCTGAGGGATAATTGTAGATCCAAATACCACTTGGGAGTGTGTACAAAAGTCAAAACATTGTTACACTGATTTCAAGAGTGACTTAAGAAATTAACTACTGGGACTGGCACTATCACGCAGTGGGTTAAAGCCCCAGCCTGCAATGCCGGCATCCCATATGGACGCCAGTTCGAGTCCTGGCTGCTCCACTTCTGATCCAGCTCTCTACTGTGGCCTAAGAAAACAGCAGAAGATGGCCCAAGTCCTTGGGCCCCTGCACCTTTGTGAGAGACCTATATGAAGCTCCTGGGTCCTGGCTTCAGATCAGCTCAGCTCTGGCTGTTGCAGTCATTTGGGGAGTGAACCAGCAGAATGGAAGACCTCTCTGTCTCTCTGGCTCTACCTTTCTCTTTCAAATAAATAAAATAATTCTTTAAAAAGAAAGAAATTAACTACTAAAATGTCTTGCAAAAGAATTCTGCAAAAGGTGAAAAATGAGATGCACAAGGAAAGAGGTACACGAACATCAAGATTGAAAGTAGAGTAGAAGACTCCAACAAGGAACAAGAGTGTGGGTTTATGATCATAGATAAAGGCAAGCAATCTGTACCATCACTGAACAAAATAATACGATCATGGCATAGAACTTAGGCAAGGAGTAATTGATGGACAATTTGGATCATGAACTACATTCCATGTTGTTTTGGGCACTGACATCAGGAAAATGAGGTTTCAGGAATACATATTTTCTGTGCAGTGTGGATATTAGGGCAAATTTTCTATCAAGAAAACTTTAAAAAATGTTTTATATTTATTTGAACTGTAGAACAATAGAGAGTGAGATTACACTTCCTGGTTTATTATCCAAATGCCTACAACAGCCAGGACTGGGCTAGACTGAAGCCAGGAGTTAGGAACTCCATCCAGGTATCCCACGTGAGTTATACAAACGAAAGTAGGTGACCCATCATCTACTTCCTCCCAGCGTATGCATTAGCATAAGGCTGGATTGAAAGCAGAGCTGAGACTTGAACCAGGAGCTCAATATGGCATGCGGGTGCTCTTAGCAGAATTCTAATGCAATGCTCCACATACCCATCATGAGAGCAAACTATTTGAGAGCAACCATTGACAGTGTCTGGCTTTATGATGAAATAAGACATGTATATTAAAGTTTTTTATTCTTTTTTTTTTTTTTTGACAGACAGAGTGGACAGTGAGAGAGAGACAGAGAGACAGAGAGAAAGGTCTTCCTCTAATGGCCGTCGCAGCCTGCGCGCTGCGGCCGGCACACCGCGCTGATCCGATGGCAGGAGCCAGGTGCTTCTCTTGGTCTCCCATGGGGTGCAGGGCCCAAGCACTTGGGCCATCCTCCACTGCACTCCCTGGCCACAGCAGAGAGCTGGCCTGGAAGAGGGGCAACCGGGACTAGATCCCGGTGTGCCGGCGCCACAAGGTGGAGGATTAGCCTAGTGAGGCACGGCGCCGGCCTGAAGTTTAAATGTAACACATACTATTAAAATTCATGTCATTTGAGTATGCTTTGGGAGGCCCATATGAACTTGAAAATTCTGGGCAATATATTTCCTTGTTTCAGGGTGCTGCATTATATCCTGTTTGGTTGACATTATTAAAAAAAAAAAAAACATTAAAGATATCAGTACTAGGTCCTAAGATTTCTATTCCTTTCTTGTATAAGCTTATGTTAAAGTTCATTTCTTTTCTGAAGCACAACAAAATACTGCTTGTCAACAATCAACTGTCAGATAGGTTATTTGAAAATGAGAACACATCAATGGCAATGTAGTAATATTTTTAATATTTTTAAATTTTTTATTTATTAAAATAAAGGACATAGATTTCATATATTTCATAGGTACTGATACTTTCTCCCTTTCTCCTCCTTCTTTTTTCTCCCATAAAAATTTTTTATTAACTTTATAATCATTGCCTTAATGCTCATTTAAATAAAGAATTCTACATGCTTAAAATAGTAGGATGACTGTTCCTCTGGAATATAGACAAGGATTATAAACAGTAGTCAAATCACAAGATCCAAACCCAAAAAGATAAATATCATATGTTTTTCTCTGATTTTTGGTAACTAATATATATGGTACAAAAAAACTTAATCTATATGAGTTAAATTGATATCTTGTGATTTTTTTTCTAACGAAATTAAATATTTTGAATCTCAAAATAGCTTTGGGAAATCTCTTTGAAACTTGGACTCTGAATTAATATACAATTACTACTTATATAAAAGGAAAATTTAGGATGTTTCTTGGTAATTGCAAGAATATATAAATATAAATTATATTAAAATGGCATAAATACATTAAATAATATCCATCAAGAAGTTACTTTCATTTCCAACCAAAGAAGTAGCACAGATGAAAATAGTCTGAAATAACACTTTTGCTACATTTCTAGACAAATGTATATCTAACCAAGATCAAGGAATTTATTCAGGTCATTAGAACTGAAAATGTGCCTCAATTTGCATTACTTTTCTTCATTGTCATTCATATAATCAGTCTGCATGATATTAGTGAAATATATCTTCTTACATTCCTCATTTTCTATTCCAGATGGCATATCCAGGCACAGACTTTGAATAGGAACTTCTTTGACAAATGCCAGGATTACTATAGAAGCATTTTATTTTATTTTCAATTATCTTTCTCTTAAAAAAATGCAATTTTCTATCTTATACTCTCTTTGAAATTTACTGGAAAATAAAGTAAAAACATTTTTGCACTTGTTATTAATTCCTCATATGCTATACTCCATAATAAAATAACCCCAAAATGATCCTCATGCTTCAGTTTCTTCATTGTTCTAAGAAGATAATTTTCATCTCCTTTCCAGTAAAATTGTACATGCTAATTTCCTCTTCAGCTACGCCTTTCTCTAATGTCTTTAAATTTAACATTTTTTGGATGGAGCAAAAAGAACAAGGATTCAGATATTGCAAAAAAAGGATACAGAAGAAATCTTTAGTCCATAACACATCAGGGGTGAGGATGCCCAGCTGGTCAAAAACATGAATCACTACAGATGATTGTGTTTTCAGCAAAACCTAGGGGAGTAATATCTTCCACAGGAAAACGGATGGATATATCTATAGCAGTAACCATCATAGACTCCGTGGCCATATCTGGAAGTACAGCCACAGCCCAGAGCATTGACACCACCAAAGCCATAGCCAAAACCACCAGATAATCCTTGGTCACATCTGGAACCATAGCCATGGCCCAGGCCACTGAAACCACCATGACCGTGGCCAAAGACACCACAGTGATCGTTGTAGTAGTAGCTCATTGTGTCAGGGCGTGAGGACTTGGTTCGAGGTTGAAGGTGAGTCTCCTGAGAATGAAAGTAATCACCTGCAAGTAGGCTTTTATACTCCCCCAGTGTGGGTGTGGTCAACCACAAGGAACAACTGTCACTCTTTGAAAAGTCATCTTTGCTGGAAAATGATACAATTAAGACACACTTTTCTTATTAAGGATAGATCCAAATATGTATGAATCATTGTTCCTTTTAATATAAGTTAATTTTCATACCCCAGAACCAGACTTAGCATTGAAGAGTTACGTTCATGTCTTCAAAGTGTACGTTTTCACAGATTTCAATAGCTATATCCTAAGATTTAGGCCATCTACATCTGATACTCTGAGAAGTTTTACCATTGTCAACAGTATCATTTTTGCCATCCAAAAAAAATTAAAGTTTTACCTAAACATGGTAACTTCCGTTTATGACAAAGCTAATATAAATTGGCATATAATCCAACATGACTGAAAGTAATTTAGGTCATAAAATTAAAGTCTGTTGTAGAGAACATGATAGCAAGCATGTTGGTTTTCTGTGCTGTTTGAACATCAGTGTGATAAATGTCTAAGCACCTTCTTGTTTTTAGGATGATATTCAAGTCTTATCATCAAATAAAAAAGTCTACCTTGTAAAGACTGCAAAACACAGCTTGTTAGACATCCAATGTACTCAAGAGAGGACTGTGGCTTACTCACTCAAAGCTTTTTCTCAGGCTTTTTGTCTCTCTTCGTCTGCTTCCTCTTCATCTAGGAGCCTCCTTCAACGATTGTATTCCACACACATCTGCCAACATATCATTGTTATTTTAAATTGACCTGACCTCTTGAAAAATTGTATGTATTTATTATAATAGGTATCTTTGAACTATTTTAGGTATTCTTACATATACTTCCGTAAACTAGACGTTATCTTTATATTATCTGGCTTTATGTGATTGACAATATTAAATTATTGAATGTTTAAACTTTACAGAATTATAAGATTTAAATGTTATGAGCTGGCTAATTCTCCACCTAGCAGCGCCGGCACACCGGGTTCTAGTCCCGATTGGGGCACCGGATTCTGTCCCGGTTGCCCCTCTTCCAGGCCAGCTCTCTGCTATGGCCCGGGAGTGCAGTGGAGGATGGCCCAAGTGCTTGGGCCCTGCACCCCATGGGAGACCAGGATAAGTACCTGGCTCCTGCCTTCAGATCAGCACGGTGTGCTGGCCGCAGCGCGCCAGCAGTGGCGGCCATTGGAGGGTGAACCAACGGCAAAGGAAGACCTTTCTCTCTGTCACTCTCTCTCACTGTCCACTCTGCCTGTCAAAAAAAAAAATAAATAAATAAATAAATAAATAAATAAATGTTATGAGCTGTCTGTTAAATAGAGTGTGAGTTGTTGAAATAAAGGCTAACAATTAAGAAATATCAATGTAATTCTTTTTTTTTGTTTTTTTTTTTTTTTGGACAGGCAGAGTGGACAATGAGAGAGAGAGAGACAGAGAGAAAGGTCTTCCTTTTCTGTTGGTTCAACCACCAAATGGCCGCTATGGCCAGTGTGCTGCTGCCGGCGTGCTGCGCCGATCTGAAGCCAGGAGCCAGGTGCTTCCTCCTGGTCTCCCATACGGGTGCAGGGCCCAAGGACTTGGGCCATCCTCCACTGCCTTACTGGGCCACAGCAGAGAGCTGGACTGGAAAAGGAGTGACCGGGACAGAATCCGGCGCCCCAACCGAGACTAGAACGCAGGGTGCCGGCGCCGCAGGCAGAGGATTAGCCTAGTGAGCCACGGCGCCGGCCTCAAAAGTTTTAATTATTGTTGATACCCATGTGTTATCTAAGCTGGAAAAGACTGCATATCATTGACTCACAATCAACTATACTATTTTTAATGTGCAAAGAAAAATAGCATCATCCTGGAAAGTGAAATGGTACAGATGAAAATGATTCAAGAGTAAAAATAAAAAATACATTGAATATGGATAAAGCACATTATCTAGCTCTCCACTTGTTGCATAAAAATAGAAGAAGAAAGTGGGGAAGATATTCAGGATGACAGAGGAGCTGGGGTCCACCATGTATATTCCTGTTATTAATACATGTACAGGTACCTGGGGAGGGGCTCTCTGATGAAAGACTGAGCAAATAGGACACAGACAGTCCTTTCATGTAAACCGTATCAGGTTATTTATTTATAATGCAAACGTGTTTTTAAAATTAAATCTCGTGTTATACTGAGCTGAATAGAAAATTTTTATTAAATAAATTGCTATGTAAAGAAGTGTCCTTGAGTTTCTAATCATATTTTATCAGTGAATATCCACCAAAGAGGGAGCCATCCCTGAGCAGGTGTAACATTAGCAACATTAGGTATATAAATTCTAAGAAAATAAATAATTTCATTGACAGCATACATTTAAATTAAACCTATAACTCAAAAGCACCTGATCTATCAATGAAAGATGCATTTAAGTGGACAAATACAAATGGCACCAGGTTTGGAATGCTCATCAAGTATCTTTATTGGATTAAAATGCCTAGAAATATTAACAGAAAGGATAAAGTAGAAATTTCCACGTGCACAGAACAGCAGGAGGCGAGGATGCAGAGTTTAGGTACTGGGTTCTGGGTCAAGAAGTTGGATAATTGCAGATGTCAATGTATTCAGTAAAAAGTAGAGGTGAAATATCTTCCATTGGAAAACGGACAAATATGTCCACAGCCATAACCACCATAGACTCGGTGACCATATCTGGAGCCACAGCCACAACTCAGACCACTGAATCCACCATGGCCATAGCCAAAGTCACCAGAGAATCCTTGGACATGTCTGGAGCCACAGCCACAGCCTAGGCCACCAAAACCACCATGGCCATAGCCGAAGCTACCATAGTGGTTGCCATAGTAGTGGCTCATCGTGTCAGGGGTTAAGGATTTGTTGTAGACTGAAGGTGAGTTTTTTGAGAATGAATAGCACCACATGCAAGCAGACTTTTATACTCCCTCAGTGTGAGTGTGGTCAACCACAACAAAGAAATGTCACTGTCTTTGAAAAGTCACCTTTGGTGAAAAATGGTACTAATAAACCATACTTTTCTTATTAAGGATACATCCAAATGTGTATGAATCATTGTTCCTTTGAATTTATTTTAATTTTCATACCTCAGAACCAGACTTGGTATTGAAGAGTTATTTTCATGTCTTCAAAGCTTATGTTTTCACAGATCTCTACATCTGTTTCTTAGGATTTCAGATGCCTACATCTGACAGCCTGAGATAGTTTTCCATTGTGGCATGGCTAGTTAAGCCACTGCCTATAGCCCTGGCTTCCAATATGGGCACCAGTTTGATTCCAAGCTGTTCAACTTCTGATCCAGCTACCTGATACTGTGCCTGTGAAAGCAGTAGAATATGTTCCAAGTCTTTGGGCCTTTGCCAACCACTTGGGAGATCTGAAAGAAGCTCCTGGCTACTGGCTTCAGTCTGGCTCATTGACCATTGCAACCATTTGGGAGAGTAAACCAGCAAATGGAAGATTCTCTCTCTCTCTCTCTCTCTCTCTCGCTCTCTGTCAGGCACACTCTCGCTCTCTCTTTTTCTGTAATTCTGCCTTTCAAATAAAAAAGAAATGTAAAAAAAATCCAAAAGAAATGTTCATTGTTAAGCATAACCATTATAGATAATACACACACACATATATATATTATATTATTATATATATTATATATAATTCAAATAAATTTTGAATGTCAGAGTTACACAGAGACTGGGAGAGACAGAGTAAGATCTTCCATCACTGGTTCACTCCCTTGATGGTCGCAATGGCTACCTTTGGGTCAGGCTGAAGCAACGAGCCAAGCTTTTCATCTGCGTTTCCCACACAGGTGTCAGGGGCCCAAATACTTGTGTCATCTTCCATTATTCTTCCCACACTATTAACAGGAAGTTGGATCAAAAGTGGAGGAGCCTAGACACAAACCAGTGCCCATAAGGATGCCAGCATCACAGGTGACAGGTTAATCTGCTATGCCACAACGCTGACTCTAAATCTATTTTACTAAATCAGTAGAAATTTCAATTATTTTTAGAGTCACATCTAAAATTTCTAAGATATAGGTATTTTCCCAGTGCAAATTCAACATGTTATATACCGTTTTGGTAAATTTACTTCTGAAAATATTAAAATAAAAATAGCATCATGTTCTAAATTTCTCATTATTCTTAGTATAAATAATTTTAATAAAGCTCATAACTTTTTAAAAATATATTATTTATTTATTTATTTATTTGAGAGATGGGGAAACAGAAAGGTCTTGCTTCCACTGATTCACTCCCTAAATGGCCAGGAGCCAGGAGCTTTTTCTGGATCTCCCACCAGGGTGTAGGGGCCCAAACACTTGGTCCATCTTCTACTGCTTTCCCAGTCCATTAGTAGGGAGCTAGATCAGAAGAGGTGCAGCTGGGACAGGAACGGTGTCCTTATGGGATACTGGTACCACAGGCAGAGGCTTATCCTACTGTATCACAGCGCTGGCTCATTTCTTATAATTCCTATCAGCTAACAGTTAATTAGAACCTAAGTATATTTGAAAACCTTTTGGAAAGGAGAACACATAATAACTTATTTTAATTAATTTATTTAACTTTATGAAAATTAAATTTTTGATGCTCAAATTAGTATTGGAAAGTTTCTTTGATGGCCTCTGAGTTAAGCTATTTAGCCATGCTAAAGACAAATGTTAAGGTGTTTTCGGTAAATACGTTGATAAGAGTTAAAAGGCATTAAAATATTATTATATATACAATTAAATTATATTGTACAACAAGATATATTCACTTGCCAAACAAAGAGATAATGAATATATAAAGTGTAAAATCAAGCTTTCATTAGTTTTTTAGTCAAATATGTACTCTTCATTTAACAAGAACGATGTCACATCGGTCTGTAGGCCTAATAGTGAGTCAACTTGTATTTCTCTTCTCCTTCATCATTCATATAGTCAATCCAAATCATATTCTTCAAAGATATCTTCTAAACTCCCTTCCTTCCTGTTCCAAACACCACATGTGACACAGAGTTTGATGTGGGACTCATTTGGCAAATGATGACTACTACAGCAGAATTGTATTTGTTTTTTAATTATTTCTCATAAACACACATTTTTTTCTGGGCTACAACAATCTTTAAAGGGGACTGCAATATAAAATGAAAATATCATTATTAAAAACTTTCTAAATCATAGTCGTTTGCTATGTTCAGTATAATAATCCAATACTGATTCTCAAATTCAAAATTCTTGCTTTGTTCTACTCATAATATTTTCTTATTCTTTCAAATAAAAACATATTTGCTGCCCTCTTTTTTGGCTATATTTTTCTCTAGTTCAAATTCTAACATAGAAGGTAAATGAGAAATGTGATTCTATTTAACTTGTCTTTCATTGTTCTTGAAATCCTACAGTCCTTGCTACAAAGTAACATAGATAGCTGTCTTGTAAAATTATTCTTATTGAAAACTGTGAAAGTATAGAAAACTAGGTACTAGCATAAAAACCTCCATTAACACCAGTTTCCCATATGGGAGCCAGTTCCTGTCCCAGCCACTCCGTTTCCAGTCCAGGCCCCTTCTAAAGGCTTCATCTAGAGAATGAACTACCGATGGAAGATCATTCTCTCTCTTTCTCCCGTTTATCTCTCTCTCTCTCTATCTCTTTCAAATAGATAAATTTTCTTTAGAAAAAGAAAGAAAAACAATCCCTTAGTGCAGCCATTCACCTTTAAGAATTATCAAGTCAAACAATGATTTTACATGTGTTTTTTAAACATTATCATTTCTTTCCTGCAACTTAAGTACAATTATGTTGCTCGTCAGGTTTGCTTTAGTGTTCTGTGCATAACTGTTACATGAACAATCGAGTGAAGGTTCCTAGTTTTGAGCTTGGTTAGGTGAGACTCAACACTCAAATCATTCATCATTTCATAGTCCATAAAGTACCTGCACATCCAATAGATACAGTCAGAATGGTGTGAGACTGATGAAGACCCATGTGACTTCATGAATTCAATAAAATTACATTGTGAATGAGGTCCTGTGAAAATGGAAGTGAAGAATAACCATCCAAGGATGCTAAAACCTATGTTGAAAGTCAATAAGGGGCCTTGCATTTAAGGCTAAAAAAAAGACATAATAAAATATAGAAAGTTTTTTAATGAGGAGCCAATACTCATGATTCACCTGAGTTGAAAGAAAGTCTAGAACCTTGACATCAAAACAACTTCTTAATATTTGTAATGTACAAGATGAAGTAGGATAAATCTGAAAAGTGCAATGGTGCTGATGAACATGGCAAAAGAGTGAAGAGACTCTGAATAAATGTAAGTCTCGTTCCCCGGCTCTCTAGTTATTTTATAGAAACAGAACCTGAAGCTGTGGGAGGAATTCTAGAGGGCAAAGTCTGGAGACAAATTCTCCAGACATAGTCTGGAGCCATCATGTACATCACCTCCATTACCACATGAACAGGTACCTGGGGAGGGCTCTTTGAACAAAGACTGAGCTTGCAGGGTATGGGAATTTCTCCCTTGCAAAACATATAAAATAATCTTATTTAAAATGCAATTATGTTTAAAAATTAATTTCCTAATATTTTCAGTTCAAAAGAAATGATTTATTAAACTAAACTAATTGTACTGTGAATGAAATGCACAAATATTCATGCAAATCAAGGGTGCCTAAGTATATTTCTAGTATAGAATGTCAAATCAAAATGTAATGCACTCAATGCCTGCAGTTGTGGCATAGTAGATAAAGTTACCACCTGGGACATTGGCATCCCATATGGGTGCCAGTTTGAGTCCCAGCTGCTCCATATCTGATCCAGTTCCCTGCTAATGGCCTGGGAAGGCAGTGGAAAATGGCTCAAATGCTTGTGCTCCTGTCTTCACATGGAAGACCAAGAAAAAGCTCCTGGCTCCTGGCTCCTGGGTTCAGCCTGGTGCAGCCCTGGCTATTATAGACATTTGGAGATGGAACCAGGAGATGGAAGATATCTCTTTATGCCTCTCCCTTTCTTTTTGTAACTCTGCCTTTCAAATAAATAAATAAATCCTAAAAAAAGGGAGCCTCCCCTGAGCATAATCATATGATATGAAGGCATCACTGATTATAAGTGTTTAATATTCTAAGGAAATAGGTACTCTAAAGGGAGTATACATTTAAAGGAAACCTATTACTTAGATACAACAAAAATTACGAGTGAAAAGTACATTTAGGTGAACAAATACAAATGAAACAAGGTTTAGAATGCTCATAAATAATGTTTATTGCATTAATATTTCTAGAAATATAGCAGAGAGGTTAAAGACCAAATATTTATGTCCATAGTGCAGCAGGCATGAGGTTGCCCAGTATGGGCGATGGGCTCGGGATCAAGAGCACTGGTCATTGAAGATGCCGATGCTTTCAGTAAAACTTAGAGGAGAAATATCTTCCATGGGAAAAGGGATGGACATGTCCATAGCCATAACCACCAAAGACTCGGTGGCCATATCTGGAACCACAGCCACAGCTCAGACCACTGAAACCACTATGGCCATAGCCAAAGCCACCATAGACTCTGTGGCCACATCCAGAACCACAGCCATGGCTAAGACCACTGAATCCACCATGGCCATAGCCAAAGCCACCATAGTGGTTGCCGTAGTAGTGGCTCATTGTGTCAGGGAATGAGGATTCGGTGTGAAGTTGAAGGTGAGTTTCCTGAGAATGAATAGCACCTCTTACAACCAGACTTTTATACTCCCTCAGTGTGAGTGTGGTCAACCACAACAAAGCAATGTCAGTGTCTTTGAAAAGTCACCTTTGGTGAAAAATGGCACTATTAAGCCATGCTTTTCTTACTAGGGATACATCCAAATATGTATGAATCATTGTTCCTTTCAATTTAATTTAATTTTCATACTTCAGAACCAGACTTTGTATTGAATAGTTATTTTCTATTCTTCAAAGTGTATGTTTTCACCAATTTTTATATCCATTTCTTAGGAATCAGGATGCCTGTATCTGACAACCTGAGATATTTTATCATTGTCAGCAGTATCATTTTTGCACTCCAAATGTAGTTAGTGTTTTCCTGAAAGACGATATCTTACTCCATTTATGACAAATTAACATAAATTGTTAAATAATCCAAAGTGAGTGAAATTAATTTGAGGTCATGGAATGTATATGCCAGAGATAATTTGTGGCCAAGTATGTTGTTTTTCTGCATTGTTTGCAGATCAAGGTGTAAACTGTCTAAGCACCTTCTGTTTGTAGGAATGACTTTCAAATTTTGTCATCAAATTACATAAGTCACCTTATGAGGCTTCCCAAGTCATTCCTTAAATTTGTGTATTGTCTTGTCACTGAAAGCTTTTTCTCAGTCTTTCTTTTTGACTCTGTAATAACTGCTTCTTGTTCCTGGTGGAACTGCCTTCAACGATTGCATTACACACACATTTGCCAATCATGGCTCTTTTAAGTTGACCTAGCCTGGCAGAATTTCATATGTATATGTTTTATTTTCAAGCTAATTTTTGAAGATATTTTCATATACTCTGAGAGATTATACCTTATCACTATATTCTGTGGTTTCATGTAATTGATAATTTTGAAATTATTGAATGTATACACTTCTTTTCAGAAATATGAAAATTGATAGAGAGCAATTTGTACAAAATAATGCTTTATATTTAAAGTTGCTGTGATAGGGAATCACAGTGAATAACTGCCTTAAATCAAATCTTCATCTGAACATGTTATTATGTGAAAGGACGATTACAGATCTTTAGGAAAGTGGCGGACACAATGTGAACATTAATTCAATGCTTCAGCAATTAAAATTCATGTCCTGGGGCTGGTGTTGTGGTGCAGCACATAAAGGCACCACCTGCAATGCTAGGGTCAACTATAGGTGCCAGTTTCAGGCCCATCTGCTCCACTTCAGTCCAGACCTCTGGTAGTGGCCTGGGAAATGCTGTGGAGGGTGGCCCAAATGCTTGGACCCCGGCCACCCACAACAGGGAGTTGGACAAAGCACCTGGCTCCTGGCTTCGCCTGGCCTAATCCTGGCCCTTGTGGCCACCTGGGGAGTGTTCCGGCTATGGGCAATCTCTCTCTTTCTCGGGGACTTTCTCTCTCTCTCCGTAACTCTGACTTTCAAATAAATAACTAGGAGTTTTAAAAAAAATTAACTTTATACTATATTCAAAGTATACACAAGTGTGAGTAGATCTCTTCAAACTGCATAAGTGTATGTGCACTATTTGGGGAATATGAATGAATATATACATAATATAATATATACATAATGTTTGTATAACAAACATAGGTATCTATATTTATATTTCTATAAAGGGGTTTTTATATAACATAAGGTAGTTTAGAAGAAATGAATGATGTGTACTGACAATAAGTTCAAGAGCGATTTTAGAAGAAGAAACTATTAAGTAGTTCAATGTTTTCTAAATATTCTGAGGGTATGAAATGAGTGCTATCTAGAATGAGGCACATGTTTTATACATTAAGAGACTGGAGGCTCCAGTAAGGAGCTAAAGGTTTGTGTTTACAATGACAGAAGATAAAAAATATATGACCTCATGAAAAAAAAAAAAAAAAAAACGTGTAGTTGGAGCATAGAGCTTAAATAAGGAATAACATGATTGGCAAGTATATCACCTTATTACCATGGAGGGTCATCCATTTTTGTATGGTTTAGTTTAGGTCAATGACATCTGAAAAGTGGAGTATTAGAAATATATATTTTATGTACAATGTGTATTGTAGTGCATGGTTTCGAGAGCAAAAGGATGAATTGCTAAAATGTCATTTTATAGGATTAAATAAGAAAAAATGGATTTCCAAGGATAAACATAAGACATTATTCAAGGTAATAGCATTTGTGGTTACTTTTAGAGTCACACGTTAAACCTCCAAAATGTAGGTACTTTTGCCCGTGTAAATGAAATGCATGATATCTTTTGATTTGTTTTGTTTTGTTTTCTTTCTCTTCACACTATTTATTGAATTCTTTTACTTAAAGTAAGGCTAACTATAGGATCATTAAGTATACTGTAAATAGATCATTGTAAAACTTAAGAATGAGAATTTAAGAGGGAGGGGGACTATGGGCAGGAGGGAGGTTAGGGGCAAGTCTCACTATGTTCCTAAATCTGTATATATGAAATTATGAAACTTTTATAACCTAAATAAAATTTTAAATAATAAAAAAACAAAAAAAATTAAAAACTCCAAATAGTAACATACCCTGCATTGCTCCTTATATCCTGTATACATTTAATAATTATAATGAAATCTATTTCTTCTAATATGTGATCAGTCAGAAATTACTTGGGGAGGCCGGCGCTGTGGCGAAGAAGGTAAACCGTTGCCCATGGTGCCAGCATCCCATATGGTTGCTGGTTTGAGTCCCAACTGTTCCACTTCCACATGGGAGACCAGGAGAAGCACTTGGCTCCTGGCTTCGAATCAGCGCAGTGCGCCAGCCGCTTTGGCCATTGGGGGGTGAACCAACAGAAAAGGAAGACCTTTCTCTCTGTCTCTCATTGTCCACTCTGCCTGTCAAAAAAAAAAAAAAAGTGATTCCAAAGAAAAGACTTGCAATAAAATTACTCAAAAATTTTCATTTAGAGACAATACTCACATGTTACTCAATTTGGAAGAAATTGTACAGAATTGACTCAAAATCTACTCAATATTTGTAATGTACAAAGAAGAGGAGGACAAGACTGAAATTTGAAATGGTATAGATGTAAATGTTGAAGAGTGAAGAGGGCCAGCACCATGGCTCACTAGGTTAATCCTCTGCCTGTGGGGCTGGCATCCCATATGGGTGCCGGGTTCTAGTCCTGGTTGTTCCTCTTCCAGTCCAGCTCTCTGCTGTGGCCTGGGAAGGCAGTGGAGGATGGCCCAAGTGCTTGGGCCCCTGCACCCTCATGGGAGACCAGGAAGAAGCACCTGGCTCCTGCCTTCGGATGGGTGTAGCTCCGGCCGTACAGCCGTTTGTGGGGTGAACCAATGGAAAACGAAGACCTCTCACTCTGTCTCTCTCTCACTGTCTAACTCTGTCAAATAAATAAAAAAAAAATAAAGATCATAAAAGAGTGAAGAAAAACTTACAGATAAAACTCATTCCCAAGTTATCTAATTGTTTCATAAACATACAAGCTGAAGGTGGGAAAGGTATTCTGTAGGGCAGCAGTGACTGGAGTCCACCGTGTATATCCCCATCATTACTACATAAACAGGTACCTGATGATGGATTTCCTCAATAAAGAATCCACAAACAATACATGGAGAGCTTATCCTTGAGAAGCACATAGGATAATCTCATTTAAAATGCAAAAGTGCTTTAAATGTTAAGTTTCTGTTATACTGAGCTGAAGAGAAATGTTTTATTAAATTGTTATGTGAATTACATGCTCAAATATTCTGACAATTGAATAATATCTAACTCTATTTCCCTGATCATGTACAGCATAAAACAAATGCAACACTGACACAAGTATGTAAGATTAGTTCTAAGGAAATAGATATTTCATGAGTAGTAAACATTAAATGACAACTCTTACTCAGATACAACAAAATTATGAACAAAAAGCAATTTAGATGCACAAGTACAAATGAAAACAGAAAAGATTTAAAATGTTCAAAAAGTATATTTATTGGATGAACATGCCTGGAAATATAACATAAAGGATAAAGCAGAAATCTTCATGTCAACAGCACAGCAGAGGTGAGGATGCCTTGTGTGGATAATAAGTTCTGGATCAAGAAGTTGGATTGCAGATGTCAATGTTTTCAGTGAAACTTAGAGGAGAAATAGCTTCCATGGGAAAAGGGATGGACGTGTCCATAGCCATAACCACCAAAGACTCGGTGGCCATATCTGGAACCACAGCCACAGCTCAGACCACTGAAACCGCTATGGCCATAGCCAAAGCCACCATAGACTCTGTGGCCACATCCAGAACCACAGCCATGGCTAAGACCACTGAATCCACCATGGCCATAGCCAAAGCCACCATAGTGGTTGCCGTAGTAGTGGCTCATTGTGTCAGGGAATGAGGATTCGCTGTGAAGTTGAAGGTGAGTTTCCTGAGAATGAATAGCACCTCTTACAACCAGACTTTTATACTCTCTCAGTGTGAATGTAGTCAGCCACAACAAAGCAATGTCAGTGTCTTTGAAAAGTCACCTTTGGTGAAAAATGGTACAATTAAGACATACTTTTGTTATTACAGATAGATTTAAATATATATGAATCATTGGTCCTTTGAAGTTAATTTAATTTTTATACCTCAGTTCCAGACTTGACATTGAAGAGTTATTTTCATGTCTTCAAAGGTTTTAATTGCACAGATTTCAACATATCTGTTTCTTAGGATTCAGGATGCCTATGTCTGACAGCTTGAGATATTTTTCCATTGTCAATAATATCAATTTTGCCCTCCACATTAGTGAGGGTTTTCTTAAAAGATGATACTTACTTCTGTTTATGACAAACTAACATAAATAGTTAAATAATACAAAAGGACTGAAAATAATTTGAAGCCTTGAAATATATATGTCAGAGAGAAATTGTGGGCATGTATGTTGTTTGTCTGCATTGTTTGCAGATCAGGGTGAAAACTGTCCAAACACCTTCCTACTTGTGGGGATGGCATTCATTTCTTGTTACTAAATTATTGAAGTCATCTTGTGAAGATTTCCCCTCCACACACAACTTTTGTTACATAATCACTGTACTGAAGAGAGGCCTTTAAAATTGTTCTGTAGTTCTGCATTTTGCCTTGTACTCAAATCTTTTTCTTTCTTTGTCATATTTTAATATATGCTTCCTTTTCTTCTAGGAGCCTCTGTCAACCATCATATTCCAAATACATTTGCAAACATAGCATTGCTCTTTTAAGTTGACCTGGTTCCTTGCAGAATTTTATGTGTGTGCTTTTCATTTTCTAAATAATATTGAAGATGTTTACATACACTTTGAGAGATTAAGCCTTAAAATTGTATTCTTGAGGCTTTATGTATTTGATACCTTTGAACTTATTGAATGTTCAGATTTCTTGCAGAAATGCCAAAATGATAAAGCAGCCCAGTACTGACAAAAAAAAAAAAAAAAAACTGGTGGATAGACCAATGAAACAGAATAGAAACTCAGAATTAATCCGTACATCTATAATCAACTTATTTTTGACAAAGAAGTTAAAAATCAAACCCTGGAGCAAGGAGTTTTTTCAACAAATGGTTCTAGGAAAACTGGATCTTTGCATGAAGCAAGAGCTCTACCTTACACCTTACACAAAAATCCACTCAAAATGGGTTAAAGATGTAAATCTATGACCTTATACAATCAAATTATTAGAGAACACTGGAGAAGCCCCACAATACCTTGGCATAAACAAAGATTTCTTGTAAAAGCCCCAGAATCATAGACTATCAAAGGAAAATTGACAAATGGGATTACATCAAATTGAGACGTTTCTGAACTGAAAAAAAAAAAACACTCAGAAAAAGAGAAGAGGAAACCAATGGAATGGGGCAAAATATTTGTCAATTATGCAACAGATAAAGCATTAGTATCCAGAAAATTTAAAGAGCTCAAGAAACTCAACAACAACAAAACAGCAATCCATTAAGAAATGGGTAAAGGACTTGAACAGGCATTTTTTTCAAAACAGGAAATTCAAATAGCCAACAGACATGTGGAAAAAATGCTCATGATCACTAACCATCAGAGAAATGCAAATCAAAACCATATTGAGGTTTTGCCTCACCCCAGTTAGAATGGCTCTCATACAGAAATCAACAAACAACAAATCCTGGTGAGGAATTTGGAATAAAGGTACCCTAATCCACTGTTTGTAGAAATGTAAACAGGTACATCCACTGTGAAGACAATACGGAGATTCTCAGAAATTTGAATATAGACCTACCATGTGACCCAGCCATCCTACTACTGGGAATTTACCCAAACAAAATGAAATCAGCAGGTGGAAGACTTATCTGTACCCCCATCTTTACTGGAGCTCAATTCACAACAGCTAAGATAGGAGATTAACCAGATGTCCATCAGCTGAATCCTAGATACAGAAATGATAGTATATGTACACCATGGATTACTACACAGCAGTAAAAAATGAAATCCTGTCATTTGCAACAAAGTTGATACAACTGGGAACCATTATACTTAGTGAAGTAAGTCAGTCCCAAAAAGACAAATACTGTATGTTGTCCCTTGTCTGTGGAAACTAATACAGTACATAAAAGGTAATCAGTAGACATAAACATGACACTTTGAGATGAGTTGATTTTGAACAGCCCTTGATAAATAAGTTTTCTTTTTTAAAAAAATATTATTTGTTGAACTTTGCTTAGTGTAGGGTTAATCTTATGAGCATAAAGTTAATTGAAAATAGATCTATGTAAAAAACAAGAATAGGAGTGGGAGAGAGAAAGAAGCATGGTGAGCGTGTGGGTGAAAGGGCGGGTATGGTGGGCAGAATCACTAGGTTCCTAAATTTGTATATATGAAATGCATGAAATTTGTATACCTTATATTAAAAAAGTCACTCATAATAAAAGAAATGTCAAATTTAACTGACTGTTTATAAAAGAATAATTAAAACAAAATCATGTTTTATATTTAAAATTGCTTAAACAATTTTATAAGAAGTATTTTCAATAAATTCTCAATATCACTAATTTATTTTGATAAAGGGACTATGATAGACCTTGGGGTAAGTGGATGATACATGACACACATAAAAATGAACTTCTCAGCATTTAAAATTAAATTCCTACTGCATCAAAGTATTCATAAATCTGAATACATTTCTTCATAGTGCATAAGTTTGTGTACAGCATAAGGTGCATATGAATGAATCCAACTATCTACCTATCTATCTATTTATCCATGTATAGTGTTTTTTGTATGAGAAAAGTAAGGGCTTTTAGAAGAAATTAATGATGGGCACTGATGCTAATTTCAAGAATTAATTAGAAGAATTAACTTTTAATAAATCAGTGCTTTTGAAAAATTCTGAAGATATAAATGGAGTGCTATTTAGAATGAGGCATAGGTTTAATGTGATGAGAGAGGTATAGGCTCCAGCAAACAGCGAGGGTACTATAAAGAGTAAAGTTGGGGGCTGGCGCCGCGGCTCAATAGGCTAATCCTCTGCCTGCAGCTCCAGTACACCGGGTTCTAGTCCCAGTTGGGACACCGGATTCTGTCCCGGTTGCTCCTCTTCCAGTCCAGCTCTCTGCTGTGGCCCGGGAAGGCAGTGGAGGATGGCCCAAGTGCTTGGGCCCTGCACCCGCATGGGAGACCAGGAGAAGCGCCTGGCTCCTGGCTTCGGATAGCGCACTGGCCACAGTGGCCACTGAGGGGTGAGCCAATGGCAAAGGAAGACCTTTCTCTTTGTCTCTCTCTCTCACTGTCTAACTCTGCCTGTCAATAATAATAATAATAATAACATGTTTGAGAGGTACATTATTTTATTACCAGGAAGGGTCATGCATTTTTGTTTGCTTCAGTTTAGGGCAATGACATCAGAAATATGGAATTTTGGAAATCTATATTTCCTGTTCAGTGTAGATTGTAGGGCAAATTTTTGAGAGCAAAGGGCTGCATTTAGGGCTACAAAAATGTCCTATTGTGAAATTGAATAGAAAAATGGATTGGCAAGAAAGAATACAAGATGCATTATTAAAATCATTTGGATTTGTGCTTATTTTTAGAGTCACTTGCAAAACTTCTAATTTGTAGGTATTTTTTACTTTGTAAATGCTATATGTTTTATACTTATTTGTTAATTTTACGTCTAAAATTTTAAAATATAGACAACATGCCCTAAATTTCTTATTATACTCTGCTCAAGTTTAAATTATTATAATGACGTTCATTTCTTATAGTTCCTATCAGTCAACAATTAGTTGGAAGCTAAGTATATTTGGAAACCATTAGAAATGAATGCAAACAGTGCTAACTTACAATAATAATTTATTTAATTTTATGAAAATAAATATTTTGGTGCCCAAATTAGTGTTGGGGAATTTCTTTGATATTTGTACTCTGTGTTTAGATATTTAGCTATTCCAAAGACACATGTTGAGGTTTTTCTTGGTGATTAGAATTGATACTAATAAAGTTGCTTTAAAGTATTATTGCATAAACATCAAATAATAGGCAAGCAGAAAGATATATTCACTTGCACATGAAAGAGATAATGATATATAGTCTGAAAGCAAACTTACATTATTTTTGTACTCAAATATTTTCTATTATTTTAACAAGAGCAACAAAGTTTCTCAGATCATTAGGTCTAAAGTGACTCAGCTTGTATTCCCCTTCCTCATCACACATATGATCAGTCCAAATCACATTCCTGAGAGACGTCTTCTGAACTCGTGCCCTCCTGCTCCAAACACCATATATGACACAGTGTTTGATGTGGGACTCCTTTGCAAATTGCCAAGACTGCTGCAGCAGAATTTCGTCAATATTTCACTTATATCTAGTAAACCCAATATTTTCTGGGCTACAATAATTGTTAAAACACTTAAACATAAGAGAAAATATTGGACTTGATAAATCATAGTAATTTGCCATATTAATAAGTATGATAATCAAATTTATTCTCAAGTTCCAAATTCTTCTTTGATCTAATTTAAGATTTTCTTCATTCCAGTAAGAATACATATGCTGCCCTCTTCTTTGGTTATATCCTTCTTTAATTAGCTTAAATTCTAACATTTGTGCAGAATGAATGAGCTATCTGATTCTATTTGATATATCTCTCACTGTTCTTTAAATCCTATAATGCCTGCAACAAAGTAGCATACAAGGTTGTTTTATAAAATTCTTCTCACAGAAAACTCTAAAAGTACAAATAAGTAAACATTACAGTATAAAAAAAACCCAACAAATAGCCATTCACAGTAAAGAATTATTCATTGAAAGTTAATTGCATTCTGAAACAATTTTATATGTGTTTTTAAAACACTATAATTTTTTTCCTGCAAATTAAGCACCATTGTTTAAATATCCTTGTTACGTTCAATTTACTGCCCTGTACATAACAGCTACGTGAATGATTGATTGAGGAATCCCAATTTTCAGCTTAGATAGGTGGGACTCATCACTCAAATCATTCTTCATTTCACATTCTTCATTTACCTGCACATAGAATAGATGCAGTCAGAATGGCATGAAACTGATGAAGACCCGTGCAACTTCACAGGTTCAGTGAAAGTTGTATTGAGAATTATACCTTGTGTAAATAGATGTAAAGGCTAAGAATCCAAAGATATTAAAGAATTGTAAGTCATAAGAAGTCTCACATTTGAGGAAAGCCTTCAAAGAGAAGACTTATTACAAAATCAGAAGTTTCTATTTTTTTTAAGATTTATTTATTTATTTGAAAGAGTTACACAGAGAGAGAAGGAGAGGCAGAGGGAGAGGTCTTCCATCTGCTAGTTCACTCTCCAGTTGGCCGCATCAACCAGAGTTGTGCTGATCTGAAGCCAGGAGCCAGGAGCTTCTTCCAGGTTTTCCATATGAGTTCAGGGGCCAAAAGATGGGCCATCTTCTACTGCTTTCCCAGGCCACAGCAGAGAGCGGGATCGGAAGTGGAGAAGCCAAGATTTGAACTGGCAGCCATACAGGATGCCAGCACCACAGGTGAGAGCTTTACCCACTGGCCCCTGCAAAAGTTTCAATGAGGAGTCACTACTAATATGTTTCCCGAGTTGGAACATAATCTATATATAATCAACACTTTATATTTGAAACATACAAAGAAATATATGATCAGCCTGAAAATTGAAATGATATAGTTAAAAATGGTGACAGACTAGAGAAACAGTGAATAAGATAAAACTCATTCCCTGGTTCTTTAATATCTTGTAAAAATAGAAACTGAAGAAGAGGGAGGTGTAGCAAAGAGCAGAGTCCACCACATGTATCTCTGTCAGTAACATAAACGGGTGTGTGATGAGAGTTTCCTTAGCAAAGACAGAGCACACAGGGCATGGACACTTCATCCTAGCAAAACATACAAAGTAATTATATTTAAAATGCAGCCTACTTTAAAAATTAAATTAACTATTTTATTAACCTCGAAAGATATATTTTATTGAACTAACAGTTTTAGTACTGAAGCAAACAAATATTCATATAAATGAGGATTACCTAACTATATTTCAAATATAAGATGTCAAATCAAAAAGGGAGCCATCCCTGATCATATACCAGATGAAATGAAAGCATAACTGAGTAAAAATGTGTAAGAGTTGATCTAAGGAAATAGATGATTCTATCAGGAGTATGCCTTTAAGAGAAACCTATCATTCAAGTATGTCAAAAAATTAATGAAAAGTATATTTAGGTGGACAAATACCAATGAGAGAGGTTTGAAATGTTCATAAAGCTAGTTTATTAGATTAACATGCCTAGAAAAATAACAGAAAGGATAAAGAAGAAATCTTTACATGCACATTACAGCAGACCTGAGGATGCCAAAATTGGGTGATGGATTCAGCATCAAGAATATAGATTATCACAGGTACCAATGATTTCAGTAAAACTTAGAGGATAAATATTTTCCATGGAAAAAAGGGAAGGACATGTCCATGGCCATATCTCCAATCAGACCCGTGGCCCAGACCACTGAATCCACAAGGGCCATTGCCAAAGCCACTGTATTGGTTGCCATTGTAGTGGCTCATTGTGTCAGGAGTTGAGGATTTGGAGTGAGGTTGAAGTTGAGTTTCCTGAGAATGAATGTCACTACATGCAAGCAGACATTTCCACCTCTTTATTGAGGGTGTGATCAACCACAACAAAGAAATGTCACTGTCTTTGAAAAGTCACCTTTGGTAGAAAATGGTGATAAAAGGACACAGTTTTGTTATTATTAAGTATAGCTCCAAATATGAATGAAGCATTGTTCCTTTGAATTTAATTTAATTTTCATACCTCAGAACCAGACTTGGTAACTAATAGTTATTTTCAACTCTTCAAAGCACATATTTTCAGAGATTTATAAACCTACATTCTAGGATTAAGGATGCATACTACTGACAGCCTGAGATGTCTTTACTATATTTTATCAAAAATATCATTTTGCCCTCCAATTATAGCTAGGGTTTTCCTGAAAGATGATGATTTTTCCATAAATGGCAAAAAACTAAACGAAAGTGCCAAATAATCCAAAATATCATTTTATGAAATTTCATTTTGCTTTGTCACTCAAAGCTTTTTCTCAGTCTTTCTTTCTCATTCTGAAATAATTGCATCTGGTTTCTCTAGGAACTTTCTCAAGCACTATATTCCACATACATCTGCCAACATATTATTGCCCTTTTAATTTGACCTGAACTTTTGGCAGAAATTCACACTTATGTATTTCATTTTCTAGCTGATTTTTTAGCATATTGGCATATGCTTTGAGAATTTATAACTTTATCTTCATATTCTTGTGGCTGTTTGTATTTGTATATTGAATGCTTGAACTTATTTCCAGTAATAACAAATTTGATTGTTATGGGATGCCTGTATAATAGAGAATAATTTATTCAAAATCATGTGATATACTTAAAATGCCTGAAATAGATAATCACAATTAACAAATGGCTTTAAATAATCTTCATTTTTTTGAATATTCAATTTAGTGAATAGAACTAAGATATACTTTTGAGTAAATAAATGACACAAGGCAAATGTAAATTGACTCCTTAGCGTTTAAATGCAAGTCCTACAACTACAAAGCTGTTAAGTCTCTTCATATTAAGTTAGTGTGCAGTATTTATTGCATGCAAATACATGTGTTAGTGACTTTTGTTATGAATAACTTAAGGCAGTTAAGATAAAATGAAACATGAATACTGTCATGTGTTTCAAGAATGAGTTAAAAGAATTAAGTAGTTCAGCTTTCCTAAGAGTTCTGATAAAGTGGTAAAATGAGCTACCACCTGCAACACCAGCATCATATATGGGTGCCAGTTCGTGGTCCAGCTGCTCAGCTTCTAAACCACTCCCTGCTAATGGTCTCCTATAAGCAGTGCAAGTGCTCCAGTCCTTGGGCCCCTGCCACCTATGTGGGAAATTTGGATAAATGTCTTGGCTCCAGGCTTCAGCCTGGCCCAGTGCTGGCTCTTTCAACCCTCTGGGGAATAAACCAGCAGGTAGAAGAACTCTCTTCTCCCTCTCTCTGTTTGTCCCTCTTGTTCCTTATTTTTAATTTTCAAAATAAATCTAAGAAAAGGAATGGATTAGTTTTGAAAATTTTTTATTTTCTGTAGTGTATATTGTAGGCCAAGTGTTTTAAAGCAAGTAGATGAATTGGAAGGCTTCTAAAATGTCCTGATTCAAAATTAAATACAAAAAGTGCATTGGAAAAGATGAATATAATTTACTAAGTGTAATTAAGGATATGTGCTTATTATTACAGTCATACATAAAGCTCCCTAGTTTTAGATATTGATTCTCTGTGTAAATAAAATGTGTGATATCTTTTCAAGTTTAATTTAATTTTTAAACAAAAACAGTAAATGCCCTGAATTTCTTATTATACTTTTTATAAATGTAAATAATTATAGTGGAATTCACTTATTTTAATATCTGATCAGTGAGTAAATAATTGTAAGTTAATTAAATTTGGAAACCATTGGAAAGGAGGATACATAATGGAGGTTTATTTAAAATATTTAATTTACCTTGATCAAAAAAAAATTTGGTGCTCAAATCAGGTTTGAAAAATTAAACTAACTCTGCCTGTTAAAGGAAAAAAGAAAAATTAAACTATTTTATTCTGAGTTAAGAATTTTGACATATGAACAAAAATATTAAGGCATATCTTGATAACTCCAATTAATAATAAAATTATACTAAAATATAATTATGTAACATATTAAATAATATTCTATCAACAAGATATATTCACTTGCCCACCAAAGAGATAATGAATGTAAATAATCTGAAAGCAAGCCTTAATTGTTTTCCTGCTCAAATACTCTTCTTTTAAAAAGCAAACATGGCATTCAAATCATTGGGCTTGTAGCCTGACTCAGTTTGCATTTCTATTCTTTGACTTCATCACCCATGTAGTCAGGCCAAATGATATTCTCGAAAAATATCTTCTGAACTCTCTTTTTTTCTGTTCTAAATACCACATATGACAGAGAATTTGAGTTGGAAATCCTTAGCAATTAGCAAGACTGCTGCAGCAGAATTTTGTCTGGAATTCACTTATTTCTCATAAGCACTTCTTTTCTGGCCTACAGCTGTGTTTAAAACTGACTGTCATTACTGGCATTGAGATAAAGCAGGTACAGTCACCACCTTCAACTTTGCACCCTGTGTGGGCACCAGTTCAAGTATTGCTTCTCCACTTCAGAGCCAGACCCCTGCTAATGGCTGGGAAAAGTAGCAGAAGGTGACCCAACTGTTTAGACTCCTGCCAAGTACATGGGAAACCATGATGAAGCAAGCTTGGGAATCCCTGGCCAGCCCTGGATATTGCAGATCTCTCTCTCTCTCTCTCTCTCTCTTCTGTCTCTCCCTTCCTTTTTGTATCACTGCAAAATCTTTTCAAAAACTGACTATAATATAAAAGAAAATTATATTATTACAGACTTGCTAAATCATATTCATTGACAAGACTCATTATGATGATACAATACAGATCCTCAAGTTCCAACAGCTTCTTTGGTCTATTCATAATATTTACTTCTTTATTCGCATTATATATACATATATATTGCACTGCTCTTTTGCTACATCTTTTTAAAATTAGCTTAAATTCTAACACTTATGCAAAGTGTATATTAGATTTCTAGTTAATATGTCATTCATTGTTCTTGAAATACTATAGCCCCTCACATAAAGTAATATATACAACCTTTTCATAAGATTAGTTCATGCAAACTTTGAAAGTGCAGAAAAGCAGGTACTGCAGTATAAAGAAACTGACGAAGCATCCTTTCACATTATTGAGTTATCAATTCAAAGTCAACTGTATGTTTTGTAAGGAATTTTGTATCTGTTTTAAAATATTATCATTCTGTTATTGCAATTCAGAAACCATTCTTTAAAGTTCTTTCTCAAGTTCTTTCTGTAACTGAGTATTTTACAGGTTCCACTTTCCAATTACATGCATTAGACTTATCACCCAAATCATGCATCTCAAAATGTGTTCATGAACACATTACAAGAGATATCATGGAAATCAGTGGAGATTGATGAAGACCCTTATAACTTACCTAATTCAGTTAAACATATATTGACAATTACTTCCTGTATAAATAGAATCTAAAGGTTAGATATGCAAAGATGTTAAAACATGCATTGCAAGTCAACAAGGAGTCACATGTTTAAGGAAAGTTTCCAGAGAAAAGTCATCAAATCAGTCAAAAATTCTAATTAACAGACAATACCAATATTTTATCTGAATTGGGGGAAAAGGTATACAGCATTGACCCAAAATGCACTTTTAAAATTTTTAATGTTCAAAGAAAGGTAGGATGAGCCTAAAAAATACTACAGTGGAAAATTATATCAGGGCCAGCGCTGTGGCACAGTGAGTTAAAGCCCCAGCCTACAGTGCCAGCATCCTATATAGGTGCTGGTTCAAGTCCCGGTTGTTCCTCATCTGATCCAGCTCTCTGCTATAGCCTGGGAAAGCAATAGAAGATGGCCCAAGTCCTTGGGCCCCTGCGCCCACCTGGGAGACCTGGAAGAAGCTCCTAGCTCCTAGCTTTGGATCAGCTCAGCTCTGGCCGTTGAAGTTTAGGGAGTGAACAAGCAGAATGGAAGACCTCTCTCTCTCTCTATCTCTGGCTCTACCTCTCTCTGTAACTCTGTCTTTCAAATAAATAAAATAATTCTTTAAAAATGATGTAAGACTGAAGAAATGTTGTTTATATAAAGCTCATGCCCTGATTCTCTAAATATTTAATGAAAACAGAAGCTTGGGAGAGGGGCATTGTTGGGGCATAGCAGATAAAGTCACTTTCTGTGATGCCAATAACCCTTATGAACACAGGTTCATGTCTGGATACTCTATCTCCAACCCAGCTCTATGCTAATGTGTCTGGAAAAGAGGAACCCATGTGGGAGACCATAATGAAGCTCTTTGCCCCTGGCTTTGTCCATGCTCAGCCTTGTTCACTGTAGCCACTTGGGCAGTGAACCATCAGGTGGAATATACTTTTGTTTCTCACTGTCTCTTCTTTCTCTGTATTTCTGCCTTTCAAATAAATGAGTAAACCTTAAAATAAAGAAACTGAAGTGGGGAAGGTATTCTGGAGGGTAATAGAGGCTGCATTTCACCAGGTAAATATCTATCACTAATTCATAAACAGGCATATGGTAAGCGTTTCGTGAGGAAAGAGTGAGCAAATACAGCGTGGAGAGTTCATCCATGCAAATCACATAAGCTTACCATACTTAAAAAGCAGTGTGTTTTACAATTATACTTCCTTTTATACTGAGCTCAAAGAAAAGTTAAGTAATAAAGATAATCATTCCCCATTTAATCACAAAAGTGAGGGGTGTCAAATTTGTAATCTAGAATGTCAACTCATAAAGGGAATCCCACCTGAGTATATTCTACATAAAATAATGGCATTGTTGACTACAAGTGTGAAACATTAGTTCTCAGGAAATAGATAATACCATCTGGAACATACATTCATATGAAACCTGTTATTCAGATATGTCAAAAATTTGCAATGGGAGGTGTATTTAGCTGGACAATAACAAAGACACAGGTTTGAGATGCTAATAAAGAATGTTTATTGAATTAACATGACTAGAAATATAACAGAAGGGAGGAAGAAGAAATCTTTTTATCAACAGTACAGCAGGCATGAGGATGACCAAGTTGGGTGATGGATTTGAAATCAAGAATATGGATTATCCCAGATGACAATGTTTTCAGTGAAAATAAGAGGAGAAATATCTTCCATGAGAAGAGGGACAGACATGGCCAAAGCCACCATAGACTCCGTGGCCATATCTGGAACTACAGCCATGGCTCAGAGAGTTGCATCCACCATGGCCACAGCCAAAGCCACCATAGACTCTGTGGCCACAACTGGAACCACAGCCATGGCTGTGACCACTGAATCCACCATGGCCACAGCCACAGACACCATAGACTCTGTGGCCACAACTGGAACCACAGCCATGGCTGTGACCACTGAATCCTCGATGGCCATAGCCACAGCCACCATAGTGGTTGCCGTAGTAGTGGCACATTGTGTCAGGAGTTGAGGATTTGGTGGGAGGTTGAAGGTGAATTTCCTGAGAATGAATAGCACCTCTTACAACCAGACTTTTATACTCCCTCAGTGTGAGTGTGGTCAACCACAACAAAGAAATGTCACTGTCTTTGAAAAGTCACCTTAAAGGAAAGTGGTACCATTAGGACATAGTTTTGTTATTATTAAGGATACAACCAAAAATGCATGAAGCATTGTTTCTTTGAATTTAACTTAATTTCCATACCTCAGAACCAGAATTGGTATTAAATAGGTAAGCTTATATTTTCACAGTTTTCTATATCTACATACTTGGATAATGAAGCCTACATCTGTAGCCTGAGATTTCCTTGCGCTCATCAACGGAATTATTTTTGCCTTCAAATAAAGCTAGTGTTTTAGAAAGATGATACTTCTGCCATTTATGGAAAAAATAAAAATAAATTGTCATTCCAAAATGACAAAAATTCATGGAAGGCCATGAGATTGATAAATCAGTTAACACTTGTAAAGCATGTTGTTTTCCTGAGTTGTTGCAGGTCAGGGTTAAAACTAGTTACAGTTTCCTGTTTATGGGGTTGACTATCAAGTCTTATGATCAGATTTTTGAAGTCTACCTTGTAAAGGTGTTTTCCCATCACATCTCATCCTATGTGTTCACTATATTCATGAGAGTCTTCTGTTTATTCTAGGAGCATCCTTCAAGCACTGTATTCCACATATATCTGCCAACATATTATTGTTCTTTCAATTTGACCTGGCCTTTCTGCAGAAATTCACATATATATGTTTGATTTTCTAGCTATTCTTGAAAATATTTGCATATGCTATGAGAGCTTATACTTATCTCTCACATACTTATGCTTTTGTTTGATGCCTTTGAACATATTGAATGCTTAAACTTCTTTGCAGAATTAACTAATTTTATTGTTATAGCCTGCGTGATTTTGAGAGAAATCTATTCAAAATAATGTATTTAAAGTGTCTAAAATAGAGAATCACAGTTAACAAATGGGTTTAAATATTCTTCATGTGAATATTCGATTTAGTGAATGGAACCAATATACACCATTGAGTAAATGAATGACACATGGCAAATATAATTTGACTCCTCAGCACTTAAATGCAATTCCTGCAACCTCAAAGTACTCATGGATATGAGTAAGTCTATTCATAGTGCATAAGTTTGTGTGCAGTGTTTGTTGTCCATGAAGGCATATGTAATCAGTTTTTTTGTATGAATAACTTAAAGCAGTTTAGATGAAGTGAATCATGAGTACTATCATGTGTTTAAAAGGTGAATTAAAAGAATTCAGTTTTGCCTAAGAGTTCTGATGAAGAGGTAAAATGAGTGCTATTTAGAAGGAGGCAGTGTTATTTAAATTGAGAATGGCAGAAGCTCCAGGAACAAAATTTTGAGTTTTTGATGAGCAAGGTTTGCAAGCAAGTTGTGAAGGCAATGAAAAAACAAAACAAAACAAAACAAAACAAAATGAAACAAAACAAACAAAAAAGTAGCTGGAGTACAAAACTTATATGAGAAATAACTGATGGTTGAGGAGTACATAACCCCATTACGAGGGAGGATCCTGCATTTTTGTACGGTTTAGTTAAGGAAAATTGTCAGGATCTCCCCCTTCAGGAACTGGCCGGGTTACCACGAAGGAAGAGTCGAGGAGACTGAAGAAAGTCAAGCTAAACACACTTTATTGGTACTCTAGGCGACTAGGAGAGATCGCTCAAGCCTACTCCTGCAGGCACTAGGCGCTATGGACCAAGAGCTTCTCCCCATGGGCACTAGGCACTATGGACTGGGGAGAGAGGCTGAGCAACCTCTGGTTTACAGCGGCTGAGGGTCCCCTTATATACAGTTTCTAGAGGCTAGCCCCCGCCCACATTCCGACCCCCCGGGGTCCCGTCATCATGGCAACGACAGTTTGTGGTTAGGCCCTCTAGTTAGGCCTTCCACTTCCAAATCTTACCAGCTAGGGTGGCTACTACTTTACTTTTCCTTCAAGCTGCGCCTGTGCGCAGTTACTTTCTTTCAAAGGGCGCTACAGTTACTTTGTTTCAAACCGCGCTTGTTTCAAACCACGCTACAATTACTTTCTCGATGAATGGTTCCCTAACAAAAATGACATCAAAAAAGTTGTGTTTTGTGCCAGGGTTGTGGTGTAGTGGGTAAAGCTGCCACCTGCAGCACCAGAATCCCATATTGGTGCCAGTTTCTGATCCTGCTGCTCAGCTTCTGATCCATCCCCTGCTAATGCCTGCTAATGGTAGATACTCAAGTCCCTGGGACCCTGCCACCTATGTGGAGATCCAGATGAAGGTCATGGTTCCAGGCTTCAGCCTAGCCCAGTGCTGGCTCTTACAACCATCTGGGGAGTAAACCAGCAGGTAGAAGATCTCTCCTTTCTCTCTCTCTCTCTCTCTCTCTCTCTCTCTCTGTTTCTTTCTCTCTCTTCCTAATTCTGATTTTCAAAATAAACAAAAAAAAAAAATCCAAAAATAAAGAAAGGTTGAGTTTTTGAATATTTTCTATACAGTGTAGATTATAGGCCAAGTGTTTTAAAGCAAGGGGATGATTTGGAAGCCTTAAAAATGTCCTCCTACAGAATTTAATAAAAAAACGTGAATTGGAAAAGATGAGCATATGTTATATTATTCAAATTAAAGGATATGTGCTTATTATTAGAGTCACAAATAAGCTTCCTAGGTTTAGATATTGTTTCTCTGCATAAATGAAATGTGTGATGTCTTCACAGGTTTAATTCATTTTTAAATAAAAATAATGACAAGCCCTGAATTTCTTATTATTCTTTGTAAAATGTAAATAATCTAGTGGAATCCAATTCTTCCAATATCTGATCAGCCCATAACTAATAGTATATTATTTATATTGGAGACCATTGGAAATGAGGACACATAATGGAGTTTTATTTAAAGATTTATCTACTTTAATGAAAATATATTTGGTTGCCAAACAAGCTTTGAGAAATTTGACTTCTGTATTTTGAGTTAAGAATTTTGCATATGAAGAAAAATCTCAAGGTATATCTTGATAACTCCAGATAACAACGAAATTATAGTAAATATACTAATGTAAACATATTAAATAATATTTTTAACTTTTATGTAATAAATATACATTTCCAAAGTATAACTTTTGGATTATAGCAGCTTTTTACCCCATTAGCACCCTCCCACCCATAACCATCCCATCTCCCACTCACTCTCCCATTCTATTCTTCATCAAGATTCATTTTCAATTATTTTATCTACTTAAAATCAACTTAGTTTATACTAAGTAAAGATTTCAACAGTTTGTACCCACACAGAAACACAAAGTATAAAGTACTGTTTGAGTGCTAGTTATGCTGTTAATTCACATAGTACAACACATTAAGGACAGAGATCCTACATGGCAAGTAGGTGCACAGTGACTGTCGTTGTTGATTTAACAATTGACACTTTTATTTATGATGTCAGTAATCAACTGAGGCTCTTGTCATGAGGTGCCAAGGATATAGAAGCCTCTTGAGTTTGCCCACTCTGATTTTATTTAGTCAGGCAATAGTAAAAGTGGAAGTTCTCTCCTCACTTTAGAGAAAGATACCTCCTTCTTTGATGGCCCGTTTTTCTGCTGGGATATATCACTCACAGAGGCCTTTCACTAAGATTTTTTTTTTTTTTTTTTTTTGCCACAGTGTCCTGGTTTTCAATGCCTATAATACTCTCATGGGCTCTTCAGCCAGATCTGAATGCCTTAAGGGCTGATTCTGAGGCCAGAGTGCTGTTTAGGACATCTGCCATTCTATGAGTCTGCTGTGTATCCCACTTCCAATGTTGGATTGTTCTCTCCTTTTTAATTCTATGTCATTATTCACAGACACTAGTCTTGTTTATGTGATCCCTTTGACACTTAATCCTATCATTATGATCCATTCTGAACTGAAATTGATCCCTTTGACTAGTGGTACATGCCACCTTGATGGAATTGAATTGGAATCACCTGGCACGTTTCTAACTCTACCATTAGGGGTAAGTCCAAGTGAGCATGTGCCGAACTGTACATCTCCTCCTTCTCTTAATCCCATTCTTAAATTAAACAGGGATCACTTTTCAGTTAAATTTAAATGCCTAAGAATAATTGTGTGTTAATTAAAGAGTTCAACAAAAGGTATTAAGTAGAACAAAAAATACTAAAAGGAATAAAGTAGTAAGTTGTTCCTCACAGTCAGGACAAGGGCTGATCAAGTCATTGTTTCTTGTAGTGTCCATTTTACTTCAACAGATTTCATTTTATGTGCTCAGTTAGTTGTCACTGATAAAAAGAACTTATGATATTTGTCCCTTTTACCAAGAAAATATATTCACTTTCCAACCAAAGAGACAACGAATGTGTAAATATCTGAAATCAAGCCTTTGTTATTTTCTTGCTCAAATACAATCTCTTCATTTAAAAAAGCAGATGTGTCATTCAGGCCTTTGGGCTTCAAGCCTGAATCAGTTTGCATTTCCCTTCTGATTTCATCACTCACATAGTCAGGACAAAAGATATCCTCCACATAGCTTCAAAACTCCTTTCTTTTCTGTTCTAGGTACCACATAGGACATGTAATTTGAGTTGGAATCCTTTGGCAATTGACAATGTTGCTACAACAGAATTTTATCTGGAATTCACTTATCTCTCATAAACACATCTTTTCTGGGCTACAGCTGTGTTTAAAACTGACTGTCATTACTGGTGTTCAGACAAAGCAGGTATAGTCACCACCTTCAACTTTGCACCCTGTGTGGGCACCAGTTCAACTATTGCTTCTCCACTTCAGAGCCAGCCCCCTGCTAATGGCTGGGAAAAGTAGTAGAAGGTGACCCAACTGTTCAGACTCCTGCCACACACATGGGAAATCATGATGAAGGTAGCTCCTGGCTCCTGGATTTAGTTTCTCTCAACCTGAACTTTGCAGATATCTAGGGAGTGAGCTAACAGAAGGAAGATTTCTCTCTCTCACTGTCCCCCCCCCCCATATCTTTCTGTCTTTCCCTCCCTCTCTCAGACTTTCAAATAAAATTTTTTAAAAAGTCTTAAAAAATTGACTACAATCTAAAAGAAAAATCATTACTAACTACTTTGTACATCATATTAATTAAGTATAATCAATATGACAGTAAAGCACTAATCCTCAAATTCCAAATTCTTTCTTGTTCTATTCATAGTGTTATCTTCTTTCCCACAAAAATAAATATACTACCCTCCTCTTTTGTATAACTTCCTCTAGTTAGATTAAATTCTAACATTCATGCAAATGTATGGAATTTTACTGGTTAATACATCACTGACTATTCTTTAACATACAGCTTTTTCAACATTATTTAATGCAAACTTTGAAAGTACAGGAGATGGTACTGTGGTGCAGTGGGTTATCGCCCTGGCCTGAAGCGTCTGCATCCCATGTGGGCACCAATTCTAGTCTCAGCTGCTCCTCTTCGGATTCAGCTCTCTGCTATGGCCTGAGAAAACAGTAGAAGATGGCCTAAGTCCTTGGGCCCTTGCACTCCTGTGGGAGTCCCAGAGGAAGCTCCTGGCTTCTAGCTTCGGATCACCTCAGCTCTGGCGGTACAGTCATTTAGGGAGTGAACCATTGGATGGAAGACTCTCTTTCTCTGCATCTGCTTCTCTGTAAATCTGCCTTCAAATAAATAAATAAATAAATAAATAAATCTTTAAAAAAAAGAAAGTACAGAAAAGTAGTTACTGTGGTATAAAGAATCTGATCAACTATCCTTGAATCTTAATGAGTTATCAATTCAAAATCAATTGTATGCGCTTTAAGGAATTTTGTATGTGTTTTAACAATATCACTGCTTTCTTGCAAGTGAGAAAGCATCCTTTAAAATGTTTATTCAGGTTTAATTTAGTGCACTTTCCATAACTAAGTATTCGACAAGTTCCAGTTCTAGCCTGGATACATTAGACACATCACCCAAAGCATTTATTTCATGAACCCTAAAAAATCAGCACATACAACCTGCTCATGAACACATTGCAAGAGACACAATGAGAACCATTGTAGACTGATGAAGACCCTTGTAACTTACCTAATTCAGTTAATGTTACCTTGATATTACTTCCTGTATAAATAGAAACTAAAGGTTAGGTGTGTAAAGATGCTAAAACCTGCATTGCAAGTCAATAGAGTCACCTGTTGGAGGTGAGGTTCCAGGAAAAAGTACTAAAATCACTCAAAAGTTTAACTGAAGAGATAATATCCATATTTTACCTGGAGCAGGGAAAGAAGTTTTATAGTGGGACTCAAAATGTACACCTAGGATTTTTAATATACAAGAAAAAAAAAAGAATGATGAGCCTGAAAAAAAAAATACTAAAACAATGAAGAAGCACTGAATATAGATGAAGCTCATTCTCTGGTTCTATTATTATTTAAAAAACATAAATTTAGGGGAGGAGCTTGTTGGGGCATAGCAGGTTGAGCTAATACCTGTGAAGCCAGCGTCCCATATGAAAATTGATTCATGTCCAATTACTGTGCTTCCAATAGTTCAAAGCTAATGTGTCTGGGAAAAAGAAGCCATGTGGGAGACCTGGATGAAGCTCCTAGCTCCTGACTTGTCCATGCTCAGCCTTAGCCACTGTAACATTTGGGGAGTGAATCAGCAGATTTAAATTTCTCTGTCTCTCTTTCTCTCTCTGTAGTTCTGACTCTCAATAAATAAGTAAATTTAAAAAAAAAAAAAAAAAGAAAAGAAACTGAAGGTGGTGAAGCTATTCTGGAGGATAGCAGAAGATGGAGTCTACCGGATATATGTTTACCATTAATACATAAAGAGGTAACTGATAAGAGGTTCTTGGAGAAAGAGTGTGCAAATACAGCAAGGACTGCTCTTCCATACAAATCACATTAGCTAACAATACTTAAAATGCAGCCAAGGTCTATGATTATATTTCCTGTTATCCTGAGCTGCAAAAACAAACAAACAAACAAACAAAAAAAAAAAACATTACATTACTATGATAATCAGTGCCCATTTTTTTCACAACAATGAGGGATTTCTAATTTCTACTCCAGACTGTGAAATCATAAATGGAAACACACCTAAGTATACACTACCTGAAATAAAGGCATCATTGACTACATGTGTGAAACATTAGTTCTAAGGAAATAGATAGTACCATCTAGAGCACACATTCAAATGAAATGAGTTAATCAAATATTTAAAAAATTGGCACTGACAGGTGTATTTACATAGAAAATAACTATGACACAGGTTTGAAATGCTCATAAAGAATGTTTATTGAATTAACATGACTAGAAATATAACAGAAAGGAGAAAGAAGAAATCTTTATATCAACAGTACAGCAGGCATGAGGATGCCCAAGTTGGGTGATGGGTTCTATATCAAGAATATGGATGATCCCAGATGACAATGTTTTCAGTGAAAATTAAAGGAGAAATATCTTCCATGAGAAGTGGGACAGACATGGCCAAAGCCACTATAGACTCGGTGGCCATATCTGGAACCACAGCCATGGCTGTGACCACTGAATCCACCATGGCCACAGCCACAGACACCATAGACTCTGTGGCCGTATCTGGAACCACAGCCATGGCTCAGACCACTGAATCCACCATGGCCACAGCCACAGACACCATAGACTCTGTGGCCACAACTGGAACCACAGCCATGGCTGTGACCACTGAATCCTCGATGGCCATAGCCACAGCCACCATAGTGGTTTCCGTAGTAGTGGCTCATTGTGTCAGGAGTTGAGGATTTGGTGGGAGGTTGAAGGTGAATTTCCTGAGAATGCAAGCAGACTTTTATACTCCCTCAGTGTGAGTGTTGTCAACCACAACAAAGAAATGTCACTGTCTTTGAAAAGTCACCTTAATGAAAAGTGGTACTATTGGGACATAGTTTTGTTATTATTAAGGATATATCCAAAAGTTCATGAAGCATTGTTTCTTTGAATTTACCTTAATGTTCATACCTCAGAACCAGACTTGGTATCAAATAGGTAAGCTTGTATTTTCACAGTGTTCTAAATCTACATCCTAGGATCAAGAAGCCTACATCTGTAGCGTGAGTTTTCCTTACTATCATCAACAGAATTATTTTTGTCCCCCAACTATGGCTAGGGTTTTCCTAAAAAATGATACTTCCGCCATTTATGACAAAAAACCTAAATTAAATTGTCAATTAATCCAAAATGATTGAAGTGTAGTCCATAAGACTGATAAATCAGAGAGAACTCTTGGACAAGCATGTTTTTTTGTTTTTGTTTGTTTGTTTGTTTGTTTTTTGTTTGTTTTTTTTTTTGTTTGTTTTTTTCCTGCATTGTTCCAGATCAGGGTGAAAACTGTTGGAGCAGTTTCCTATTTGTGGGGATGACATTCAAGTCTTGTGATCAGATTATTGAAGTCTACCTTGTATAGGTGTTTTCCCACCACAACATATATCAGGTACTATACTCACGAGAGGTTTTTCAAATCATTTTGCTAAATTTCCTTTTGCTTTGTCATTCAAAGCTTTTTCTCAGTCTTTTTTTCCTGTTCTGTAGTAATTGCTTCTGGTTCTTCTAGAAGCTTTCTTCAAGCACTGTATTACACATACATCTGCCAACATGTTGTTTTTCAAGTTCACCTGACCTGTTGGCAGAAATTCACATGTATATATTCCATTTTCTAACTTGTTTTGAATATATTGGCAAAGGCTTTGTTTGATAACTTTTAACTTAATCTTCACATTCTTGTTATTTTTGTGTTTATACTTTTGAACATATTGAATTTTTAAACTTATTTCCAGTAACAAAATGTCATTTGTATGGGCTGCTTGTATAATAGAAAGTAATTTACTCAAGATATGTAATGTACTTTAAATGTCTGAAACAGAGAATCACAATTAACAAGTGGCTGTAAATCCTCTTCATCTGAAGATTTGATTTAGTGAATCGAGTGAAGAAATATTTTGAGAAAATGAATGGCACATGGCAAATATAAATTAACTCATCATCATTTGAATTCAAGTCCAACAACTTCAAATATTCCTGGAAGTTAGTAAGTCTCTTCATATGGTGTAAGTTTGTGGGCAGTATTTGTAGCATGTGAATGCATATATAGTTGTATGTATTTTCCTACAAAAACAAATATACTTCCCTCTTGTTATAGACAATTTTCTATAATTAGATTAAATTTAAACATTTATGCAAAATGCATGATAGATTTCTAGTTACTATATCCTTTATTGTTCTTTAAATTCTAATGCCATTCCCACAAAAAACATATATAGCTTTTTCACAAAATCATCTTATGCAAATTTTGAAAGTATAGAAAAATATATACTGCAATATGGGGAACCTGATACACCATCCTTTCATCTGAACAAATTACCAATTCAATATCAATTGTATGTGTTTTAAGAAATTTTATATGTGTTTTAGAAATATTATCATTTATTTCCTGAAATTCTGAAGTCCTTCCTTAAAGTTATTATTTTATGCAAACATTGAATGAACAGAAATTTAGGTCCTGTAGTATAACATAAATGATGAACCATCCTTTCATCTTCACGTCACGTGTTATCAATCAATTCAATATCAATTGTTTATATGTGTGTGGTTTTTTTTTTTTTTTTTTTTTTTTTTAGATATAGAGCTACAGACAGTGAGAGAGAGACAGAGAGAAAGGTCTTTCTTCCGTTGGTTCACCCACCAAATGGCCACTACAGCCAAATTATGCCAATCCAAAGCCAGGAGCCAGGTGCTTCCTCCTGGTCTCCCATGAGAGTGCAGAGGCCCAAGCACTTGGGCCATCCTTCACTGCCTTCCCGGGGCACAGCAGAAAGATGGACTGGAAGAGGAGCAACAGGGACTAGAACCTGGCACCATATGGGATGCCAGGACCACATGAGGAGGATTAACCAAGTGAGTCATGGCACAGGCCAATTGTATGTGTTTTCAGGAATTAAAAATATTATCATTTATTTCCTGAAATTCAGAAGTCATTCCTTAAAGTTCTTTCTCAGGTTTGAATTAGTGCTCTTTCCACAGCTGAGTATTTGACATGTCCATGTTTCTAGTCTGCATTAATTGCACACATCACCCAAATAATTCATTTGGCAAACCCTAAAAAATCAGCACATACAGTTTTTTTAAGAACACATGACAAGAGATATGACATGAATCATTGGAGATTGATGAAGACCCTTGTAACGTACCTAATTCAGTTAGTGTTACATTGACAATTACTTCCTGTATAAATATAATTTAAAGACTAGATATGCAAAGATGCTAAATTATACATTGCAGGTCTATAAGAAGTCACATTGTTGAGAATTTCCAGAGGGAAGTAATAAAATCACTCAAAAGTTTTAATTGAGGGACAATACCCATATTTTATTTGAACTAGGAAAAAAAAGTATAGAGCAATGACTCAAAATGTATAACCAGATTTTAAATGTACAAAGAAAGAAGGATGAGCCAGAAAAAAAAAAAAAAACAATTCTAAAGAGGAAAATGTTGAAAGACTGAAGAAAAACTTACTATAAAAAGATCATTTGCTGGTTCTGTAATTATTTAAAAAACAGAAACTTGGGAGAGGGGCATGTTGGGGCATAGCAGGTTAAGCCACTTCTTATGAAGCCAGCATCCCTTATGAGTGTTCGTTTATATTCAGATACTCTATTTCCACTCCAACTCTATGCAATTATCCTAGGAAAGAAGAACACCTGTGAAAAATCTTGATGAAACCCCTAGCTCCTGGCTTGGTCCAGGTTCAGCCTTGTTTGCTAAAACATTTGGGGAGTGAATCTGCACATGGAAGATTTCCCTCTGTCTCTCCTTCTCTCTGTAATTTGCCTTTAAATAAATAAGTAAATCTTATAAAAAAAAAAAACAGAAATAAAAGAAAGAAATTGAAGATGGGGAAGCTATACTGGAGGGTAGCAGAGGCTGGAGTCTACAGGTATATATGTATCCTTAAGAAATAAACATGTACCTGGTAATGTGTTCTTGATGAAAGAGTGAGCAAATAAAGCTTGGAGAGTTCATCCATACAAATCACATAAGCTTATCATACTTAAAAAGCAGCCTTTTTTAATTTTTATTTTTTTTAATTTATTTATTTTCTTTGACTGGCTGAGTGGACAGTGAGAGAGAGAGATTGGTTCACGCACCAATGGCTACTGCGGCTGGCACACTGCAGCCGGCACACCACGCTATCTGATGGCAGGAGCCAGGTCTCCCATGGAATGCAGGGACCAAGCACTTGGGCCATCCTCCACTGCACTCCCGGGCCACAGCAGAGAGCTGGCCTGGAAGAGGGGCAACTGGGACAGAATCCGGCGCCCCGACCGGGACTAGAACCCGGTGTGCTGGCACCACAGGCGGAGGATTAGCTTATTGAGCCACAGCGCCAGCCAAAAGCAGCCATGTTTTATAATTATACTTCCTTTTATACTGAGTTCAAAGAAAAGTTAAATAATTAAGATAATCACTCCCCATTTATTCACAAGAGTGAGAGGTGTCAAATTTATAATCTAGAATGTCAGCTCATAAAGGGAATCCCACCTGAGTATATTCTACATGAAGTAGTAGCATTGTTGACTACAAGTGTGAAACATTAGTTCTAAGGAAACAGATAATACCATCTGGAGCACACATTCATATGAAAACTGTTATTCAGATATGTCAAAAATTTGCAATGGGAGGTGTATTTAGCTGGACAATAACAAAGACACAGGTTTGAGATGCTCATAAAGAATGTTTATTGAATTAACATGACTACAAATATAACAGAAAGGAGAAAGAAGAAATCTTTATATCAACAGTACAGCAGGCATGAGGATGACCAAGGTGGGTGATGGGTTCTATACAAAGCATATGGATTATCCCAGATGACAATGTTTTCAGTGAAAATTAGAGGAGAAATATCTTCCATGAGAAGTGGGACAGACATGGCCAAGCCACCATAGACTCAGTGGCCATATCTGGAACCACAGCAATGGCTGTGACCACTGAATCCACCATGGCCACAGCCAAAGCCACCATAGACTCCGTGGCCATATCTGGAACCACAGCTATGGCTCAGACCACTGAATCCACCATGGCCACAGCCACAGACACCATAGACTCTGTGGCCACAACTGGAACCACAGCAATGGCTCAGACCACTGAATCCACCATGGCCACAGCCACAGACACCATAGACTCTGTGGCCACAACTGGAGCCACAGCCATGGCTGTGACCACTGAATCCTCGATGGCCATAGCCACAGCCACCATAGTGGTTGCCGTAGTAGTGGCACATTATGTCAGGAGTTGAGGATTTGGTGGGAGGTTGAAGGTGAATTTCCTGAGAATGAATAGCACCTCTTACAACCAGACTTTTATACTCCCTCAGTGTGAGTGTGGTCAACCACAACAAAGAAATGTCACTGTCTTTGAAAAGTCACCTTAATGAAAAGTGGTACTATTGGGACATAGTTTTGTTATTATTAAGGATACTCCCAAAAATGCATGAAGCATAGTTCCCTTGAATTTAATTTAACGTACATACCTCAGAACCAGACTTGGTATGTAATGGTTATTTTCACATCTTCAAAGCTTATATTTTTGCAGATTTCTAAATCTACATCATATGATTCAGGATGGCTACAGCTGATGACTTGAAATTTCTTTACTATTATCAACATTATCATTTGTGTCCTCCAAATATAACTAGGGTTTTCCTGAAAGATATCTGTGAACATACTGAATGCTTTTGAACGTATTGAATGCTTGAACTTATTTCCAGTAATAACAAATTCATTGTTAGGGGCTGCCTGTATAACAGAGAGTATTTTCTTCAAAATAAGGTAATGTACTTAAAATGTCTGAAATAGAGAATCACAATTAGCAAATGGCTTTAAATAGTCTTCATCTGAATACTGGATTCAGTAAAGGAAATTGAGAATAACTTTGATTAAATGAATGACACATGGTAAGTATCATTTGCCTGCTCAGCCTTTAAACCCAAGTCCTACCACTTCAAATTTTCAAGGATGTGAGTATGTCTCTTCATATTGCACAATATTTTGTGCAGTATTTGTTGCATGTGAATGCATATGTAGATGTTTTCTGTATTTCCTTGTTTAATCCCATAAAATATGTATATTTACCTCCTGATTTGTATAACTAATTAGATGAAATTTAAATAATTCTGCTAAGTTTTCTTTAGACTCCTAGTTAATATATCATTCATTGTTCTTTGAATTCTATAGCTCCTACCAGAAATTTACATATATATTTTTTCATAAAATTATTTTATGCAAATATTGAATGAACAGAAACTTACGTTCTGTAGTATAACATAAATGATGACCATCCTTTCATCTTCACGTGTTATCAATTCAATAGCAATTGTTTATATGTGTTTTTTTTTTTTTTTTTTAGATATAGAGTTATAGACAGTGAGAGAGAGAGACAAAGAGAAAGGTCTTTCTTCCGTTGGTTCACCTGCCAAAAGGCTGCTACAGCCAAACTATGCTGATCCAAAGCCAGGAGCCAGGTGCTTCCTCCTGGTCTCCCATGAGGGTGCAGAGGCCCAAGCACTTGGGCCATCCTTCACTGCCTTCTCGGGCCACAGCACAGAGCTGGACTGGAAGAGGAGCAACAGGGACTAGAACCTGGCACCCATATGGGATGCCGGTGCCGCAGGAGGAGGATTAACCAAGTGAGCCACGGCACCGGCCCAGTTGTATGTGTTTTCAGGAATTAAAAATATTATCATTTATTTCCTGAAATTCAGAAGTCATTCCTTAAAGTTCTTTCTCAGGTTTAAATTAGTGCTCTTTCCACAACTGAGTATTTGACATGTCCATGTTCTAGTCTACATATTAGACACATCACTCAAATAATTCATTTGGCAAACTCTAAAAAATCAGCACATATAGTTTGTTCAAGAACACATGACAAGAGATATGACATGAATCACTGGAGAGTGTTGAAGACCCTTGTAACGTACCTAATTCAGTTAGTGTTACATTGACAATTACTTCCTGTACAAATATAATTTAAAGTCTAGATATGCAAAGATGCTAAATTATGCATTGCAAATCAATAAGAAGTCACATGGTTGAGAAGTTTTCAGGGAGAAGTAATAAAATCACTCAAAAGTTTTAATTGAGAGATAATATCCATACTTTATCTGAAGTAGCAATAAAGGTATAGAGCATTGACTCAAAGTGTACATCTAGATTTTTCTTGATCTCTTTATAGATTGTGGCTGCTAATCCTTTTTCAGTTGCATAATTTGCAAATATTTTTCCCATTATGTCCATTGCCTCTTCACCATTCTAATTGTTTCCTTTGCAGTACAGAAACTTCTCAATTTGATGTAATACCAATTGTTAATTTTGTCTTTGACTGCTTGTGCCTCTGGGGTCTTTTCCAAGAGGAAAATCTTGAAGGGTTTCTCTGATGTCCTCTAATAATTTGAGTGTGTCTTGTCATAGAGTTATATCTTTAATCCATTTTAAATGGATTTTTGTGCCCGTGTCTTGGGCTACTGTGGTTGCATCTCACCTCACATGCCAGCTCTGCTGTAGAAGCTGTCTCTTGAAGAGTTGTGAGCTACAGGTGCTCATGCCCTCCACGTAGGTCCACCATGTCCCTCTAATTATGGAAAAGTTTCCTTTGCCATTTTTTCCCTAACTCTTCCCAGAGACTTCACTATCTCAACATTTATTAAACTGTCTTCCCTGGACTAGATCAGTAAACTCCATCCTATTCTGCCATCTTGGAACCCAGCTAAATATACTTAAAATGCAGCCATGTTTTACAATTTTATTTTATGTTATCCTGAGCTTGAAAGAAATGTTAAATTATTATGATAATCAGTGCCCATTTTTTCCTAAGAGAAAAATTTCTAATTTCTACTCCAGATTGTGAAATCATAAATGGAAACACACCTAAGTATACACTACATGAAATAAAGGTATCATTAAGACTAGTGTGAAATCCAAGTTCTATTGAAATAGATAATATCAACCCAGGGCATATATTTAAATGACACCTGTCACTCAAATATTGCAAACATTCACAGTGAGAGGTGTATTTAGAAGAAAAATAGAAATGACACAGGTAGGAAAGTTCATAAAGAATGTTTATTGAATTAACATGACTAGAAATATAACAGAAAGGAAAAAGAAGAAATCTTTATGTCCATAGTACAGAGGAATAAGAATGCTCAGTTGGGTGATGGGTTCTATATCAAGAATATGGATGATCCCAGATGACAATGTTTTCAGTGAAAATTACAGAAGAAATATCTTCCATGAGAAGAGGGACAGACATGGCCAAAGCCACCATAGACTCTGTGGCCATATCTGGAACCAAAGCCATGGCTGTGACCACTGAATCCACCATGGCCACAGCCACAGACACCATAGACTCTGTGACCATATCTGGAACCACAGCAATGGCTCAGACCACTGAATCCACCATGGCCACAGCCAAAGCCACCATAGACTCTGTGACCATATCTGGAACCACAGCAATGGCTCAGACCATGGCCACAGCCACAGACACCATAGACTCTGTGGCCACAACTGGAACCACAGCCATGGCTCAGACCACTGAATCCTCGATGGCCATAGCCACAGCCACCATAGTGGTTGCCGTAGTAGTGGCTCATTGTGTCAGGAGTTGAGGATTTGGTGGGAGGTTGAAGGTGAATTTCCTGAGAATGAATAGCACCTCTTACAACCAGACTTTTATACTCCCTCAGTGTGAGTGTGGTCAACCACAACAAAGAAATGTCACTGTCTTTGAAAAGTCACCTTAATGAAAAGTGGTACTATTGGGACATAGTTTTGTTATTATTAAGGATACAACCAAAAATGCATGAAGCATTGTTTCTTTGAATTTACCTTAATGTTCATACCTCAGAACCAGACTTGGTATCAAATAGGTAAGCTTGTATTTCCACAGTGTTCTAAATCTACATCCTAGGATCAAGAAGCCTACATCTATAAGCTGAGATTTCCTTACAATTATCAACAGAATTTTTTGTCCTCCAAATACAGCTAGTGTTTTCCTGAAAGATGATACTTCCGCCATTTATGAAACAAAAACTAAAATGCATGTCAAATGATCAAAACGACTACAATTCATGGAAGGCCATGAGATTGAGTAATCAGAGAGAACTCCTGGACAAGCATGCTGTTTTTCTGCATTGTTGCAGATCAGGGTGAAAACTGTTTAAGCAGTTTCCTGTTTGTGGGGATGACATTCAAGTCTTGTGATCAGATTATTGAAGTCTACCTTATATTGGTGTTTTCTGATTACAACATATATCACGTGCTTCCTATACACATAAGAGGTCTCTCAAGTTTTTCTGCAAATGTCATTTTTCTTTGTCTCTCAGAGCTTTTTCTCAATCTTATTCATTCTGTAATAATTTCTTCTAGGAGCTTCCTTCAAGCACTGTTTTCCACATACATCTGCCAGCATATCATTGTTGTTTCAAGTTGACCTGGCCTTTCTGAAGAAATTCACATATATATGTTTGATTTTCTAGCTAGTCTTGAAAATATTTGCATATACTATGAGAGCTTGTACTTATCGTCACACTCTTGTTGCTGTTTTTGTTTGATGCCACTGAACATATTGAATGCTTAAACTTCTTTGCACAATTAACAAGTCTCAATGTTACAGGCCTCTTGCATAGTACAGAGTAATTTATGCAAAATATATAATGTACTTAAAGTGTCTGAAATACAGAATCACAATTAACAGATGGGTTTAAATATTCTTCATCTGAGCATTCGATTTAGTGAATGGAACCAAGATACACCATTGAGTAAATGAATGACACATGGCAAATACAAATGGTCTCCTCAGCATTTGAATACAATTCCTACAACTTCAAGGTGTTCATGGTTGTGAGTAAGCGTCTTCTTATTGCGTAACTTGTGTGCAGTATTTGTTGCATGTGAATGCAAATGTATGCAGTTTTTGTATGAATAACTTATGGCAGTTTAGAGGCAGTGAATCACGAATAGTGTCATGTGTTTAAGGAATGAGTTAGAAATATTCACTAAATAGTTAAGGTTCACCTAAGAGTTCTGATGAAGAGGTAAAATTAGTGTTACTTATAATGAAGCCCAGGTTTTATGCATTGAGAGAGGCAAAAGCTCTAGGAACAATGGTATGAGATTTTGATGATCGAGGTAGGCAAGCAAGTTGTGACGGCAATGAAAGAAACTCTATATGTGGATTACGGAACTTAAATAAGAAATAACAGATGCTTGGGAAGAACATAACCTCATTACTAGGGAGGAACCTGCATTTTGTATACTTTCGTTTAGGATTATGACATAAAAACGTGATGTTTTGGGTACAGCATTGTGGAGTAGTGGGTGAAGCTGCCACCTGCAACACCAGCATGACATGTAGATGCCAGTTCATGATCCAGCTGCTCAGCTTCTGATCCATTCCCTGCTAATGGCCTCCTATAAGCAGTGGAAGATACTCAATTCCCTGGGCCCCTGCCACATATGTGGAGACCCAGATAAAGGTCTTGAATCTGGGCTTCAAGCTGACCCATCCATTGGTGGCACTTTCAACACTCTTGGGGTGTAAACTAGTGGATAGTAGATTCTCTCTCTCTCTCTCTCTCTGTCTCTCTCTCTCTCTCTCTTTCTGTCTGATTCTCCCTCTCCTCAATTATTCTGATTTTCAAAATATATAAATAAATAATTCAAAAAATGAAAGATTGAGTTTTGGAAATCCTTTCTATATGGTGTAGATTGTAGGCCAAGTGTTTTAAAGCAAAGGGATGAATTGGAACCCTTCTAAGTTGTCCTATTATAGAACTAAATAATAATGTGGATTGGAAAAGGTGAGCATATGACATATTATTCAACCTAAGGATATGTGCTTATCTTTAGAGTCATACATAAAGTTTCCTAGTTTCAGATATTGTTTTTCTGTGTAAATGAAATGTGCTATATATTTTCAGATTTAATTAATTTTTTTTTAAAAAAAACAGGGACATGTCCTGAATTTATTATGTTTTGTATAAATATAAATAATTATTGCAGAATCAACTTCGGAAATAAATTATAATATGTTAAGTAATTTGAAATCATTACAAATGAGGATACATAACAGAGGTTTATTTAAAACATGTTATTTGCCTTGCAGAAAATAAGTTTTGTAGTCAAAGTAGGTTTTAGAAATTTGACTTCTATATTCAGTGTTAAGAATTTTGATATACGATATAATTCATAAACTGTACTTTGGAAATTTATATTTACTAAATAAAGGTAAAAAGAAAGATGTATATTGATAAATCTAATTTATAACAACAAATTTCTGCAGTATACTTATGTAAACATATTAAATAATTTTCTACCAACAAGATATAATCACTTGCTAACCAAAGAGGCAATGAATGTGTAAATATATAAAATCAAGCCTTTCTTATTTTCTTGCTCAAATACAATCTCTTCATTTAAAAAAGCCAATGTGTTATTCAGGCCATTAGGCTTAAAGCCTGACTCAGTTTGCATTTCTCTTCTGATTTCATCACTCACATAGTCAGGACAAAAGATCCTCCACATAGCTTCAAAACTCCTTTCTTTTCTGTTCTAGGTACCACATAGGACATGTAATTTGAGTTGGAATCCTTTGGCAATTAAAAATGTTGCTACAGCAGAATTTTTATCTGGAATTCACTTATCTCATAAACACGTCTTTTCTGGGCTACAGCTGTGTTTAAAACTGACTGTTTTTACTGCTGTTCAAACAAAGTGAGTGCAGTAACCACCTTCAACTTTGCACCCCGTGTGGGCACCAGTTCAAGTATTGCTTCTCCACTTCAGAGCCAGCCCCATGCTAATGGCTGTTAAAAGAAGCAGAAGGTGACCCAACTGTTCAGACTCCTGCCACACACATGGGAAACCATGATGAAGGCAGCTCCTGGCTCCTGGCTTTAGCTTGTCTAGCCCTGGACTTTGCAGAAATAGAGTGAGCTAACAGAAGGGAGATTTCTCTCTCTCACTCTTTCCCCCACACCTTTCTGTCTTTGCCTCCCTCTCTCTGACTTTCAAATAAAATTTTTTAAAAAGTCTTAAAAAATTGACTGGAATATCAAAGAAAGATCATCACTACATACTTTCTAAACTATATTCATTAAGTATAATCAATATGACAGTAGAGTAGTGATTCTCAAATTCTGATCTTTCTTGCTCTATTCATAGTGTTTTCTTCACTCCCATAAAAATAAATATACTAACCTCCTCTTTTGAACAACTTCCTCTAGTTAGGATTAAATTCTAACATTCATGCAAATGTATGGAATTTTACTAGTTAATACATCACTGACTATTCTTTAACTTACAGCTTTTTCATCATTATTTAATGCAAACTTTGAAAGTACAGGGTCCGGCGCTGTGGCGCAGCGGGTTAACACCAAGGCCTGAAGCGTCGACATCCCATATGGGTACTGGTTCTAGTCCTGGTTGCTCCTCTTCTGATCCAGCTCTCTGCTAATGCATATAGGTTAAAATTGATTAGTTTGTGACCTGGAAGACCATGCCTTCGCCAGGCCCATGTGTGACCTCATGCCTCTACCTCATACCTTCACCATGTCCCTGTGTGTCCTCATCTCCCTACCTGGCCAGACCTGGGTGCCAACCTGCCCATCAGGTTAATTAACCACTCCCCTTTGGAAGTAGCTTGAAAGCCTGGGACAGAGTGTGTCCACCCTTCTCCTCTTCCCTGGCCTCTTGCCAGGAGGGCACTTGCAGTAGCCATATGCCTCCAGGGCACGTGGCCTTGCTGTAACCCTGTGCTTCCACGCCCAGATGTTCCTCCACAGGGCTGGTTCCTGGTGCTCGGTATGAACCCCTATTTACCTCTCTCTCTTAAATAAAACTCTCACTCTCCTATGCATCTTTCTCACTAAATAAATGCTTTAAACGTACCCTGTTGCCTCGATAATCTTTGCCAATATTTAGAATTCTTCTCTAAATATTAGGCAAGAAACCTCTAGGGCTTATTAATATTGGGGATTTATTAATAAGCTCATGGTGAAATCATATGGCACCCCAAATTCCGGTAGCACATGTGGCACCCCAGAAAGCACTTCTGGAGAACTTAAGGGGCCACATTTTGGTATAAATTTTAGGGGGTCATGCCTGATTTCACTATAGCCTGGGATAACAGTGGAGGAAGGTCCAAGTCCTTGGGCACCTGCACTCACGTTGGAGACCTGGAGGAAGCTCCTAGCTCCTGGCTTCAAATCAGCTCAGCTCTGGCCATTGCAATCATTTCGGGAGTGCAACACTGGGTGGAAGACCTCTCTCTCTCTCTGCCACTGCCACTCTGTAACTCTGCCTTTCAAATAAATGAATAAATCTTAAAAAAGGAAAGCACAGAAAAGCAGTTACTGTGGTATAAAGAACCTGATAAACTATCATTGAATCTTTTTTTTTTTTTTTTTTTTTTTTCCCAATTTTTTTTTATTGTGGTAAAATAAAAATAACAAAATTTACCATCTTGGAGCCAGTGTTGTGACATAGTGGGTAAAGCTGCTGCCTGTAATACTGGCATCCCACAGGGGCACCAGTTCATGTCCTGGCTGCTCCACTCTGACCCAGCTCTCTGCTAATGCACCTGGGAAAACACCGGAAGATGGCCCAAGCGCCCGGGCCCCTGCACCCACGTGGGAGACCCAGCTGAAGCCTCCGATTCCCGGCTCCGGCTCGGCACAACGCTGGCCGTTTCGGTCATCCGGGGAGTGAACCAACAGACGGAAGACCTCCCTCTTTCTGTCTTGCCCTGTGTCTCTGTAGCTCTGACTTTCAAATAAATAAGTAAAGCTTTAAAAAACACTTCCCATTGAAGCCATCACTAAATGCATTCGTAATGTTATTCAATATAGTCACAGTGTTAACAGTTACATTCCTGAAGCTGCGCAGACATTATCCATCCATCTCCAGAACCCTTATTTTCCATAAGTAGTAACTCAGAAGCCACTGAGTTTTATGCTAATGGATAATTTATTCACCCAGTATCCACAGGGGATGGGTGTCAGGATCCTCAAGGATTCTGAAGTCCGCACTCAGGTCCCTCTTATCAAATGGCCTTGTCCCTGCATGGGCAGCCTCCCCTCCACTCTGACACACAGGGGCCCTCATCCCTCTGCCATCCAGCTGGCGGAAGACATGGGAAGGGCTCTGAAGGGGGAGGATCTGTCAGGCCCTCAGTCTGGGCCAGGCGCATTGGGCTTGCTTCCAAAGTGCCCTGCAGCCTAGCAAATACCAACGGGCCTTTGCTTGACTTGACCACAGTATTTTGGGTACAGGGAGGTGTCCTTTGTGGACTTCCTGCTTAGAGATGAAAGGGTCAAAGCGGATCCTGTGTGCCCACGTTCATGGCCACAATAACCTCTTCTGCCAGAGCTCCTGAAGTCAAAGCACAGGTCCCCAACCACAGCTGGTCCCTGTGGCCCTGGACAGTGTTCCAGTTCTATCATCCAAGGGCCAAAGATGGCCATGTCAGAGGGACGCGGCAAATATCCAAAGAACTGGACTCCCACTGCACGTCGGCAGCTGAGCTCAGCAAACCAAATCCTCCCAAGCCACTCAGAAAACTCTATCCTGCTCTCTGGGGACAATGCCATCCTTTGGGCCATCTCCAACGTGGAAGCCAAACTGCACTCCATTCTGGGCCGTGATTATGATGATGGAGAGTAAAGCGTTTGGAACAGGAGAAAACTGAGACCCTGGGGGCCGGCACTGTGGCACAGTGGCTTAAGGTGCTGCCTTTGACACTAATATCCCATATTGGAGTGCAAGTTCAAGTCCTGGCTTCTCTGCTTCCAATCCAGCTCCCTGTGAATGTACCTGGGAAACAGCAGAGGATGGCCCAAGAACCTGGGTCCCCGCCACCCATGTGGGAGACCTGGATGAAGTTCCAGGCTCCTGGTTTCAGCACGGCCCAGCCCCGGCCGTTGCGGCCATCTGGGGAGTGAACCAGTGGAGGGAAGATTGTTCCTTCTCTCTCCCTCTCCCTGTCTCTCCCCCACTCTGCCTGAGAAAGACAGAAGGACTCCAAATGACCAGTTTTCAGGTGCATGATTCCAGGCAAACTGCTGGATGCTTTGACTCTCTCTAGTGAGGCTGGCAGGGAAGGGTCCTCCTGTCACGGGGCAGCTGGAATGGAGAGAGTTAAGAACAGCAGGAAATGCTACAGGAGATTTCCAACAGCAGTTCCTGCTCCTCTGCCCGTATATTCCCGGTTACCCTCAGGGACGGCTGCAGGTCGCGTCAGAAGCCACTTGAAGGAGAGTGGTTTTCTGCACCCCCTCCAATTGCAAGTCTGCACATGGAAGACCTCAGATAAATGTTTAACCACGCGGCTCCTGCGGAACGCCCCCTCCCTCTTGCTGGGTAGAGTGCAGGGTGCCTGGGTCGCTGAGGCCAGGGGCATAGCTCGTGTCCTCATTGGCCTGCCCACAAGTCAGCCGAGCAAACAACAAGAGCCCCCACCGCTGTCTACTCTGGGTGACTGCAGAGGACTGAGAGAGGCTGCCCACCACACTACGCAATCAGTGGGTGCTGAGCAGTTACTCTGGGAACTGGACGTGCCAAAGGCCACGGGCCAACAGTGTCTTCCTGCAGGTCCGCATGCTGGGAGGCAGTGAGAAATAAACAATAGTACTGTACTACCTCCCGCAAGGTGGGCATGAGGTGAGTTTATACTTATAATGTGCTTAGAAAACATACATGCAGGGAGTGATATTTAAACATTTCCAAATATAATACAGAAGCAAGTACAGAGGTCTGAGTTCACCTTGTGGTACATTTCTGGGTCCAAGGACCAAACCAAATAGGTGCTTATGTTTTAAAGGTTGCAGAATGTTGGATCATAGTAAGTTTAAGAAGAAATGCTTTTTGGACAGGCAGAGTTAGTGAGAGAGAGAGAGAGACAGAGAGAAAGGTCTTCCCTCCGTTGGTTCACCCCATAAGTGGCCGCTACAGACGGCGCTGCACCGATCCGAAGCCAGGAGCCAGATGTTTCCTCCTGGTCTCCCTTGCGGGTGCAGGGCCCAAGCACCTAGGCCATCCTCTACCACCAGCCAGGACAGAACAGCACCCCAACCAGGACTAGAACCCAGGGTGCCAGCACCGCAGGTGGAGGATTAGCCAAGTGAGCCTCGGCACCGCCCGACCTCTGTTTATAGTTACTTCTCAGAACATTTATCTAACAGATTTTCCTTCATGGTTGGCCCTCCAGCTGGACCAGGACATGAATTATTGGGTATCAAAGTCCCAAGCACTGAATAAATATAATTTCTCTTATCTGGTAAGGTAGACATTAAGCCCTTGATTTCAGTGTAAGAAACCTACATCCATCATGGTGTCAAAACCAGTAAATGGCAAGCCAGGAATTTATCCATTTCTACCAAACTCTGAACCTGTTCAGTTTTTGTTTTTACTTTTTTACTATTATATTGCATCCAAGTAGGAGAGTTCTAGCATGCTTATTTGCATTTTTTTTTATTTGACAGAGTTAGACAATGAGAGAGAGAAAGGTCTTCCCTCTGTTGATTCACCCCCCAAACGGCCACTACAGCCAGCGCTGCGCCGATCCGAATCCAGGAGCCAGGTGCCTCCACCTTGTCTCCCATGCAGGTGCAGGGCCCAAGCACCTGGGCCATCCCCCACTGCCCTCCTGGGCTACAGCAGAGAGCTGGACTGGAAGAGGAGCAACCTTAATGAGTTTTCAACTCAAAGTCAATCACATGTGTTTTAAGGAATTTTGTATGTGTTTTAACAATATCACTGCGTTCTTCAAAATGAGAAAGCATTCTTCAAAATGTTTATTCAGGTTTAATTTAGTACACTTTCCATAACTGAGTATTTGACAGGTTCCAGCTTCCAGCCTGGATACATTAGACACATCACCCAAAGCACTCATTTCACAAACCCTAAAAAATCAGCATATACAACCTGTTCATAAACACATTACAAGAGACATGAAGAGGAGTACCACTAGAGATTGAAGAAGACCTTTGTAACTTACCGAATTCAGTTAATGTTACCTTGATATTACTTCCTGTATAAATTGAAACTAATGTTAGTTATGTAAGGACGCTAAAACATGCATTGCAAGTCAAGAGATACCTGTTGAAGGTGAAGTCCAGGAAAAAGTATTAAAATCACACAAAAGTTTAATAAAAGATAATACCCATATATTAACTGAACTGGTTAGTGTAACTCAAAATGTACACCTAGAATTTTTATTTCCTATTATCCTGAGCTCAAAAAGAACATTCAATTACTATGATAATTAGTGCCCATTTATTCACAAGAATAAGGGATTTTTAATTTCTAATGTGAAAACAAAAATGGAAACACACCTAAGTATACACTACCTGAAATAAAGGCATCATTGACTACAAGTGTGAAAGATTAGCTCTAAGGAAATATATAGTACCATCTAGAGCACACATTCAAATAAAATGAGTTAATCAAATATTTCAAAAATTGGCACTGACAGGTGTATTTACATAGAAAATAACTATGACACAGATTGGAGATGCTCATAAAGAATGTTTATTGAATTAACATGACTAGAAATAGAACAGAAAAGAGAAAGAAGAAATCTTTATATCAACAGTACAGCAGGGATGAGGATGACCAAGTTGGGTGATGGGTTCTATATCAAGAATATGAATGATCCCAGATGACAATGTTTTCAGTGAAAATTAAAGGAGAAATATCTTCCTTGAGAAGAGGGACAGACATGGCCAAAGCCACTATAGACTCAGTGGCCATATCTGGAACCACAGCCATGGCTCAGAGAGCTGCATCCACCATGGCCACAGCCAAAGCCACCATAGACTCCGTGGCCATATCTGGAACCACAGCCATGGCTGTGACCACTGAATCCACCATGACCACAGCCACAGACACCATAGACTCTGTGGCCGTATCTGGAACCACAGCCATGGCTGTGACCACTGAATCCACCATGACCACAGCCACAGACACCATAGACTCTGTGACCGTATCTGGAACCACAGCAATGGCTCAGACCACTGAATCCACCATGGCCACAGCCACAGACACCATAGACTCTGTGGCCACAACTGGAACCACAGCCATGGCTGTGACCACTGAATCCTCGATGGCCATAGCCACAGCCACCATAGTGGTTGCCGTAGTAGTGGCACATTATGTCAGGAGTTGAGGATTTGGTGGGAGGTTGAAGGTGAATTTCCTGAGAATGAATAGCACCTCTTACAACCAGACTTTTATACTCCCTCAGTGTGAGTGTGGTCAACCACAACAAAGAAATGTCACTGTCTTTGAAAAGTCACCTTAATGAAAAGTGGTACTATTGGGACATAGTTTTGTTATTATTAAGGATACTTCCAAAAATGCATAAAGCATAGTTCGCTTGAATTTAATTTAACGTACATACCTCAGAACCAGACTTGGTATGTAATGGTTATTTTCACATCTTCAAAGCTTATATTTTTGCAGATTTCTAAATCTACATCATATGATTCAGGATGGCTACAGCTGATGACTTGAAATTTCTTTACTATTATCAACATTATCATTTGTGTCCTCCAAATATAACTAGGGTTTTCCTGAAAGATAGAATGCTTTTGAACGTATTGAATGCTTGAACTTATTTCCAGTAATAACAAATTCATTGTTAGGGGCTGCCTGTATAACAGAGAGTATTTTCTTCAAAATAAGGTAATGTACTTAAAATGTCTGAAATAGAGAATCACAGTTAGCAAATGACTTTAAATAGTCTTCATTTGAATATTGGATTCAGTAAAGGAAATTGAGAATAACTTTGATTAAATGAATGACACATTGTAAGTATCATTTGCCTGCTCAGCCTTTAAACGCAAGTCCGACCACTTCAAATTTTCAAGGATGTGAGTATGTCTCTTCATATTGCACAATATTTTGTGCAGTATTTGTTGCATGTGAATGCATATGTAGATGTTTTCTGTATTTCCTTGTTTAATCCCATAAAATATGTATGTTTACCTCGTGATTTGTATAACTTTAACTAATTAGATGAAATTTAAATAGTTACTGATAGTGAGAGAGAGAGACACAGAGAAAGGTCTTTCTTCTGTTGGTTCACCCACCAAATGGCCGCTACAGCCAAACTATGCCAATCCAAAGCCAGGAGCCAGGTGCTTTCTCCTGGTCTCCCATGAGGGTGCAGAGGCCCAAGCTCTTGGGCCATCCTTCACTGCCTTCTCGGGCCACAGCAGAGGAGCAACAGGGACTAGAACCTGGCACCCATAGGGGATGCCAGTGCTGCAGGAGGAGGATTAAGCAAGTGAGCCACGCTCGGGCCAATTGTATGTGTTTTAAGGAATTAAAAATATTATCATTTATTTCCTGAAATTCAGAAGTCATTCCTTAAAGTTCTTTCTCAGGTTTAAATTAGTGCTCTTTCCACAACTGAGTATTTGACATGTCCATGTTGCTTGCTGCACACTTTACACAGATCATCCAAATAATTCATTTGGCAAACCCTAAAAAATCAGCACATACAGTTTGTTTAGTAACACATGACAAGAGATATGATATGAATCATTGGAGAGTGATGAAGTCCTTTGTAACTTACGTAATTCAGTTAGGGTTACATTGAGAATTACTTCCTGTACAAATATAACTTAAAGGCTAGATATGCAAAGATGCTAAATTATGCATTGCAATTCAATAAGAAGTCACATGGTTGAGAAGTTTCCAGAGGGAAGTAATAAAATCACTCAAAAGTTTATATTAAGAAACAATACCCATATTTTACCTCAACTGGGAAAAAAGGTATAGAGCATTGACTCAAAGTGTACATCTAGATTTTTAATGTACAAAGAAGAAGGATGAGCAAGAAAAAAAAAATACTAAGGAGGAAAATGATAAAAGAGTGAAGAAACACTGAATGTAAATGTAGCTCATTCCCTGGTTCTGTAAAGATTTAAAAACCAGAAGAATTTTGGGGGCATAGCAGGTTCAGCCACTTCCTGAGAAGCCAGCTTCCCATATGAAGTTTGGTTCATGTCAGATCCCTCCAATCCATCTCGAAGGTAATGTTCTTTGGAAAGAATAAGGCATGTGGGAGACCAGGATGAAGCTCCCAGCTCCGGGTTTGCTGCATGCTCAGCAATGGCCACTGCAGGAGTTGGAGAGAGAATCAGCAGATGGAAATATCTCTCTGTCTCTCCTTCTGGCTCTGTAAGTGCCTTGTATGTAAATAAGTAAAACTTCAAAAAAACAAACAAACAAAAAAGAAACAAAATGAAGGTGGGAAAACTATTCTGGAAGGTAGCAGAAGCTGGAGTCCCCCAGGTATATCTCTATCATTAATACGCAAACAGGTACGTGGTAAGAGGTTGTAGGGAAAGTGTGTGCACATACAGCAAGGACTGCTCTTCATACAAATCGTATGAGCCTACTATACTTATTTTTTAAAAGTTTTTTAAGAAATATAAATTTCTAGCACTCAAGGAGTACTTCATACTTTGTGTTTCTGTGTGGATGCAAACTGTTGAAATCTTTACTTAGTATATACTAAATTGATCTTCTGTATATGAAGATAATTGTAAATGAATCTTGGTGTGAATGGGATGGGAGAGGGAGTGGCAGATAGGATGCTTGTAGGTGGGAGGAAGGTTATGGGGGAAAAAGCCACTGTAATCCACAAGTTGTGTTTTGGAAATTTATATTTATTAAATAAAAGCTAAAAATATATAAATTTCAAAAGTACAACTTTTGGATTATACCAGTATTCCCCGCTTTACCACTCTCCCACCCACAAACCTTCCCATCTCCTACTCCCACTCCCATCCCATTCTTCATTAAGATTCATTTTTGATTATCTTCATATGTAGAAGTTCAACTTAGTATATACTAAGTAAAGATTTCAACAGTTTGCACCTACACAGACGCATACAGTATAAAATACTGTTTGAATACTAGTTTTACCATTAATTCACATAGTACAACGTATTAAAGGCAGAGATTCTAAATGGGGAATAAGTGCACAGTGACTGTCGTTGTTGATTTAACAATTGACACTCTTATTATGATGTCAGTAATTACCGGAAGCTCTTGTCATGAGCTGCCAAGGCTGTGGAAGCCTCTTGAGTGCACAAACTCCAAACTTATTTAGAGAAGGCCATATTCAAAGTGGAAGATCTCTCTTCCCTTCAGAGAAATGTACTTCCTTCTTTGCTGGCCCGTTCTTTCCACTGGGATCTCACTCACAAAGATCTTTCATTTAGGTCATTTTTTTTGCCATACTTTCTTGGCTTTCCATGCCTGAGAAACTCTCATGGGCTTTTTAGCCAGATCCAAGTGCCTTAAGGGCTAACTGAGACCAGAGTACTATGTAGGGCATCTGTCATTCTATGAGTCTGCTGTGCATCCTGCTTCCCATGTTGGATTGTTCCTCTTCTTTAATTCTATCAGTCATTACTAACAGACACTGGTCTTGTTTATGTGATCCCTTTGACACTTACTCCTGTCTTTATGATCAATTATGAACTTAAACTGATCACTTTAAGTAGTAAGCTGACATTGGTACATGCCACCTTAATGGGATTTGGAATCCCGTGGCACCTTTCTAGCTCTACCATTAGGGGTAAGTTTGAGTGAGGGTGTGCCGAACTTTACATCTCCTCCCTCTCTTATTCCTATACTTATTTTTCACAGGGATTAATTTGCAGTTAAATTTAAACACCTAAGAATAATTGTGTTAATTAAAGAGTTCAAGCAATGGTATTAAGTAGAACAAAAAAATAGCGAAAAGAATAATATAGCAAGCTATTCCTCGACAGTCAGGACAAGGGCTGGTCAAGTCATTGTTTCTCATAGTGTCAGTTTCACTTCTACAGGTTTCCTTTTAGGTACTCAGTTAGTTGTCACAGATCAGGGAGAACATATGATATTTGTCCCTTTGGGTCTGTCTTATGTCACTCAGCATGATGTTTTCCAGATTCCTACATTTTGTGGCAAATGACCGGATTCCATTTTTTTTAACCTCTGTGTAGTATTCTATAGAATGCATATCCCATAATTTCTTTATCCATTCTTCTGTTGATGGGCAATTAGGTTGATTCCATGTCTTAGCCTTCATGAATTGAGCTGCAATAAGCATTGAGGTGCAGACAGCTCTTTTATTTGCCAATTTAATTTCCTCTGGGTAAATTCCAAGGAGTGTGATGGCTGGGTCATGTTGTGGGGCTGTATTCAGGTGTCTGAGCAATCTCCAAACTGTTTTCATAGTGGCTTTACCAGTTTGCATTCCAACTAACAGTAGATTAGTGTGCCTATTTCCCTCACATCCTTGCCAGTATCTGTTGTTAGTTGATTTCTGTGTGTAAGCCATTCTAACCAGGGTGAGGTAAAACCTCATTGTGGTTTTGATTTGCATTTCCCTGATGGCTAGTGATCCTGAACATTTTTTCATGTGTCTGTTGCCCATTTGGATTTCCTCTTTTGACAAATGAATGGTGGCTGGTGCCATGGCTCACTTGGTTAATCCTCAGCCTGAAGTGCCAGCATCCCATATGGATGCTGGTGTCTAGTCCTGGTTGCTCTGCTTCCAGTCCAGCTCTCTGCTGTGGCCCAGGAAGGCAGTGTGGGATGGCCCAAATGCTTGAACCCCTGCTCCCGAATGGGATTCCAGGAAGAAGCACCTGGCTCTTGGCTTCAGACCAGTGTAGCTCAGGCCATAGCGGCCCTTTGGGTGTGAACCAACAGGAGGAAGACCTTTCTCTCTGTCTCTCTCTCTCTCACTATGTAACTTTCTCTGTCAAATAAATAATAATCATAAAGAGAGATGTCTGTTTAGGTTCTTGGCCCATCTCTTAATTCGGTTGTTTGTTTTGTTGTTGTGGAGTTTCTTGATCTCTTTATAGATTGTGGTTACTAATCCTTTTTCATTTGCATAATTTGCAAATATTTTTCCCATTCTGTCCATTGCCTTTTCACTTTTCTGACTGTTTCCTTTGCAGTACAGAAACTTCTCAATTTTATGTAATCCCAATTGTTAATTTTGTCTTTGACTGCTTGTGCCTCTGCGGTCTTTTCCAAGAAGTCGTTGTGGCTGTATCTTGAAGGGTTTCTCTGATATTCTCTAATAATTTGATTGTGTCTTGTCATTGAGTTATATCTTTAATCCATTTTGAATGGATTTTTGTGTATGGTGTAAGATATGGTCTTGCTTCATACTTCTTCATGTAGAAATTCAGTTTTCATAGCACTATTTATTGAATAGACTGTCCTTGTTCCAGGAATTGGTTTTAGATCCGTGATCAAATATAAGTTGGCTGTAGATGCTTGTTTTGATTTCCAGTGTTTCTATTCTGTTCCATTGGTCTATCCATCTGTTTCTGTACAAGTACCATGCTGTTTTGATTATAATTGCCCTGTAATATATCTTGAAATCTGGTATTATGATGCCTCTGTCTTTGTTTTTGTTGTACAAGATTGATTTAGCATTCAAGGTCTCCTGTGTCTCTATATGAATTTCAGCATCATTTTGGCAGATCTGAGAAGAATGTCTATTATTTTGATTGGTATTGCATTGAATCTACAAATTGCTTTTGGGAGAATGGACATTTTGGTCATATTGATTATTCCAACCGTCAACATGGAAGATTTTCCATTTTTTCTATCCTCTTCTATTTTTTCTCTCTTTTATTTTTCAAAGATTTATTTTATTTATTTGAAAGTCAGTTACACAGAGAGGAGCGGCAGAGAGAGAGAGGTTTTCCATCGGATGGTTCAATCCCCAGATGGCCTCAATGGCTGGAACTATGCCAATCTGAAGCCAGGATCCAGGTGCTTCCTCCTGGTCTCCCATGCTGGTGCAGGGGCCTAAGCACTTGGGCCATCCTCCACTGCCTTCCACACATCCACTAGGTCTTAGTCTCCTGTTATTACTCCCTACCAGTACAGGAATCTCTATTCGGCTGATTGCCTGGCACAGCCCCAAACTAGCACAGCCATTATGTCTGTACAAAATGGCGCCTGCTCATCAGCTCATAGGCCTTTGTAACATATTGGAGTGAGAGAATCGTGTCTGTAAGTCCCTTTTATTTTTCCTTTCCTCTAATTAGACTGATGTAAATCACATTATGGGACTTCAAGCCTTGTTCCCTCTAGGCTCTTCCTGATACTCTTCTGCCATTCTCTTGGGCTACTGTGGTTGCATCTCACCTCACATGCCAGCTCAACTGTAGAGGCTCTACAGCTAGAGTGGTGAACCTCAGTTGCTCTGCCCTCCACGTAGGTCCACCATGTCCCTCTAATTATGGAAAGGTTTCCTTTGCCATTTTTTCCCCTAACTCTTCCCAGAGACTTCACTATCTCAACATTTATTAAACTGTCTTCCCTGGACTAGATCAGTGAACTCATCCTATTCCGCCATCTTGGAACCCAGCTAAATATACTTAAAATGCAGCCATGTTTTACAATTTTATTTTATGTTATCCTGAGCTTGAAAGAATTGTTAAATTATTATGATAAGCAGTGTCCATTTTTTCACAAGAGTAAAAAATTTCTAATTTCTAGACCAGACTGTGAAATCTTAAATGGAAACACACCTAAGTATACACTACATGAAATAAAGGTATCATTAAGACTAGTGTGAAATCCAAGTTCTATTGAAATAGATAATATCAACCCAGGGCATACATTTAAATGACACCTGACCTCAGATATTGCAAACATTCACAGTGAGAGGTGTATTTAGATGAACAATAGAAATGACAGAGGTACGAAAGTTAACAAAGAATGTTTATTGAATTAACATGACTAGAAATAGAACAGAAATGAAAAAGAAGAAATCTTTATGTCCACAGTACAGAGAATGAGAATGCCCAATTGGGTGATGGGTTCTATATCAAGAGTATGGATGATCCCAGATGACAATGTTTTCAGTGAAAATTACAGAAGAAATATCTTCCATGAGAAGAGGGACAGACATGGCCAAAGCCACCATAGACTCTGTGACCATATCTGGAACCACAGCCATGGCTGTGACCACTGAATCCACCATGGCCACAGCCACAGACACCATAGACTCTGTGACCATATCTGGAACCACAGCCATGGCTCAGACCACTGAATCCACCATGGCCACAGCCACAGACACCATAGACTCTGTGGCCACAACTGGAACCACAGCCATGGCTGTGACCACTGAATCCTCGATGGCCATAGCCACAGCCACCATAGTGGTTGCCGTAGTAGTGGCACATTGTGTCAGGAGTTGAGGATTTGGTGGGAGGTTGAAGGTGAATTTCCTGAGAATGAATAGCACCTCTTACAACCAGACTTTATACTCCCTCAGTGTGAGTGTGGTCAACCACAACAAAGAAATGTCACTGTCTTTGAAAAGTCACCTTAATGAAAAGTGGTACTATTGGGACATAGTTTTGTTATTATTAAGGATACAACCAAAAATGCATGAAGCATTGTTTCTTTGAATTTACCTTAATGTTCATACCTCAGAACCAGACTTGGTATCAAATAGGTAAGCTTGTATTTCCACAGTGTTCTAAATCTACATCCTAGGATCAAGAAGCCTACATCTATAAGCTGAGATTTCCTTAGAATTATCAACAGAATTTTTTGTCCTCCAAATACAGCTAGTGTTTTCCTGAAAGATGATATTTTCGCCATTTATGAAACAAAAACTAAAATGCATGTCAAATGATCAAAACGACTACAATTCATGGAAGGCCATGAGATTGAGTAATCAGAGAGAACTCCTGGACAAGCATGCTGTTTTTCTGCATTGTTGCAGATCAGGGTGAAAACTGTTTAAGCAGTTTCCTGTTTGTGGGGATGACATTCAAGTCTTGTGATCAGATTATTGAAGTCTACCTTGTATAGGTGTTTTCTGATTACAGCATATATCACGTGCTTCCTATACACACAAGAGGTCTCTCAAGTTTTTCTGCAAATGTCATTTTTCTTTGTCTCTCAGAGCTTTTTCTCAATCTTACTCATTCTGTAATAATTTCTTCTAGGAGCTTCCTTCAAGCACTGTTTTCCACATACATCTGCCAGCATATCATTGTTGTTTCAAGTTGACCTGGCCTTTCTGCAGAAATTCACATATATATGTTTGATTTTCTAGCTAGTCTTGAAAATATTTGCATATACTATGAGAGCTTGTACTTATCTTCACATTCTTGTTGCTGTTTTTGTTTGATGCCACTGAATATATTGAATGCTTAAACTTCTTTGCACAATTAACAAGTCTCAATGTTACAGGCTGCTTGCATAGTACAGAGTAATTTATGCAAAATATATAATGTACTTAAAGTGTCTGAAATACAGAATCACAATTAACAGATGGGTTTAAATATTCTTCATCTGAGCATTCGATTTAGTGAATGGAACCAAGATACACCATTGAGTAAATGAATGACACAAGGCAAATACAAATGGTCTCCTCAGCATTTGAATGCAATTCCTACAACTTCAAGGTGTTCATGGTTGTGAGAAAGCGTCTTCTTATTGCGTAACTTGTGTGCAGTATTTGTTGCATGTGAATGCAAATGTATGCAGTTTTTGTATGAATAACTTATGGCAGTTTAGAGGCAGTGAATCATGAATAGTGTCATGTGTTTAAGGAATGAGGTAGAAATATTCACTAAATAGTTAAGGTTCACCTAAGAGTTCTGATGAAGAGGTAAAATTAGTGTTATTTATAATGAAGCCCAGGTTTTATGCATTGAGAGAGGCAAAAGCTCTAGGAACAATGGTATGAGATTTTGATGAGCGAGGTAGGCAAGCAAGTTGTGACGGCAATGAAAGAAACTCTATATCTGGATTACAGAACTTAAATAAGAAATAACAGATGCTTGGGGAGAACATAACCTCATTACTAGGGAGGAACCTGCATTTTGTATACTTTCGTTTAGGATTATGACATAAAAATGTGATGTTTTGGGTACAGCATTGTGGAGTAGTGGGTGAAGCTGCCACCTGCAACACCAGCATGATATATAGATGCCAGTTCATGATCCAGCTGCTCAGCTTCTGATCCATTCCCTGCTAATGGCCTCCTATAAGCAGTGGAAGATACTCAAGTCCCTGGGCCCCTGCCACATATGTGGAGACCCAGATAAAGGTCTTGAATCTGGGCTTCAACCTGACCCATCCATTGCTGGCACTTTCAGCCCTTTGGGGTGTAAACTAGTGGATAGTAGATTCTCTCTCTCTCTTTCTCTGTCTCTCTCTCTCTCTCTCTCTTTCTGTCTGATTCTCCCTCTCCTCAATTATTCTGATTTTCAAAATATATAAATAAATAATTCAAAAAATGAAAGATTGAGTTTTGGAAATCTTTTCTATATGGTGTAGATCGTAGGCCAAGTGTTTTAAAGCAAAGGGATGAATTGGAACCCTTCTAAGTTGTCCTATTATAGAACTAAATAATAATGTGGATTGGAAAAGATGAGCATATGACATATTATTCAACCTAAGGATATGTGCTTATCTTTAGAGTCATACATAAAGTTTCCTAGTTTCAGATATTGTTTTTCTGTGTAAATGAAATGTGCTATATATTTTCAGATTTAATTAATTTTTAAAAAAAAAAATAGGGACATGTCCTGAATTTATTATGTTTTGTATAAATATAAATAATTATTGCAGAATCAACTTCGGAAATAAATTATAATATGTTAAGTAATTTGAAATCATTACAAATGAGGATACATAACAGAGGTTTATTTAAAACATGTTATTTGCCTTGCAGAAAATAAGTTTTGTAGTCAAAGTAGGTTTTAGAAATTTGACTTCTATATTCAGTGTTAAGAATTTTGATATACGATATAATTCATAAACTGTACTTTGGAAATTTATATTTACTAAATAAAGGTAAAAAGAAAGATGTATATTGATAAATCTAATTTATAACAACAAATTTCTGCAGTATACTTATGTAAACATATTAAATAATTTTCTACCAACAAGATATAATCACTTGCTAACCAAAGAGGCAATGAATGTGTAAATATATAAAATCAAGCCTTTCTTATTTTCTTGCTCAAATACAATCTCTTCATTTAAAAAAGCCAATGTGTTATTCAGGCCATTGGGCTTAAAGCCTGACTCAGTTTGCATTTCTCTTCTGATTTCATCACTCACATAGTCAGGACAAAAGATCCTCCACATAGCTTCAAAACTCCTTTCTTTTCTGTTCTAGGTACCACATAGGACATGTAATTTGAGTTGGAATCCTTTGGCAATTAAAAATGTTGCTACAGCAGAATTTTTATCTGGAATTCACTTATCTCTCATAAACACATCTTTTCTGGGCTACAGCTGTGTTTAAAACTGACTGTTGTTACTGCTGTTCAAACAAAGTGAGTGCAGTAACCACCTTCAACTTTGCACCCCGTGTGGGCACCAGTTCAAGTATTGCTTCTCCACTTCAGAGCCAGCCCCATGCTAATGGCTGTTAAAAGAAGCAGAAGGTGAACCAACTGTTCAGACTCCTGCCACACACATGGGAAACCATGATGAAGGCAGCTCCCGGCTCCTGGCTTTAGCTTGTCTAGCCCTGGACTTTGCAGAAATAGAGTGAGCTAACAGAAGGGAGATTTCTCTCTCTCACTCTTTCCCCCACACCTTTCTGTCTTTGCCTCCCTCTCTCTGACTTTCAAATAAAATTTTTTAAAAAGTCTTAAAAAATTGACTGGAATATCAAAGAAAGATCATCACTACATACTTTCTAAACTATATTCATTAAGTATAATCAATATGACAGTAGAGTAGTGATTCTCAAATTCTGATCTTTCTTGCTCTATTCATAGTGTTTTCTTCTCTCCCATAAAAATAAATATACTAACCTCCTCTTTTGAACAACTTCCTCTAGTTAGATTAAATTCTAACATTCATGCAAATGTATGGAATTTTACTAGTTAATACATCACTGACTATTCTTTAACAACAAGCTTTTTCATCATTATTTAATGCAAACTTTGAAAGTACAGGGTCCGGTGCTGTGGCGCAGCGGGTTAACACCAAGGCCTGAAGCACAGCATCCCATATGGGTACTGGTTCTAGTCCTGGTTGCTCCTCTTCTGATCCAGCTCTCTGCTAATGCATATAGGTTAAAATTGATTAGTTTGTGACCTGGAAGACCATGCCTTCGCCAGGCCCATGTGTGACCTCATGCCTCTACCACATACCTTCACCATGTCCCTGTGTGTCCTCATCTCCCTACCTGGCCAAACCTGGGTGCCAACCTGCCCATCAGGTTAATTAACCACTCCCCTTTGGAAGTAGCTTGAAAGCCTGGGACAGAGTGTGTCCACCCTTCTCCTCTTCCCTGGCCTCTTGCCAGGAGGGCACTTGCTGTAGCCATATGCCTCCAGGGCACGTGGCCTTGCTGTAACCCTGTGCTTCCACGCCCAGATGTTCCTGCACAGGGCTGGTTCCTGGTGCTCGGTATGAACCCCTATTTACCTCTCTCTCTTAAATAAAGCTCTCACTCTCCTATGCATCTTTCTCACTAAATAAATGCTTTAAACGTACCCTGTTGCCTCGATAATCTTTGCCAATATTTAGAATTCTTCTCTAAATATTAGGCAAGAAACCTCTAGGGCTTATTAATATTGGGGATTTATTAATAAGCTCATGGTGAAATCATATGGCACCCCAAATTCCGGTAGCACATGTGGCACCCCAGAAAGCACTTCTGGAGAACTTAAGGGGCCACATTTTGGTATAAATTTTAGGGGGTCATGCCTGATTTCACTATAGCCTGGGATAACAGTGGAGGAAGGTCCAAGTCCTTGGGCACCTGCACTCACGTTGGAGACCTGGAGGAAGCTCCTAGCTCCTGGCTTCAAATCAGCTCAGCTCTGGCCATTGCAATCATTTCGGGAGTGCAACACTGGGTGGAAGACCTCTCTCTCTCTCTGCCACTGCCACTCTGTAACTCTGCCTTTCAAATAAATGAATAAATCTTAAAAAAAAGGAAAGCACAGAAAAGCAGTTACTGTGGTATAAAGAACCTGATAAACTATCATTGAATCTTAATGAGTTTTCAACTCAAAGTCAATCATATGTGTTTTAAGGAATTTTGTATGTGTTTTAACAATATCACTGCGTTCTTCAAAGTGAGAAAGCATTCTTCAAAATGTTTATTCAGGTTTAATTTAGTGTACTTTCCATAACTGAGTATTTGACAGGTTCCAGCTTCCAGCCTGGATACATTAGACACATCACCCAAAGCACTCATTTCACAAACCCTAAAAAATCAGCATATACAACCTGTTCATAAACACATTACAAGAGACATGAAGAGGAGTACCACTAGAGATTGAAGAAGACCTTTGTAACTTACCGAATTCAGTTACTGTTACCATGATATTACTTCTTGTATAAATTGAAACTAATGTTAGTTATATAAGGACGCTAAAACATGCATTGCAAGTCAAGAGCCACCTGTTGGAGTTGAAGTTCAGGAAAAAGTATTAAAATCACACAAAAGTTTAATAAAAGATAATACCCATATATTAACTGAACTGGTTAGTGTAACTCAAAATGTACACCTAGGATTTTTATTTCCTATTATCCTGAGCTCAAAAAGAACATTCAATTACTATGATAATTAGTGCCCATTTATTCACAAGAATAAGGGATTTTTAATTTCTAATGTGAAAACAAAAATGGAAACACACCTAAGTATACACTACCTGAAATAAAGGCATCATTGACTACAAGTGTGAAAGATTAGCTCTAAGGAAATATATAGTACCATCTAGAGCACACATTCAAATAAAATGAGTTAATCAAATATTTCAAAAATTGGCACTGACAGGTGTATTTACATAGAAAATAACTATGACACAGATTGGACATGCTCATAAAGAATGTTTATTGAATTAACATGACTAGAAATAGAACAGAAAGGAGAAAGAAGAAATCTTTATATCAACAGTACAGCAGGGATGAGGATGACCAAGTTGGGTGATGGGTTCTATATCAAGAATATGAATGATCCCAGATGACAATGTTTTCAGTGAAAATTAAAGGAGAAATATCTTCCTTGAGAAGAGGGACAGACATGGCCAAAGCCACTATAGACTCAGTGGCCATATCTGGAACCACAGCCATGGCTCAGAGAGCTGCATCCACCATGGCCACAGCCAAAGCCACCATAGACTCCGTGGCCATATCTGGAACCACAGCCATGGCTGTGACCACTGAATCCACCATGACCACAGCCACAGACACCATAGACTCTGTGACCGTATCTGGAACCACAGCAATGGCTCAGACCACTGAATCCACCATGGCCACAGCCACAGACACCATAGACTCTGTGGCCACAACTGGAACCACAGCCATGGCTGTGACCACTGAATCCTCGATGGCCATAGCCACAGCCACCATAGTGGTTGCCGTAGTAGTGGCACATTATGTCAGGAGTTGAGGATTTGGTGGGAGGTTGAAGGTGAATTTCCTGAGAATGAATAGCACCTCTTACAACCAGACTTTTATACTCCCTCAGTGTGAGTGTGGTCAACCACAACAAAGAAATGTCACTGTCTTTGAAAAGTCACCTTAATGAAAAGTGGTACTATTGGGACATAGTTTTGTTATTATTAAGGATACTTCCAAAAATGCATAAAGCATAGTTCGCTTGAATTTAATTTAACGTACATACCTCAGAACCAGACTTGGTATGTAATGGTTATTTTCACATCTTCAAAGCTTATATTTTTGCAGATTTCTAAATCTACATCATATGATTCAGGATGGCTACAGCTGATGACTTGAAATTTCTTTACTATTATCAACATTATCATTTGTGTCCTCCAAATATAACTAGGGTTTTCCTGAAAGATATCTGTGAACATACTGAATGCTTTTGAACGTATTGAATGCTTGAACTTATTTCCAGTAATAACAAATTCATTGTTAGGGGCTGCCTGTATAACAGAGAGTATTTTCTTCAAAATAAGGTAATGTACTTAAAATGTCTGAAATAGAGAATCACAATTGGCAAATGGCTTTAAATAGTCTTCATTTGAATATTGGATTCAGTAAAGGAAATTGAGAATAACTTTGATTAAATGAATGACACATGGTAAGTATCATTTGCCTGCTCAGCCTTTAAACGCAAGTCCGACCACTTCAAATTTTCAAGGATGTGAGTATGTCTCTTCATATTGCACAATATTTTGTGCAGTATTTGTTGCATGTGAATGCATATGTAGATGTTTTCTGTATTTCCTTGTTTAATCCCATAAAATATGTATATTTACCTCGTGATTTGTATAACTTTAACTAATTAGATGAAATTTAAATAGTTACTGATAGTGAGAGAGAGAGACACAGAGAAAGGTCTTTCTTCTGTTGGTTCACCCACCAAATGGCCGCTACAGCCAAACTATGCCAATCCAAAGCCAGGAGCAAGGTGCTTCCTCCTGGTCTCCCATGAGAGTGCAGAGGCCCAAGCTCTTGGGCCATCCTTCACTGCCTTCTCGGGCCACAGCAGAGGAGCAACAGGGACTAGAACCTGGCACCCATAGGGGATGCCAGTGCTGCAGGAGGAGGATTAAGCAAGTGAGCCACGCTCGGGCCAATTGTATGTGTTTTAAGGAATTAAAAATATTATCATTTATTTCCTGAAATTCAGAAGTCATTCCTTAAAGTTCTTTCTCAGGTTTAAATTAGTGCTCTTTCCACAACTGAGTATTTGACATGTCCATGTTGCTTGCTGCACACTTTACACAGATCATCCAAATAATTCATTTGGCAAACCCTAAAAAATCAGCACATACAGTTTGTTTAGTAACACATGACAAGAGATATGATATGAATCATTGGAGAGTGATGAAGTCCTTTGTAACTTACGTAATTCAGTTAGGGTTACATTGAGAATTACTTCCTGTACAAATATAACTTAAAGGCTAGATATGCAAAGATGCTAAATTATGCATTGCAATTCAATAAGAAGTCACATGGTTGAGAAGTTTCCAGAGGGAAGTAATAAAATCACTCAAAAGTTTATATTAAGAGACAATACCCATATTTTACCTCAACTGGGAAAAAAGGTATAGAGCATTGACTCAAAGTGTACATCTAGATTTTTCATGTACAAAGAAGAAGGATGAGCCAGAAAAAAAAAAAACAAACAATACTAAGGAGGAAAATGATAAAAGAGTGAAGAAACACTGAATGTAAATGTAGCTCATTCCCTGGTTCTGTAAAGATTTAAAAACCAGAAGAATTTTGGGGGCATAGCAGGTCCAGCCACTTCCTGAGAAGCCAGCTTCCCATATGAAGTTTGGTTCATGTCAGATCCCTCCAATCCATCTCGAAGGTAATGTTCTTTGGAAAGAATAAGGCATGTGGGAGACCAGGATGAAGCTCCCAGCTCCGGGTTTGCTGCATGCTCAGCAATGGCCACTGCAGGAGTTGGAGAGAGAATCAGCAGATGGAAATATCTCTCTGTCTCTCCTTCTGGCTCTGTAAGTGCCTTGTACGTAAATAAGTAAAACTTCAAAAAAACAAACAAACAAAAAAGAAACAAAATGAAGGTGGGAAAACTATTCTGGAAGGTAGCAGAAGCTGGAGTCCCCCAGGTATATCTCTATCATTAATACGCAAACAGGTACGTGGTAAGAGGTTGTAGGGAAAGTGTGTGCACATACAGCAAGGACTGCTCTTCATACAAATCGTATGAGCCTACTATATTTATTTTTTAAACGTTTTTTAAGAAATATAAATTTCTAGCACTCAAGGAGTACTTCATACTTTGTGTTTCTGTGTGGATGCAAACTGTTGAAATCTTTACTTAGTATATACTAAATTGATCTTCTGTATATGAAGATAATTGTAAATGAATCTTGGTGTGAATGGGATGGGAGAGGGAGTGGCAGATAGGATGCTTGTAGGTGGGAGGAAGGTTATGGGGGAAAAAGCCGCTGTAATCCACAAGTTGTGCTTTGGAAATTTATATTTATTAAATAAAAGCTAAAAATATATAAATTTCAAAAGTACAACTTTTGGATTATACCAGTATTCCCCGCTTTACCACTCTCCCACCCACAAACCTTCCCATCTCCTACTCCCACTCCCATCCCATTCTTCATTAAGATTCATTTTTGATTATCTTCATATGTAGAAGTTCAACTTAGTATATACTAAGTAAAGATTTCAACAGTTTGCACCTACACAGACGCATACAGTATAAAATACTGTTTGAATACTAGTTTTACCATTAATTCACATAGTACAACGTATTAAAGGCAGAGATTCTAAATGGGGAATAAGTGCACAGTGACTGTCGTTGTTGATTTAACAATTGACACTCTTATTATGATGTCAGTAATTACCGGAAGCTCTTGTCATGAGCTGCCAAGGCTGTGGAAGCCTCTTGAGTGCACAAACTCCAAACTTATTTAGAGAAGGCCATATTCAAAGTGGAAGATCTCTCTTCCCTTCAGAGAAATGTACTTCCTTCTTTGCTGGCCCGTTCTTTCCACTGGGATCTCACTCACAAAGATCTTTCATTTAGGTCATTTTTTTTGCCATACTTTCTTGGCTTTCCATGCCTGAGAAACTCTCATGGGCTTTTTAGCCAGATCCAAGTGCCTTAAGGGCTAACTGAGACCAGAGTACTATGTAGGGCATCTGTCATTCTATGAGTCTGCTGTGCATCCTGCTTCCCATGTTGGATTGTTCCTCTTCTTTAATTCTATCAGTCATTACTAACAGACACTGGTCTTGTTTATGTGATCCCTTTGACACTTACTCCTGTCTTTATGATCAATTATGAACTTAAACTGATCACTTTAAGTAGTAAGCTGACATTGGTACATGCCACCTTAAGGGGATTTGGAATCCCATGGCACCTTTCTAGCTCTACCATTAGGGGTAAGTTTGAGTGAGGGTGTGCCGAACTTTACATCTCCTCCCTCTCTTATTCCTATACTTATTTTTCACAGGGATAATTTGCAGTTAAATTTAAACACCTAAAAATAATTGTGTTAATTAAAGAGTTCAAGCAATGGTATTAAGTAGAACAAAAAAATAGCGAAAAGAATAATAGAGCAAGCTATTCCTCGACAGTCAGGACAAGGGCTGGTCAAGTCATTGTTTCTCATAGTGTCAGTTTCACTTCTACAGGTTTCCTTTTAGGTACTCAGTTAGTTGTCACAGATCAGGGAGAACATATGATATTTGTCCCTTTGGGTCTGTCTTATGTCACTCAGCATGATGTTTTCCAGATTCCTACATTTTGTGGCAAATGACCGGATTCCACTTTTTTAACCTCTGTGTAGTATTCTATAGAATGCATATCCCATAATTTCTTTATCCATTCTTCTGTTGATGGGCAATTAGGTTGATTCCATGTCTTAGCCTTCATGAATTGAGCTGCAATAAGCATTGAGGTGCAGACAGCTCTTTTATTTGCCAATTTAATTTCCTCTGGGTAAATTCCAAGGAGTGTGATGGCTGGGTCATGTTGTGGGGCTGTATTCAGGTGTCTGAGCAATCTCCAAACTGTTTTCATAGTGGCTTTACCAGTTTGCATTCCAACTAACAGTAGATTAGTGTGCCTATTTCCCTCACATCCTTGCCAGTATCTGTTGTTAGTTGATTTCTGTGTGTAAGCCATTCTAACCAGGGTGAGGTAAAACCTCATTGTGGTTTTGATTTGCATTTCCCTGATGGCTAGTGATCCTGAACATTTTTTCATGTGTCTGTTGCCCATTTGGATTTCCTCTTTTGACAAATGAATGGTGGCTGGTGCCATGGCTCACTTGGTTAATCCTCAGCCTGAAGTGCCAGCATCCCATATGGATGCTGGTGTCTAGTCCTGGTTGCTCTGCTTCCAGTCCAGCTCTCTGCTGTGGCCCAGGAAGGCAGTGGGGGATGGCCCAAATGCTTGGACCCCTGCTCCCGAAAAGATTCCAGGAAGAAGCACCTGGCTCTTGGCTTCAGACCAGTGTAGCTCAGGCCATAGCGGCCCTTTGGGTGTGAACCAACAGGAGGAAGACCTTTCTCTCTGTCTCTCTCTCTCTCACTATGTAACTTTCTCTGTCAAATAAATAATAATCATAAAGAGAGATGTCTGTTTAGGTTCTTGGCCCATCTCTTAATTCGGTTGTTTGTTTTGTTGTTGTGGAGTTTCTTGATCTCTTTATAGATTGTGGTTACTAATCCTTTTTCAGTTGCATAATTTGCAAATATTTTTCCCATTCTGTCCACTGCCTTTTCACTTTTCTGACTGTTTCCTTTGCAGTACAGAAACTTCTCAATTTTATGTAATCCCAATTGTTAATTTTGTCTTTGACTGCCTGTGCCTCTGCGGTCTTTTCCAAGAAGTCTTTGTGGCTGTATCTTGAAGGGTTTCTCTGATATTCTCTAATAATTTGATTGTGTCTTGTCATTGAGTTATATCTTTAATCCATTTTGAATGGATTTTTGTGTATGGTGTAAGATATGGTCTTGCTTCATACTTCTTCATGTAGAAATTCAGTTTTCATAGCACTATTTATTGAATAGACTGTCCTTGTTCCAGGAATTGGTTTTAGATCCGTGATCAAATATAAGTTGGCTGTAGATGCTTGTTTTGATTTCCAGTGTTTCTATTCTGTTCCATTGGTCTATCCATCTGTTTCTGTACAAGTACCATGCTGTTTTGATTATAACTGCCCTGTAGTATATCTTGAAATCTGGTATTATGATGCCTCTGTCTTTGTTTTTGTTGTACAAGATTGATTTAGCATTCAAGGTCTCCTGTGTCTCTATATGAATTTCAGCATCATTTTGGCAGATCTGAGAAGAATGTCTATTATTTTGATTGGTATTGCATTGAATCTATAAATTGCTTTTGGGAGAATGGACATTTTGGTCATATTGATTATTCCAACCGTCAACATGGAAGATTTTCCATTTTTTCTATCCTCTTCTATTTTTTGTCTCTTTTATTTTTCAAAGATTTATTTTATTTATTTGAAAGTCAGTTACACATAGAGGAGCGGCAGAGAGAGAGAGGTTTTCCATCGGATGGTTCAATCCCCAGATGGCCTCAATGGCTGGAACTATGCCAATCTGAAGCCAGGATCCAGGTGCTTCCTCCTGGTCTCCCATGCTGGTGCAGGGGCCTAAGCACTTGGGCCATCCTCCACTGCCTTCCACACATCCACTAGGTCTTAGTCTCCTGTTATTACTCCCTACAAGTACAGGAATCTCTATTCGGCTGATTGCCTGGCACAGCCCCAAACTAGCACAGCTATTATGTCTGTACAAAATGGCGCCTGCTCATCAGCTCATAGGCCTTTGTAACATATTGGAGTGAGATAATCGTGTCTGTAAGTCCCTTTTATTTTTCCTTTCCTCTAATTAGACTGATGTAAATCACATTATGGGACTTCAAGCCTTGTTCCCTCTAGGCTCTTCCTGATACTCTTCTGCCATTCTCTTGGGCTACTGTGGTTGCATCTCACCTCACATGCCAGCTCAACTGTAGAGGTTAGGCAGCTAGAGTGGTGAACCTCAGTTGCTCTGCCCTCCACGTAGGTCCACCATGTCCCTCTAATTATGGAAAGGTTTCCTTTGCCATTTTTTCCCCTAACTCTTCCCGGAGACTTCACTATCTCAACATTTATTAAACTGTCTTCCCTGGACTAGATCAGTGAACTCATCCTATTCCGCCATCTTGGAACCCAGCTAAATATACTTAAAATGCAGCCATGTTTTACAATTTTATTTTATGTTATCCTGAGCTTGAAAGAATTGTTAAATTATTATGATAAGCAGTGTCCATTTTTTCACAAGGGTAAAAAATTTCTAATTTCTAGACCAGACTGTGAAATCTTAAATGGAAACACACCTAAGTATACACTACATGAAATAAAGGTATCATTAAGACTAGTGTGAAATCCAAGTTCTATTGAAATAGATAATATCAACCCAGGGCATACATTTAAATGACACCTGTCATTCAGATATTGCAAACATTCACAGTGAGAGGTGTATTTAGATGAACAATAGAAATGACAGAGGTACGAAAGTTCACAAAGAATGTTTATTGAATTAACATGACTAGAAATAGAACAGAAAGGAAAAAGAAGAAATCTTTATGTCCACAGTACAGAGAATGAGAATGCCCAGTTGGGTGATGGGTTCTATATCAAGAGTATGGATGATCCTGGATGACAATGTTTTCAGTGAAAATTAAAGGAGAAATATCTTCCATGAGAAGAGGGACAGACATGGCCAAAGCCACCATAGACTCCGTGGCCATATCTGGAACCACAGCCATGGCTGTGACCACTGAATCCACCATGGCCACAGCCACAGACACCATAGACTCTGTGACCATATCTGGAACCACAGCAATGGCTCAGACCACTGAATCCACCATGGCCACAGCCAAAGCCACCATAGACTCTGTGGCCACAACTGGAACCACAGCCATGGCTGTGACCACTGAATCCTCGATGGCCATAGCCACAGCCACCATAGTGGTTGCCGTAGTAGTGGCACATTATGTCAGGAGTTGAGGATTTGGTGGGAGGTTGAAGGTGAATTTCCTGAGAATGAATAGCACCTCTTACAACCAGACTTTTATACTCCCTCAGTGTGAGTGTGGTCAACCACAACAAAGAAATGTCACTGTCTTTGAAAAGTCACCTTAATGAAAAGTGGTACTATTGGGACATAGTTTTGTTATTATTAAGGATACATCCAAAAATGCATGAAGCATTGTTTCTTTGAAAATACCTTAATGTTCATACCTCAGAACCAGACTTGGTATCAAATAGGTAAGCTTGTATTTCCACAGTGTTCTAAATCTACATCCTAGGATCAAGAAGCCTACATCTATAAGCTGAGATTTCCTTACAATTATCAACAGAATTTTTGTCCTCCAAATACAGCTAGTGATTTCCTGAATGATGATACTTCCACCATTTATGAAACAAAAACTAAAATGCATGTCAAATGATCAAAACGACTACAATTCATGGAAGGCCATGAGATTGAGTAATCAGAGAGAACTCCTGGACAAGCATGCTGTTTTTCTGCATTGTTGCAGATCAGGGTGAAAACTGTTTAAGCAGTTTCCTGTTTGTGGGGATGACATTCAAGTCTTGTGATCAGATTATTGAAGTCTATCTTGTATAGGTGTTTTCTGATTACAACATATATCACATGCTTCCTATACACACAAGAGGTCTCTCAAGTTTTTCTGTAAAAGTCATTTTTCTTTGTCTCTCAGAGCTTTTTCTCAATCTTACTCATTCTGTAATAATTTCTTCTAGGAGCTTCCTTCAAGCACTGTTTTCCACATACATCTGCCAGCATATCATTGTTGTTTCAAGTTGACCTGGCCTTTCTGCAGAAATTCACATATATATGTTTGATTTTCTAGCTAGTCTTGAAAATATTTGCATATACTATGAGAGCTTGTACTTATCTTCACATTCTTGTTGCAGTTTTTGTTTGATGCCACTGAACATATTGAATGCTTAAACTTCTTTGCACAATTAACAAGTCTCAATGTTACAGGCCTCTTGCATAGTACAGAGTAATTTATGCAAAATATATAATGTACTTAAAGTGTCTGAAATACAGAATCACAATTAACAGATGGGTTTAAATATTCTTCATCTGAGCATTCGATTTAGTGAATGGAACCAAGATACACCATTGAGTAAATGAATGACACAAGGCAAATACAAATGGTCTCCTCAGCATTTGAATGCAATTCCTACAACTTCAAGGTGTTCATGGTTGTGAGAAAGCGTCTTCTTATTGCGTAACTTGTGTGCAGTATTTGTTGCATGTGAATGCAAATGTAAGCAGTTTTTGTATGAATAACTTATGGCAGTTTAGAGGCAGTGAATCATGAATAGTGTCATGTGTTTAAGGAATGAGTTAGAAATATTCACTAAATAGTTAAGGTTCACCTAAGAGTTCTGATGAAGAGGTAAAATTAGTGTTACTTATAATGAAGCCCAGGTTTTATGCATTGAGAGAGGCAAAAGCTCTAGGAACAATGGTATGAGATTTTGATGAGCGAGGTAGGCAAGCAAGTTGTGACGGCAATGAAAGAAACTCTATATGTGGATTACGGAACTTAAATAAGAAATAACAGATGCTTGGGGAGAACATAACCTCATTACTAGGGAGGAACCTGCATTTTGTATACTTTCGTTTAGGATTATGACATAAAAATGTGATGTTTTGGGTACAGCATTGTGGAGTAGTGGGTAAACTGCCACCTGCAACACCAGCATGATATATAGATGCCAGTTCATGATCCAGCTGCTCAGCTTCTGATCCATTCCCTGCTAATGGTCTCTTATAAGCAGTGGAAGATACTCAAGTCCCTGGGCCCCTGCCACATATGTGGAGACCCAGTAAAGGTCTTGAATCTGGGCTGCAACCTGACCCATCCATTGGTGGCACTTTCAACACTCTTGGGGTGTAAACTAGTGGATAGTAGATTCTTTCTCTCTCTCTCTCTCTCTCTGTCTCTCTCTCTCTTTCTGTCTGATTCTCCCTCTCCTCAATAATTCTGATTTTCAAAATATATAAATAAATAATTCAAAAAATGAAAGATTGAGTTTTGGAAATCCTTTCTATATGGTGTAGATTGTAGGCCAAGTGTTTTAAAGCAAAGGGATGAATTGGAACCCTTCTAAGTTGTCCTATTATAGAACTAAATAATAATGTGGATTGGAAAAGATGAGCATATGACATATTATTCAACCTAAGGATATGTGCTTATCTTTAGAGTCATACATAAAGTTTCCTAGTTTCAGATATTGTTTTTCTGTGTAAATGAAATGTGCTATATATTTTCAGATTTAATTAATTTTTGTAACAAAAACAGGGACATGTCCTGAATTTCTTATTATGTTTTCTATCAATCTAAATAATTATTGCGGAATCCACTTCTGAAAAAATCTGATCAGGAATAAATGATAGTATGTTAATATTATTTGAAATCATTAGAAATGATGACACATAACAGATGTTTATTTAAAATATTTTATTTACCTTGCAGAAATTAAATTTTGAAGTCAAACTAGGTTTGATAAATTTGACTTCTATATTCTGAGTTAAGAATTTTGCCATATGAACAAAAATCTTAAGATGTATCTTGATAAATATAATTTATAGCAACAAATTTCTTCAGTATACTTATGTAAACATATTAAATAATTTTCTACCAACAAGATATATTCACTTGCCAACCAAAGAGACAATGAATGTGTAAATAATCTGAAATCAAGCCTTTTTTATCTTCTTGTTCAAATAGGATGTCACCATTTGAAAAAGCAAATGCGTCATTTAAGTCATTGGGCTTAAAGCCTGACTCAGTTTGTATTTCTCTTCTGATTTCATCACTCACATAGTCAGGACAAAAGATCCTCCACATAGCTTCAAAATTCCTTTCTTTTCTGTTCTAGGTACCACATAGGACATGTAATTTGAGTTGGAATCCTTTGGCAATTAAAAATGTTGCTACAGCAGAATTTTTATCTGGAATTCACTAATGTCTCATAAACACATCTTTTCTGGGCTACAGCTGTGTTTAAAACTGACTGTCATTACTGGTGTTCAGACAAAGCAAGTGCGGTTACCACCTTCAACTTTGCACCCCGTGTGGGCACCAGTTCAAGTATTGCTTCTCCACTTCAGAGTCAGCCCCCTGCTAATGGCTGGGAAAAGTTAGCAGAAGGTGACCCAACTGTTCAGACTCCTGCCACACACATGGGAAACCATGATGAAGGCAGCTCCTGGCTCCTGGCTTTAACTTGTCTAGCCCTGGACTTTGCAGAAATAGAGTGAGCCTACAGAAGGGAGATTTCTTTCATTCTCTCTCTCTCTCTCTCTCTCTCACTCACTCTCGCTCTCTCCCTCTCACATCTCTCTGTATTTCCCTCTCTCTCTCTGTACCTCTGCCTTTCAAATAAAATAAGTGAGTCTTAAAAAAACTGAATGCAGTATAAAAGAAAAATTGAATTATTACAAACTTTGTAGATGATATTTATTAAGGATATTCAGCATGACAATAAAATATTGATACTCAAGTTTATAATCTTTTTGTTCTTTTCATAGTATTTTCTTCATTCCCATAAAATAAATATAATGCTCTCCTCTGTTGTATAATTTTCTCTAGTTAGGTTAAATTCTAACATTCATGCCAAGTTTATGATAGCTTTCTAGTTAATATAACATTCACTATGCTTTAAATTTATAGTTCCTCCCACAATGAAACATATATAGCATTTCATGAAATTATTTTATGCAAACTTTGAAGTACAGAAAACTAGCTACTGTGGTATAAAGAACCTGATAAACTGTCCTTGAATCTTAATGAGTTATCAATCCAAAGTCAATTGTATGTGTTTTAAGGAATTTTGTATGTGTTTTAGAAATATTATCATTTCTTTCCTGCAATTCATAAACCATCCTTTGAAGCATTTTCTCAAGTTTAATTTAGTGCTCCTTCAACAACTGACTATGAGACAGGTTCCAGTAACCAGCCTTGGAACATTATACTCATCACCCAAATATTTCATTTTACAAACCCTAAAAACTAAGAACATACAGTCTATTCAGGAACACATTACGAGAGATATGATGAGAATAACTGGAGATTGATGTAAAACCTTGTAACTTACATAATTTAGTAGAAATTACCTTGAGAATTACTTCCTGTATAAATAGAATCTAAGATTAGATATGCAAAGAAGCTAAAACATGCATTGCCAAGTCAATAATGAGTCAGATATTTGAGGAAAGATTCCAGAGTAAAGTAATAAAATCACTCAAAAGTTTAAATTAAGAGACAATACCCAAATTTTACCTGAACTGGGTAAAGAAGGTATATAGCATTGACTCAAAATGTACACTTAGAATATTTAATGTACAAAAAATACTAAGGTTAAGATGTTAAGAAGGTTAAGAAAGATGAATATAGATAAAGCTCATGCCCTTGTTCTGTAATTATTTAAAAAACAGAATATTGGTGGAGGGGCCTCTTGTGGCATAGCAAGTTAAGCTACTTTCTGTGGAGACAGCTTACAATATGAACTTTATTTCCAATCCAGCTCTATGCTAATGTGTCTGGGAAAAAAGAAGCCACGTGGGAGACCTGGATGGAGCTCCTAGCTCCTGACTTGGTGCATGCTTGACCTTGGTCACTGCAGCATTTGGAGAGTAAATCGGCAGATGGATATTTCTCTCTGTCTCTCCTTCTGTTTCTGTAACTCTGCCTTTCAAATAAATAAGTAAATCTGTAAGAAAAGAATAGAAGGGCCAGCATTGTGGCTGGTTATTCCTCTGCCTGCGGTGCTGGCATCCCATATGGGCACTGGGGTATAGTCCCGGTTGCTCCTCTTCCAGTACAGCTCTCTGATGTGTCCAGGGAGGGCAGTGGAGGGTGTCCCAAGTGCTTGGGCCCTGCACCTGCATGAGAGACCAGGAAGAAGCACCTAGCTCCTGGGTTTCTATTAGCGCAGCACCAGCCGTAGCAGCCATTTGGAGAGTGAACCAACGGAAGGAAGACCTTCTCTCTGTCTCTCTCTCTCACTGTCTATAACTCTACATGACAAAAAAAAAAAAAAAAAAAAAAAAAAAAAAAAAGAATAGAAAAGCTGAAGGTGTTGAAGCTATACTGGAGGGTATCAGAGTCAGGAGTCCACCAGGTATTTATCAATCACTAATAGGTAAACAGGTACCTGGTAAAGGGTTCTTGGAGAAAGAGTGAGCAAACACAGCAAGGACCACTCTTCCATACAGATAACATAAGCTAGACTTTAAATGCAGCCATTGCACTGTAATTAAATTCTTTGTTATCTTGAGATAAAAAGAAATGTTAAATTCCTATGATAATCAGTGCCCATTTTTTCACAGGTGTGAGGGGTTTCTAATTTCTGGTCTAGAATGTGAAATTATAAAGGGAATCAAACCTGAGTATACACTATGTTAAATAAAGGCATCGTTGAGTACAAGTGTGAAACATTACTTCTATTGAAATAGATAATATCATCTGAGGCATACATTCAAATGAAATCTAGATATGAAAAAATTTAAAGTGAGAGGTGTATTTAGGGGGAAAATACTAACAACGCAGATTTGAAATGTTCATAAAGAATGCTTATTGAATTAACATGACTAGAAATATAACAGAAAGGAGAAAGAAGAAATCTTTATATCAACAGTATAGCATGTGTCAACTTCTTTGCAGAATTAACAAATGTGAGTGTTACGGGCTGCTCGTATATCAGAGAGTAATTTATGCAAAATATATAACACACTTAAAGTGTCTGAAATACAGAATCACAATTAACAAATGGGTGTAAGTATTCTTAATCTGAATATTCGATTTAGTGAATGGAACCAAGATACACCATTGAGTAAATGAATGACACAAGGCAAATATAATTTGACTCCTCAGCATTTAAGTGCAAGTCCTACAACCTCAAAAGACTCATGGATATGAGTAAGTCTATTCATATTGCATAAATTTGTGTGCAGTATTTGTTGCACATGAAGGCATATGTAAGCGGTTTTTTGTATGAATAACTTAAGGCAGTTTAGAGGAAGTGAATCATAGTACTATCATGTGTTTAAAGAGTGAATTAAAATAATTCAGTTTTGCCTAAGAATTCTGATGAAGAGATAAAATGAGTGTTATTTGTAATGAGGCAGTGTTATTTAGATTGAGAATGGCAGAAGATCCAGAACGGCTCACTAGGCTAATCCTCTGTCTTGCGGCGCCGGCACACCGGGTTCTAGTCCCAGTCGGGGCGCCGGATTATGTCCCGGTTGCCCCTCTTCCAGGCCAGCTTTCTGCTGTGGCCAGGGAGTGCAGTGGAGGATGGCCCAAGTACTTGGGCCCTGCACCCCATGGGAGACCAAGAGAAGCACCTGGCTCCTGCCATCGGATCAGCGCGGTGTGCCAGCCGAGCGCGCTGGCCACGGCGGCCATTGGAGGGTGAACCAACGGCAAAGGAAGACCTTTCTCTCTGGCTCTCTCTCTCACTGTCCACTCTGCCTGTCAAAAAAAAAAAAAAAAAAAAAAAAAAAAAAGAGAGAGAGAGAGAATGGCAGAAGCTCCAGGAACAAAGTTTTGAGTTTTTGATGAGCAAGGTATGCAAGCAAGTTGTGAAGGCAATGAGAAAACAAAACAAACAAACAAAAAAGTAGTTGGAGTACAGAATTTAAATAAGAAATAACTGAAGGATGAGGAGTACATAACCCCATTATGAGGGAGGATCCAGCATTTTGTATGGTTTAGTTAAAGAAAATAACATCAAAAAAGTAGTGTTTTGTGCCAGGGCTGTGGTGTAGTGGGTAAAGCTGCCACCTGCAGCATCAGCATCCCATTTTGGTGCCAGTTTCTGATTCTGCTGCTCAGCTTCTGATCCATTCCCTGCTAAAATTATGCTAAAATTTACTAATGTAAACATATTGAATAATATTCTAACAACAAGTTATAATCCCTTGCTAACCAAAGAGACAATGAATATGTGCATATCTGTAAAACTGTTGTTTTCTTGCTGAAATAGGATCTCATCATTTAAAAAAGCAAGTGTGTCATTTAAGTCATTGGGCTTAATGCCTGACACAGTTTGCATTTCTCTTCTGATTTCATCACTCACATAGTCAGGACAAAAGATATCCTCCACATAGCTTCAAAATTCCTTTCTTTTCTGTTCTAGGTACCACATAGGACATGTAATTTGAGTTGGAATCCTTTGGCAATTAAAAATGTTGCTACAGCAGAATTTTTATCTGGAATTCACCCATCTTTCATATACACGTCTTTTCTGGGCTACAGCTGTGTTTAAAACTGACTGTCATTACTGGTGTTCAGACAAAGCAAGTGCGGTCACCACCTTCAACTTTGCACCCCGTGTGGGCACCAGTTCAAGTATTGCTTCTCCACTTCAGAGTCAGCCCCTGCTAATGGCTGGGAAAAGTTAGCAGAAGGTGACCCAACTGTTCAGACTTCTGCCACACACATGGGAAACCATGATGAAGGCAGCTCCTGAGAGATATCTCTCTCATTCTTTCCCCCACATCTTTCTGTCTTTGCCTCCTTCTCTCTGACTTTCAAATGAAACTGTTAAAAAAGTCTTAAAAATTCACTGGGATATCAAAGAAAGATCATCACTACATACTTTCTAAACTATATTCATTAAGTATAATCAATATGACAGTAGAGTAGTGATTCTCAAATTCTGATCTTTCTTGCTCTATTCATAGTGTTTTCTTCATTCCCATAAAAATAAATATACTAACCTCCCCTTTTGTACAACTTCCTCTAGTTAGATTAAATTCTAACATTCATGCAAATGTATGGAATTTTACTAGTTAATACATCACTGACTATTCTTTAACATACAGCTTTTTCATCATTATTTAATGCAAACTTTGAAAGTACAGGGTCCGGCGCTGTGGCGCAGCGGGTTAACACCAAGGCCTGAAGCGTCGGCATCCCATATGGGTACTGGTTCTAGTCCTGGTTGCTCCTCTTCTGATCCAGCTCTCTGCTAATGCATATAGGTTAAAATTGATTAGGTTTGTGACCTGGAAGACCATGCCTTCACCAGGCCCATGTGTGACCTCATGCCTCTACCTCATACCTTCACCATGTCCCTGTGTGTCCTCATCCCCCTACCTGGCCAGACCTGGGTGCCAACCTGCCAATCAGGTTAATTAACCACTCCCCTTTGGAAGTAGCTTGAAAGCCTGGGACAGAGTGTGTCCGCCCTTTCTTCTTCCCTGGCCTCTTGCCAGGAGAGCACATTTTATAACCCTGTGCCTCTAGGGCACGTGACCTTGCCGTAGCCTTGTGCTTCCAGGCCTAGATGCTCCTCCACAGGGCTGGATCCTGGTGCTCGGTATGAACCACTATTTACCTCTCTCTCTTAAATAAAACTCTCACTCTCCTATGCATCTTTCTCACTAAATAAATGCTTAAAACGTACCCTGCTGCCTCGCTTATCTGTGCCAATATTTAGAATTCTTCTCTAAATATTAGGCAAGATACCTCTAGGGCTTATTAATATTGGGGATTTATTAATAAGCTCATGGTGAAATCATATGGCACCCCAAATTCCGATAGCACATGTGGCACCCCAGAAAGCACTTCTGGAGAACTTAAGGGGCCACATTTTGGTATAAATTTTAGGGGGTCAGGTCTGATTTTACTATGTGCTGGGATAACAGTGTAAGAAGGTCCAAATCCTTGGGCCCCTGCACTCATGTCGGAGACCAGGAGGAAGCTCCTAGCTCCTGGCTTCGAATCAGCTGAGCTCTGGCCATTGCAGTCATTTAGGGAGTGAACCATTGGATGGAAGACCTCTCTCTTTCTCTCTCTGCCACTGCCACTCTGTAACTCTGCCTTTCAAATAAATAAATAAATCTTTAAAAAAAAAGGAAAGCACAAAAAAGCAGTTACTGTGGTATAAAAAACCTGATAAACTCTCCTTGAATCTTAATGACTTATCATTCAAGGTCAATTATATGTGTTTTAAGGAATTTTTTATGTGTTTTAACAATATCACTGCGTTCTTCAAAGTGAGAAAGCATTCTTCAAAATGTTTATTCAGGTTTAATTTAGTGCACTTTCCGTAACTGAGTATTTGACAGGTTTCAGCTTCTAGCCTGGACGCATTACACATCACCCAAAGCACTCATTACACAAACCCTAAAAAATCAGCACATACAACCTGCTCATGAACACATTGCAAGACATGATGAGGAGTACCACTAGAGATTGATGAAGACCCTTGTAACTTACCTAATTCAGTTAATGTTACCTTGATATTACTTCCTGTATAAATAGAAACTAATGTGAGGTATGTAAGGATGCTAAAACCTGCATTCCAAGTCAATAGAGTCACCTGTTGGAGGTGAGGTTCCAGGAAAAAGTACTAAAATCACTCAAAAGTTTAACTGAAGAGATAATATCCATATTTTACCTGGAGCAGGGAAAGAAGTTTTATAGTGGGACTCAAAATGTACACCTAGGATTTTTAATATACAAGAAAAAAAAAAAGAATGATGAGCCTGAAAAAAAAATACTAAAACAATGAAGAAGCACTGAATATAGATGAAGCTCATTCGCTGGTTCTATTATTATTTAAAAAACATAAATTTAGGGGAGGAGCTTGTTGGGGCATAGCAGGTTGAGCTAATACCTGTGAAGCCAGCGTCCCATATGAAAATTGGTTCATGTCCAATTATTCTGTTTCTAATAGCTCAAAGCTAATGTGTCTGGGAAAGAAGAAGCCTTGTGGGAGACTTGGATGAAGCTCCTAGCTCCTGACTTGTCCTTGTTCAGCCTTAGGCACTGTAGCATTTGGGGAGTGAATCAGCAGATTTAAATTTCTTTCTGTCTCTCCTTCTCTCTCTGTAGTTCTGCCTCTCAATAAATAAGTAAATATAAAAAAAAAAAAAGGGAAAAGAAACTGAAGGTGGTAAAGCTATTCCAAGGGTAGCAGAAGATGGAGTCTACCAGATATATGTTTATCATTAATAAATAAAGAGGTAACTGAAAAGAGGTTCTTGGAGAAAGAGTGTGCAAATACAGCAAGGACTGCTCTTCCATACAAATCACATTAGCAAACTATAATTAAAACACAGTGGCCAGCGCTGTGATCAATATGCTAATCCTCCTCCTGCAGTGCAGGCACCCCGGGATCTAGTGCAAGTCCTCACGCCAGATTCTGCCCCGGTTGCCCCTCTTCCAGGCCAGCTCTCTGCTATGGCCCGGGAAGGCAGTGGAGGATGGCCCAAGTGCTTGGGCCCTGCACCCCATGGGAGACCAGGAAGAAGCACTTGGCTACTGGCTTCGGATCAGCACAGTGCAGCAGCCGCAATGCGCTGGCTGTGGCGGCGATTTGGGGAGAGAACCAATGAAAAAAGGAAGACATTGTCTCTCTCTCTCTCTCTCTCTCTCTCTCTCACTGTCTAACTCTGCCTGTCAAAAAAATTTAAAAAAAGTAGCCATGGCCTATGATTATATTTCCTCTTATCCTGAGCTCAAAAAGAACATTCAATTACTATGATAATCAGTGCCCATTTTTTTTCACAACAATGAGGGATTTCTAATTTCTAGTCCAGACTGTGAAATCATTAATGGAAACACACCTAAGTATACACTACCTGAAATAAAGGCATCATTGACTACAAGTGTGAAACATTAATTCTAAGGAAATAGATAGTACCATCTAGAGCACACTTTCAAATGAAATGAGTTAATCAAATATTTAAAAAATTGGCACTGACAGGTGTATTTACATAGAAAATAACTATGACACAGGTTTGAAATGCTCATAAAGAATGTTTATTGAATTAACATGACTAGAAATAGAACAGAAAGGAGAAAGAAGAAATCTTTATATCAACAGTACAGCAGGCATGAGGATGACCAAGTTGGGTGATGGGTTCTATATCAAGAATATGGATGATCCCAGATGACAATGTTTTCAGTGAAAATTAGAGGAGAAATATCTTCCATGAGAAGAGGGACAGACATGGCCAAAGCCAGCATAGATTCAGTGGCCATATCTGGAACCACAGCAATGGCTCAGACCACTGAATCCACCATGGCCACAGCCAAAGCCACCATAGACTCCGTGGCCATATCTGGAACCACAGCCATGGCTGTGACCACTGAATCCACCATGGCCACAGCCACAGACACCATAGACTCTGTGACCGTATCTGGAACCACAGCAATGGCTCAGACCACTGAATCCACAATGGCCACAGCCAAAACCACCATAGACTCTGTGGCCACAACTGGAACCACAGCCATGGCTGTGACCACTGAATCCTCGATGGCCATAGCCACAGCCACCATAGTGGTTGCCGTAGTAGTGGCACATTGTGTCAGGAGTTGAGGATTTGGTGGGAGGTTGAAGGTGAATTTCCTGAGAATGAATAGCACCACATGCAAGCAGACTTTTATACTCCCTCAGTGTGAGTGTGGTCAACCACAACAAAGAAATGTCACTGTCTTTGAAAAGTCACCTTAATGAAAAGTGGTACTATTGGGACATAGTTTTGTTATTATTAAGGATAAATCCAAAAATGCATGAAGCATAGTTCCCTTGAATTTAATTTAATGTACATACCTCAGAACCAGACTTGGTATGTAATGGTTATTTTCACATCTTCAAAGCTTATATTTTTGCAGATTTCTAAATCTACATCATATGATTCAGGATGGCTACAGCTGATGACTTGAAATTTCTTTACTATTATCAACATTATCATTTGTGTCCTCCAAATATAACTAGGGTTTTCCTGAAAGATATCTGTGAACATACTGAATGCTTTTGAACGTATTGAATGCTTGAACTTATTTCCAGTAATAACAAATTCATTGTTAGGGGCTGCCTGTATAACAGAGAGTATTTTCTTCAAAATAAGGTAATGTACTTAAAATGTCTGAAATAGAGAATCACAATTAGCAAATGGCTTTAAATAGTCTTCATCTGAATATTGGATTCAGTAAAGGAAACTGAGATTAGCTTTGATTAAATGAATGACACATTGTAAGTATCATTTTCCTGCTCAGCCTTTAAACGCAAGTCCGACCACTTCAAATTTTCAAGGATGTGGGTATGTCTCTTCATATTGCATAAGTTTTTGTGCAGTATTTGTTGCATGTGAATGCATATGTAGATGTTTTTTGTATTTCCTTTTTTACTCCCATAAAATATGTATATTTACCTCCTGATATGTTTAACTTTAATTAAAGATGAAATTTAAATATTTCTGCTAAGTTTATTAGATTCCTAGTTAATATACCATTCATTGTTCTTTAAATTCTATAGCCACTCCCATAAAATAACTTATGTAGTTTTTTCATAAAATTATTTTGTGCAAACACTGAAAGAACAGAAAATTAGGGCCTGCAGTATAAGGAAACTGATGAACCATCCTTTCATTTTCATGAGTTATCAATTCAATATCAATTGTTTGTATGTGTTTTTTTTTTTTTTTTTGAGAGATAAAGTTACAGACAGTGAGAGAGAGAGAGAGAGAGAGAGAAAGGTCTTTCTTCCGTTGGTTCACCTGCCAAATGGCTGCTACAGCCAAATTATGCCAATCCAAAGCCAGGAGCCCGGTGCTTCCTCCTGGTCTCCCCTGAGAGTGCAGCGGCCCAAGCACTTGGGTAATCCGTCACTGCCTTCCCTTGCCACAGCAAAGAGCTGGAGAGGAGAAACAGGGACGAGAACCTGACACCCATATGGGATGCAAGTGCCGCAGGAGGAGGATTAACCAAGTGAGTCATGGCACCGGCCCAACTGTATGTGTTTTCAGGAATTAAAAATATTATCATTTATTTGCTGAAATTCAGAAGTCATTCCTTAAAGTTCTTTCTCAGGTTTAAATTAGTGCTCTTTCCACAACTGAGTATTTGACATGTCCATGTTCTAGTCTACATATTAGACACATCTCGAAAACAATACATTTGGCAAACCCTAAAAAATCAGCACATACAGTTTTTTTAAGAACACATGACAAGAGATATTACATGAATCACTGGAGAGTGATGAAGACCCTTGTAACGTACCTAATTCAGTTAGTGTTACATTGAGAATTACTTCCTGTACAAATATAATTTAAAGGCTAGATATGCAAAGATGCTAAATTATGCATTGCAAGTCAATAAGAAGTCACATGGTTGAGAAGTTTCCAGAGGGAAGTAATAAAATCACTCAAAAGTTTATATTAAGAGACAATACCCATATTTTACCTCAACTGGGAAAAAAGGTATAGAGCATTGACTCAAAATGTACATCTAGATTTTTAATGTACAAAGAAGAAGGATGAGCCAGAAAAAAAACAATACTAAGGAGGAAAATGATAAAAGAGTGAAGAAACACTGAATGTAAATGTAGCTCATTCCCTGGTTCTGTAAAGATTTAAAAACCAGAAGAATTTTGGGGGCATAGCAGGTCCAGCCACTTCTTGAGAAGCCAGCTTCCCATATGAAGTTTGGTTCATGTCAGATCCCTCCAATCCATCTCGAAGGTAATGTTCTTTGGAAAGAATAAGGCATGTGGGAGACCAGGATGAAGCTCCCAGCTCCGGGCTTGCTGCATGCTCAGCAATGGCCACTGCAGGAGTTGGAGAGAGAATCAGCAGATGGAAATTTCTCTCTGTCTCTCCTTCTGGCTCTGTAAGTGCCTTGCACGTAAATAAGTAAATCGTCAAAAAAACAAACAAACAAAAAAGAAACAAAATGAAGGTGGGAAAACTATTGTGGAAGGTAGCAGAAGCTGGAGTCCCCCAGGTATATCTCTATCATTAATACATAAACAGGTACGTGGTAAGAGGTTCTAGGGAAAGTGTGTGCACATACAGCAAGGACTGCTCTTCATACAAATCATATGAGCCTACTATACTTATTTTTTAAACTTTTTTTAAGAAATATAAATTTCTAGCACTCAAGGAATACTTCATACTTTGTGTTTCTGTGTGGCTGCAAACTGTTGAAATCTTTACTTAGTATATACTAAATTGATCTTCTGTATATGAAGATAATTGTAAATGAATCTTGGTGTGAATGGGATGGGAGAGGGAATGGCAGATGGGATGCTTGTAGGTGGGAGGAAGGTTGTGGGGGAAAAAGCCGCTGTAATCCACAAGTTGTGCTTTGGAAATTTATATTTATTAAATAAAAGCTAAAAATATATAAATTTCAAAAGTACAACTTTTGGATTATACCAGTTTTCCCCGCTTTACCACTCTCCCACCCAAAAACCATCCCATCTCCTACTCCCACTCTCATCCCATTCTTCATTAAGATTCATTTTTGCTTATCTTCATATGCAGAATTTCAACTCTCTGCAGAAGAGTAGTGAGCCGCAGGTGCTCATGCCCTCCACGTAGGTCCACCATGTCCCTCTAATTATGGAAAAGTTTCTTCTGCCATTTTTTTCCCTAACTCTTCCCGGAGACTTCACTATCTCAATATTTATTAAACTGTCTTCCCTGGACTAGATCAGTAAACTCCATCCTATTCCACCATCTTGGAACCCAGCTAAATATACTTAAAATGCAGCCATGTTTTACAATGATATTTTATGTTATCCTGAGCTTGAAATAAATGTTAAATTATTATGATAATCAGTGCCCATTTTTTCACAAGAGTAAAAAATTTCTGATTTCTAGTCCAGACTGTGAAATCATAAATGGAAACACACCTAAGTATACACTACATGAAATAACGGTATCCTTAAGTACAAGTGTGAAACCTAAGTTCTATTGAAATAGATAATATCAACCCAGGGCATATATTTAAATGACACCTGTCACTCAGATATTGCAAACATTCACAGTGAGAGGTGTATTTAGATGAACAATAGAAATGACAGAGGTACGAAAGTTCACAAAGAATGTTTATTGAATTAACATGATTAGAAATAGAACAGAAAGGAGAAAGAAGAAATCTTTATGTCCACAGTACAGAGGAATAAGAATGCTCAGTTGGGTGATGAGTTCTATATCAAGAATATGGATGATCCCGGATGACAATGTTTTCAGTGAAAATTACAGAAGAAATATCTTCCACGAGAAGAGGGACAGACATGACCAAAGCCACCAGAGACTCGGTGGCCATATCTGGAACCACAGCCATGGCTCAGACCACTGAATCCACCATGGCCACAGCCACAGACACCATAGACTCTGTGACCATATCTGGAACCACAGCAATGGCTCAGACCACTGAATCCACCATGGCCACAGCCAAAGCCACCATAGACTCTGTGGCCACAACTGGAACCACAGCCATGGCTGTGACCACTGAATCCTCTATGGCCATAGCCACAGCCACCATAGTGGTTGCCGTAGTAGTGGCTCATTGTGTCAGGAGTTGAGGATTTGGTGGGAGGTTGAAGGTGAATTTCCTGAGAATGAATAGCACCTCTTACAACCAGATTTTTATACTCCCTCAGTGTGAGTGTGGTCAACCACAACAAAGAAATGTCACTGTCTTTGAAAAGTCACCTTAATGAAAAGTGGTACTATTGGGACATAGTTTTGTTATTATTAAGGATACAACCAAAAATGCATGAAGCATTGTTTCTTTGAATTTACCTTAATGTTCATACCTCGAAACCAGACTTGGTATCAAATAGGTAAGCTTGTATTTCCACAGTGTTCTAAATCTACATCCTAGGATCAAGAAGCCTACATCTATAAGCTGAGATTTCCTTACAATTATCAACAGAATTTTTGTCCTCCAAATACAGCTAGTGATATCCTGAAAGATGATACTTCCACCATTTATGAAACAAAAACTAAAATGCATGTCAAATGATCAAAACGACTACAATTCATGGAAGGCCATGAGATTGAGTAATCAGAGAGAACTCCTGGACAAGCATGCTGTTTTTCTGCATTGTTGCAGATCAGGGTGAAAACTGTTTAAGCAGTTTCCTGTTTGTGGGGATGACATTCAAGTCTTGTGATCAGATTATTGAAGTCTACCTTGTGAAGATGTTTTCTGATTACAGCATATATCACGTGCTTCCAATACACACAAGAGGTCTCTCAAGTTTTTCTGCAAATGTCATTTTTCTTTGTCTCTCAGAGCTTTTTCTCAATCTTACTCATTCTGTAATAATTTCTTCTAGGAGCTTCCTTCAAGCGCTGCATTCCTCATACATCTGCCAGTATATCATTGTTGTTTCAAGTTGACCTGGCCTTTCTGAAGAAATTCACATATATATGTTTGATTTTCTAGCTAGTCTTGAAAATATTTGCATATACTATGAGAGCTTGTACTTATCGTCACACTCTTGTTGCTGTTTTTGTTTGATGCCACTGAATATATTGAATGCTTAAACTTCTTTGCACAATTAACAAGTCTCAATGTTACAGGCCTCTTGCATAGTACAGAGTAATTTATGCAAAATATATAATGTACTTAAAGTGTCTGAAATACAGAATCACAATGAACAGATGGGTTTAAATATTCTTCATCTGAGCATTCGATTTAGTGAATGGAACCAAGATACACCATTGAGTAAATGAATGTCACATGGCAAATACAAATGGTCTCCTCAGCATTTGAATGCAATTCCTACAACTTCAAGGTGTTCATGGTTGTGAGAAAGCTTCTTCTTATTGCGTAATTGTGTGCAGTATTTGTTGCATGTGAATGCAAATGTAAGCAGTTTTTGTATGAATAACTTATGGCAGTTTAGAGGCAGTGAATCATGAATAGTGTCATGTGTTTAAGGAATGAGGTAGAAATATTCACTAAATAGTTAAGGTTCACCTAAGAGTTCTGATGAAGAGGTAAAATTAGTGTTACTTATAATGAAGCCCAGGTTTTATGCATTGAGAGAGGCAAAAGCTCTAGGAACAATGGTATGAGATTTTGATGAGCGAGGTAGGCAAGCAAGTTGTGACGGCAATGAAAGAAACTCTATATGTGGATTACGGAACTTAAATAAGAAATAACAGATGCTTGGGGAGAACATAACCTCATTACTAGGGAGGAACCTGCATTTTGTATACTTTCGTTTAGGATTATGACATAAAAACGTGATGTTTTGGGTACAGCATTGTGGAGTAGTGTGTAAACTGCCACCTGCAACACCAGCATGATATATAGATGCCAGTTCATGATCCAGCTGCTCAGCTTCTGATCCATTCCCTGCTAATGGTCTCTTATAAGCAGTGGAAGATACTCAAGTCCCTGGGCCCCTGCCACATATGTGGAGACCCAGATAAAGGTCTTGAATCTGGGCTTCAACCTGACCCATTGCTGGCACTTTCAGCCCTTTGGGGTGTAAACTAGTGGATAGAAGATTCTTTCTCTCTCTCTCTCTCTCTCTCTCTGTCTGATTCTCCCTCTCCTCAATAATTCTGATTTTCAAAATAAATAAATAAATAATTCGAAAAATGAAAGATTGAGTTTTGGAAAAGGGATGAATTGGAAGCCTTCTAAGTTGTCCTCTTACAGAACTAAATAATAATGTGGATTGGAAAAGATGAACATATGAAATATTATTCAACTTAAATGATATGTGCTTATCATTAGAGTCATACATCAAGTTTTCTGGTTTCAGATATTGTTTTTCTGTTTAAATGAAATGTGCTATATATTTTCAGGTTTAATTAATTTTTGTAACAAAAACAGGGACATGTCCTGAATTTATTATGTTTTGTATCAATGTAAATAATTATTGCAGAATCAACTGAGGAAATAAATTATTATATGTTAATTATATTAGAAATCATTACAAATGAGGATACATAACAGAGGTTTATTTAAAACATGTTATTTGCCTTGCAGAAAATAAGTTTTGTAGTCAAAGTAGGTTTTAGAAATTTGACTTCTATATTCAGTGTTAAGAATTTTGATATATGATATAATTCATAAACTGTACTTTGGAAATTTATATTTACTAAATAAAGGTAAAAAGAAAGATGTATATTGATAAATCTAATTTATAACAGCAAATTTCTGCAGTATACTTATGTAAACATATTAAATAATTTTCTACGAACAAGATATAATCACTTGCTGGCCGGCGCCGGGACACCGGGTTCTAGTCCCGGTCGGGGCGCCGGATTCTGTCCCGGTTGCCCTTCTTCCAGGCCAGCCCTCTGCTGTGGCCAGGGAGTGCAGTGGAGGATGGCCCAGGTGCTTGGGCCCTGCACCCCATGGGAGTCCAGGAAAAGCACCTGGCTCCTGGCTCCTGGCTCCTGGCTCCTGCCATCGGATCAGCACGGTGCGCTGGCCGCAGCGCGCCTGCCGCGGCGGCCATTGAAGGGTGAACCAACGGCAAAGGAAGACCTTTCTCTCTGTCTCTCTCTCTCACTGTGCACTATGCCTGTCAAAAAAAATAATAATAATAAATAATAAAAAAAAGATATAATCACTTGCTAACCAAAGAGGCAATGAATGTGTAAATATATGAAATCAAGCCTTTCTTATTTTCTTGCTCAAATACAATCTCTTCATTTAAAAAAGCAAATGTGTTATTCAGGCCATTGGGCTTAAAGCCTGACTCAGTTTGCATTTCTCTTCTGATTTCATCACTCACATAGTCAGGACAAAAGATCCTCCACATAGCTTCAAAATTCCTTTCTTTTCTGTTCTAGGTACCACATAGGACATGTAATTTGAGTTGGAATCCTTTGGCAATTAAAAATGTTGCTACAGCAGAATTTTTATCTGGAATTCACTTATCTCTCATAAACACATCTTTTCTGGGCTACAGCTATGTTTAAAACTGACTGTTATTACTGGTGTTCAGACAAAGCAAGTGCGGTTACCACCTTCAACTTTGCACCCCGTGTGGGCACCAGTTCAAGTATTGCTTCTCCACTTCAGAGCCAGCCCCCTGCTAATGGCTGGGAAAAGTTAGCAGAAGGTGACCCAACTGTTCAGAATCCTGCCACACACATGGGAAACCATGATGAAGGCAGCTCCTGGCTCCTGGCTTTAGCTTGTCTAGCCCTGGACTTTGCAGAAATAGAGTGAGCTAACAGAAGGGAGATTTCTCTCTCTCACTCTTTCCCCCACATCTTTCTGTCTTTGCCTCCCTCTCTCTGACTTTCAAATAAAATTTTTTAAAAAGTCTTAAAAAATTGACTGGAATATCAAAGAAAGATCATCACTACATACTTTCTAAACTATATTCATTAAGTATAATCAATATGACAGTAGAGTAGTGATTCTCAAATTCTGATCTTTCTTGCTCTATTCATAGTGTTTTCTTCTCTCCCATAAAAATAAATATACTAACCTCCTCTTTTGAACAACTTCCTCTAGTTAGATTAAATTCTAACATTCATGCAAATGTATGGAATTTTACTAGTTAATACATCACTGACTATTCTTTAACTTACAGCTTTTTCATCATTATTTAATGCAAACTTTGAAAGTATAGGGTCCGGCGCTGTGGCGCAGCGGGTTAACACCAAGGCCTGAAGCACAGCATCCCATATGGGTACTGGTTCTAGTCCTGGTTGCTCCTCTTCTGATCCAGCTCTCTGCTAATGCATATAGGTTAAAATTGATTAGTTTGTGACCTGGAAGACCATGCCTTCACCAGGCCCATGTGTGATCTCATGCCTCTACCTCATACCTTCACCATGTCCCTGTGTGTCCTCATCTCCCTACCTGGCCAGACCTGGGTGCCAACCTGCCAATCAGGTTAATTAACCACTCCCCTTTGGAAGTAGCTTGAAAGCCTGGGACAGAGTGTGTCCGCCCTTCTCCTCTTCCCTGGCCTCTTGCCAGGAGGGCACTTGCTGTAGCCATATGCCTCCAGGGCACGTGGCCTTGCTGTAACCCTGTGCTTCCATGCCCAGATGTTCCTGCACAGGGCTGGTTCCTGGTGCTCGGTATGAACCCCTATTTACCACTATCTTTTAAATAAAGCTCTCACTCTCCTATGCATCTTTCTCACTAAATAAATGCTTAAAACGTACCCTGCTGCCTCGCTTATCTGTGCCACTATTTAGAATTCTTCTCTAAATATTAGGCAAGAAACCTCTAGGGCTTATTAATATTGGGGATTTATTAATAAGCCCATTGTGGAATCGTATGGTAGCCCAAATTCTGGTAGCACATGTGGCACCCCAGAAAGCACTTCTGGAGAACTTAAGGGGCCACATTTTGGTGTAAATTTTAGGGGGTCATGCCTGATTTCACTATAGCCTGGGATAACAGTGGAGGAAGGTCCAAGTCCTTGGGCACCTGCACTCACGTTGGAGACCTGGAGGAAGCTCCTAGCTCCTGGCTTCAAATTAGCTCAGCTCTGGCCATTGCAATCATTTCGGGAGTGAACCATTGGGTGGAAGACCTCTCTCTCTCTCTGCCTCTGCCACTCTGTAACTCTGCCTTTCAAATAAATAAATAAATCTTAAAAAAAAGGAAAGCACAGAAAAGCAGTTACTGTGCTATAAAGAACCTGATAAACTATCCTTGAATCTTAATGAGTTTTCAACTCAAAGTCAATCATATGTGTTTTAAGGAATTTTGTATGTGTTTTAACAATATCACTGCGTTCTTCAAAGTGAGAAAGCATTCCTCAAAATGTTTATTCAGGTTTAATTTAGTACACTTTCCATAACTGAGTATTTGACAGGTTCCAGCTTCCAGCCTGGATACATTAGACACATCACCCAAAGCATTCATTTCCCAAACCCTAAAAAATCAGCATATACAACCTGTTCATAAACACATTACAAGAGACATGATGAGGAATACCACTAGAGATTGAAGAAGACCTTTGTAACTTACCGAATTCAGTTAATGTTACCTTGATATTACTTCCAGTATAAATTGAAACTAATGTTAGTTATGTAAGGATGCTAAAACATGCATTGCAAGTCAAGAGCCACCTGTTGGAGTTGAAGTTCAGAAAAAAGTATTAAAATCACACAAAAGTTTAATAAAAGATAATACCCATATATGAACTGAACTGGTTAGTGTGACTCAAAATGTACACCTAGAATTTTTATTTCCTATTATCCTGAGCTCAAAAAGAACATTCAATTACTATGATAATTAGTGCCCATTTATTCACAAGAATAAGGGATTTTTAATTTCTAATGTGAAAACAAAAATGGAAACACAACTAAGTATACACTACCTGAAATAAAGGCATCATTGACTACAAGTGTGAAACATTAATTCTAAGGAAATAGATAGTACCATCTAGAGCACACTTTCAAATGAAATGAGTTAATCAAATATTTAAAAAATTGGCACTGACAGGTGTATTTACATAGAAAATAACTATGACACAGGTTTGAAATGCTCATAAAGAATGTTTATTGAATTAACATGACTAGAAATAGAACAGAAAGGAGAAAGAAGAAATCTTTATATCAACAGTACAGCAGGCATGAGGATGACCAAGTTGGGTGATGGGTTCTATATCAAGAATATGGATGATCCCAGATGACAATGTTTTCAGTGAAAATTAGAGGAGAAATATCTTCCTTGAGAAGAGGGACAGACATGGCCAAAGCCAGCATAGATTCAGTGGCCATATCTGGAACCACAGCAATGGCTCAGACCACTGAATCCACCATGGCCACAGCCAAAGCCACCATAGACTCCGTGGCCATATCTGGAACCACAGCCATGGCTCAGACCACTGAATCCACCATGGCCACAGCCACAGACACCATAGACTCTGTGACCGTATCTGGAACCACAGCAATGGCTCAGACCACTGAATCCACAATGGCCACAGCCAAAACCACCATAGACTCTATGGCCACAACTGGAACCACAGCCATGGCTGTGACCACTGAATCCACCATGGCCATAGCCACAGCCACCATAGTGGTTGCCGTAGTAGTGGCACATTGTGTCAGGAGTTGAGGATTTGGTGGGAGGTTGAAGGTGAATTTCCTGAGAATGAATAGCACTTCTTACAACCAGACTTTTATACTCCCTCAGTGTGAGTGTGGTCAACCACAACAAAGAAATGTCACTGTCTTTGAAAAGTCACCTTAATGAAAAGTGGTACTATTGGGACATAGTTTTGTTATTATTAAGGATAAATCCAAAAATGCATAAAGCATAATTCCCTTGAATTTAATTTAATGTACATACCTCAGAACCAGACTTGGCATGTAATGGTTATTTTCACATCTTCAAAGCTTATATTTTTGCAGATTTCTAAATCTACATCATATGATTCAGGATGGCTACAGCTGATGACTTGAAATTTCTTTACTATTATCAACATTATCATTTGTGTCCTCCAAATATAACTAGGGTTTTCCTGAAAGATATCTGTGAACATACTGAATGCTTTTGAACGTATTGAATGCTTGAACTTATTTCCAGTAATAACAAATTCATTGTTAGGGGCTGCCAGTATAACAGAGAGTATTTTATTCAAAATAAGGTAATGTACTTAAAATGTCTGAAATAGAGAATCACAATTAGGAAATGGCTTTAAATAGTCTTCATCTGAATATTGGATTCAGTAAAGGAAATTAAATGAATGACACATGGTAAGTATCATTTGCCTGCTCAGCCTTTAAACGCAAGTCCTACCACTTGAAATTTTCAAGGATGTGAGTATGTCTCTTCATATTGCATAAGATTTTGTGCAGTATTTGTTGCATGTGAATGCATATGTAGATGTTTTTTGTATTTCCTTTTTTACTCCCATAAAATATGTATATTTACCTCGTTTTTGTATAACTTTAACTAATTAGATGAAATTTAAATAGAGTTACAGATAGTGAGAGAGAGAGACACAGAGAAAGGTCTTTCTTCTGTTGGTTCACCCAGAAATTGGCCGCTACAGCCAAACTATGCCAATGCAAAGCCAGGAGCAAGGTGCTTCCTCCTGGTCTCCAATAAGAGTGCAGAGGCCCAAGCTCGGGCCAATTGTATGTGTTTTAAGGAATTAAAAATATTATCATTTATTTCCTGAAATTCAGAAGTCATTCCTTAAAGTTCTTTCTCAGGTTTAAATTAGTGCTCTTTCCACAACTGAGTATTTGACACATCCATGTTTCTTGCTGCATACATTACACAGATCACCCAAATAATTCATTTGCCAAACCCTAAAAAATCAGCACATACAGTTTTTTTAAGAACACATGACAAGAGATATGACATGAATCATTGGAGAGTGTTGAAGACCCTTGTAACGTACCTAATTCAGTTAGGGTTACATTGAGAATTACTTCCTGTACAAATATAATTTAAAGGCTAGATATGCAAAGATGCTAAATTATGCATTGCAAGTCAATAAGAAGTCACATGGTTGAGAAGTTTCCAGAGGGAAGTAATAAAATCACTCAAAAGTTTATATTAAGAGACAATACCCATATTTTACCTCAACTGGGAAAAAAGGTATAGAGCATTGACTCAAAATGTACATCTAGATTTTTAATGTACAAAGAAGAAGGATGAGCCAGAAAAAAAAAAATACTAAGGAGGAAAATGATAAAAGAGTGAAGAAACACTGAATGTAAATGTAGCTCATTCCCTGGTTCTGTAAAGATTTAAAAACCAGAAGAATTTTGGGGGCATAGCAGGTCCAGCCACTTCTTGAGAAGCCAGCTTCCCATATGAAGTTTGGTTCATGTCAGATCCCTCTAATCTATCTCGAAGGTAATGTTCTTTGGAAAGAATAAGGCATGTGGGAGACCAGGATGAAGCTCCCAGCTCCAGGCTTGCTGCATGCTCAGCAATGGCCACTGCAGGAGTTGGAGAGAGAATCAGCAGATGGAAATTTCTCTCTGTCTCTCCTTCTGGCTCTGTAAGTGCCTTGCACGTAAATAAGTAAATCGTCAAAAAAAAAAAAAAAAAAAAAAAAAAAAAAAAAAAAGAAAAAAAGAAACAAAATGAAGGTGGGAAAACTATTGTGGAAGGTAGCAGAAGCTTGAGTCCCTCAGGTATATCTCTATCATTAATACGCAAACAGGTACGTGGTAAGAGGTTGTAGGGAAAGTGTGTGCACATACAGCAAGGACTGCTCTTCATACAAATCATACGAGCCTACTATACTTATTTTTTAAACGTTTTTTAAGAAATATAAATTTCTAGCACTCAAGGAGTACTTCATACTTTGTGTTTCTGTGTGGCTGCAAACTGTTGAAATCTTTACTTAGTATATACTAAATTGATCTTCTGTATATGAAGATAATTGTAAATGAATCTTGGTGTGAATGGGATGGGAGAGGGAGTGGCAGATGGCATCCTTGTGGGTGGGAGGAAGGTTGTGGGGGAAAAAGCCACTGTAATCCACAAGTTGTGCTTTGGAAATTTATATTTATTAAATAAAAGCTAAAAATATATAAATTTCAAAAGTACAACTTTTGGATTATACCAGTTTTCCCCGCATTGCCACTCTCCCACCCACAAACCATCCATCTCCTACTCCCTCTCCCATCCCATTCTTCATTAAGATTCATTTTTGATTATCTTTATATGCAGAAGTTCAACTTAGTACATACTAAGTAAAGATTTCAACAGTTTTCACCTATACAGACGCATACAGTATAAAATACTGTTTGAATACTAGTTTTACCATTAATTTACATAGTACAACGTATTAAAGGCAGAGATCCTAAATGGGGAATAAGTGCACAGTGACTGTCTTTGTTGATTTAACAATTGACACTCTTATTATGACGTCAGTAATTACCGGAAGCTCTTGTCATGAGCTGCCAAGGCTGTGGAAGCCTCTTGAGTGCACAAACTCCAAACTTATTTAGAGAAGGCCATATTCAAAGTGGAAGATCTCTCTTCCCTTCAGAGAAATGTACTTCCTTCTTTGATGGCCCGTTCTTTCCACTGGGATCTCACTCACAAAGATCTTTCATTTAGGTCACTTTTTTTTTTTTTTTTTTTTTTGCCATACTTTCTTGGCTTTCCATGCCTGAGAAACTCTCATGGGCTTTTTAGCCAGATCCAAGTGCCTTAAGGGCTAACTGAGACCAGAGTACTATGTAGGGCATCTGTCATTCTATGAGTCTGCTGTGCATCCTGCTTCCCATGTTGGATTGTTCTCTCCTCTTTAATTCTATCAGTCATTATTAGCAGACACTGGTCTTGTTTAAGTGATCCCTTTGACACTTACTCCTGTCTTTATGATCAATTATGAACTTAAACTGATCACTTTAACTAGTAAGCTGACATTGGTACATGCCACCTTAATGGGATTTGGAATCCCATGGCACCTTTCTAGCTCTACCATTAGGGGTAAGTTTGAGTGAGGGTGTGCCGAACTTTACATCTCCTCCCTCTCTTATTCCTATTCTTATCTTTCACAGAGATTAATTTGCAGTTAAATTTGAACACCTAAGAATAATTGTGTTAATTAAAGAGTTCAAGCAATGGTATTAAGTAGAACAAAAAAATAGCGAAAAGAATAATATAGCAAGCTATTCCTCGACAGTCAGGACAAGGGCTGGTCAAGTCATTGTTTCTCATAGTGTCAGTTTCACTTCTACAGGTTTCCTTTTAGGTACTCAGTTAGTTGTCACAGATCAGGGAGAACATATGATATTTGTCCCTTTGGGTCTGTCTTATGTCACTCAGCATGATGTTTTCCAGATTCCTACATTTTGTGGCAAATGACCGGATTCCACTTTTTTAACCTCTGTGTAGTATTCTATAGAATGCATATCCCATAATTTCTTTATCCATTCTTCTGTTGATGAGCAGTTAGGTTGATTCCATGTCTTAGCTATTGTGAATTGAGCTGCAATAAACATTGAGGTGAAGACAGCTCTTTTATTTGCCAATTTAATTTCCTTTGAGTAAATTCCAAGGAGTGTGATGGCTGGGTCATGTTGTGGGGCTGTATTCAGGTGTCTGAGCAATCTCCAAACTGTTTTCCATAGTGGCTTTACCAGTTTGCGTTCCAACCAACAGTAGATTAGTGTGCCTATTTCCCTCACATCCTTGCCAGTATCTGTTGTTAGTTGATTTCTGTGTGTAAGCCATTCTAACCAGGGTGAGGTAAAACCTCATTGTGTTTTTGTGTGTGTGTGTGTGTGTGTGTGTTTTTGTTTGTTTGTTTTTGTTTTGGCAGGCAGAGTGGACAGTGAGAGAGAGAGCCAGAGAGAAAGGTCTTCCTTTGCCGTTGGTTCACCCTCCAATGGCCGCCGCGGCAGGCGCGCTGCGGCAGGCGCACTGTGCTTATCCGATGGCAGGAGCCAGGAGCCAGGTGCTTTTCCTAGTCTCCCATGGGGTGCAGGGCCCAAGCACCTGGGCCATCCTCCACTGCACTCCCTGGCCACAGCAGAGGGCTGGCCTTGAAGAGGGGCAACCGGGACAGAATCCGGCGCCCCAACCGGGACTAGAACCCAGTGTGCCGGCGCCGCTAGGCGGAGGATTAGCCTAGTGAGCCGCGGTGCCGGCTGATCCTGAACATTTTTTAATGTGTCTGTTGTCCTTTTGGATTTCCTCTTTTGACAAATGAATGGTGGCTGGTGCCATGGCTCACTTGGTTAATCCTCAGCCTGAAGTGCCAGCATCCCATATGGATGCTGGTGTCTAGTCCTGGTTGCTCTGCTTCCAGTCCAGCTCTCTGCTGTGGCCCAGGAAGGCAGTGGGGGATGGCCCAAATACTTGAACCCCTGCTCCCGAACGGGATTCCAGGAAGAAGCACCTGGCTCTTGGCTTCAGACCAGTGTAGCTCAGGCCATAGCGGCCCTTTGGGTGTGAACCAACAGGAGGAAGACCTTTCTCTCTGTCTCTCTCTCTCTCACTATGTAACTTTCTCTGTCAAATAAATAATAATCATAAAGAGAGATGTCTGTTTAGGTTCTTGGCCCATCTCTTAATTCGGTTGTTTGTTTTGTTGTTGTGGAGTTTCTTGATCTCTTTATAGATTGTGGTTACTAATCCTTTTTCATTTGCATAATTTGCAAATATTTTTCCCATTCTGTCCATTGCCTTTTCACTTTTCTGACTGTTTCCTTTGCAGTACAGAAACTTCTCAATTTGATGTAATCCCAATTGTTAATTTTGTCTTTGACTGCTTGTGCCTCTGCGGTCTTTTCCAAGAAGTCGTTGTGGCTGTATCTTGAAGGGTTTCTCTGATATTCTCTAATAATTTGATTGTGTCTTGTCATTGAGTTATATCTTTAATCCATTTTGAATGGATTTTTGTGTATGGTGTAAGATATGGTCTTGCTTCATACTTCTTCATGTAGAAATTCAGTTTTCATAGCACTATTTATTGAATAGACTGTCCTTGTTCCAGGAATTGGTTTTAGATCTGTGATCAAATATAAGTTGGCTGTAGATGCTTGTTTTGATTTCCGGTGTTTCTATTCTGTTCCATTGGTCTATCCATCTGTTTCTGTACAAGTACCATGCTGTTTTGATTATAATTGCCCTGTAATATATCTTGAAATCTGGTATTATGATGCCTCTGTCTTTGTTTTTGTTGTACAAGATTGATTTAGCATTCAAGGTCTCCTGTGTCTCTATATGAATTTCAGCATCATTTTGGCAGATCTGAGAAGAATGTCTATTATTTTGATTGGTATTGCATTGAATCTACAAATTGCTTTTGGGAGAATGGACATTTTGGTCATATTGATTATTCCAACCGTCAACATGGAAGATTTTCCATTTTTTCTATCCTCTTCTATTTTTTCTCTCTTTTATTTTTCAAAGATTTATTTTATTTATTTGAAAGTCAGTTACACAGAGAGGAGCGGCAGAGAGAGAGAGGTTTTCCATCGGATGGTTCAATCCCCAGATGGCCTCAATGGCTGGAACTATGCCAATCTGAAGCCAGGATCCAGGTGCTTCCTCCTGGTCTCCCATGCTGGTGCAGGGGCCTAAGCACTTGGGCCATTCTCCACTGCCTTCCACACATCCACTAGGTCTTAGTCTCCTGTTATTACTCCCTACCAGTACAGGAATCTCTATTCAGCTGATTGCCTGGCACAGCCCCAAACTAGCACAGCCATTATGTCTGTACAAAATGGTGCCTGCTCATCAGCTCATATGCCTTTGTAACGTATTGGAGTGAGAGAATCGTGCCTGTAAGTCCCTTTTATTTTTCCTTTCCTCTAATTAGGCTGATGTAAATCACATTATGGGACTTCAAGCCTTGTTCCCTCTAGGCTCTTCCTGCTACTCTTCTGCCATTCTCTTGGGCTACTGTGGTTGCATCTCACCTCACATGCCAGCTCAACTGTAGAGGCTCTACAGCTAGAGTGGTGAACCTCAGTTGCTCTGCCCTCCACGTAGGTCCACCATGTCCCTCTAATTATGGAAAGGTTTCCTTTGCCATTTTTTCCCCTAACTCTTCCCGTAGACTTCACTATCTCAACATTTATTAAACTGTCTTCCCTGGACTAGATCAGTAAACTCCATCCTATTCCGCCAGCTTGGAACCCAGCTAAATATACTTAAATTGCAGCCATGTTTTACAATTTTATTTTATGTTATCCTGAGCTTGAAATAAATGTTAAATTATTATGATAAGCAGTGTCCATTTTTTCACAAGGGTAAAAAATATCTAATTTCTAGACCAGACTGTGAAATCTTAAATGGAAACACACCTAAGTATACACTACATGAAATAACAGTGTCCTTAAATACAAGTGTGAAATCCAAGTTCTATTGAAATAGATAATATCAACCCAGGGCATATATTTAAATGACACCTGTCACTCAGATATTGCAAACATTCACAGTGAGAGGTGTATTTAGATGAACAATAGAAATGACACAGGTAGGAAAGTTCACAAAGAATGTTTATTGAATTAACATGATTAGAAATAGAACAGAAAGGAAAAAGAAGAAATCTTTATGTCCACAGTACAGAGAATGAGAATGCCCAGTTGGGTGATGGGTTCTATATCAAGACTATGGATGATCCCAGATGACAATGTTTTCAGTGAAAATTAACGGAGAAATATCTTCCATGAGAAGAGGGACAGACATGGCCAAAGCTACCATAGACTCTGTGGCCATATCTGGAACCACAGCCATGGCTCAGACCACTGAATCCACCATGGCCACAGCCACAAACACCATAGACTCTGTGGCCGTATCTGGAACCACAGCCATGGCTCAGACCACTGAATCCACCATGGCCACAGCCAAAGCCACCATAGACTCTGTGGCCACAACTGGAACCACAGCCATGGCTGTGACCACTGAATCCTCGATGGCCATAGCCACAGCCACCATAGTGGTTGCCGTAGTAGTGGCTCATTGTGTCAGGAGTTGAGGATTTGGTGGGAGGTTGAAGGTTTGTTTCTTGAGAATGAATAACACCACATGCAAGCAGACTTTTATACTCCCTCAGTGTGAGTGTGGTCAACCACAACAAAGAAATGTCACTGTCTTTGAAAAGTCACCTTAATGAAAAGTGGTACTATTGGGACATAGTTTTGTTATTATTAAGGATACTTCCAAAAATGCATGAAGCATTGTTTCTTTCAATTTAACTTAATGTTCATACCTCAGAACCAGACTTGGTATCAAATAGGTAAGCTTGTATTTCCACAGTGTTCTAAATCTACATCCTAGGATCAAGAAGCCTACATCTATAAGCTGAGATTTCCTTACAATTATCAACAGAATTTTTGTCCTCCAAATACAGCTAGTGATTTCCTGAATGATGATACTTCCACCATTTATGAAACAAAAACTAAAATGCATGTCAAATGATCAAAACGACTACAATTCATGGAAGGCCATGAGATTGAGTAATCAGAGAGAACTCCTGGACAAGCATGCTGTTTTTCTGCATTGTTGCAGATCAGGGTGAAAACTGTTTAAGCAGTTTCCTGTTTGTGGGGATGACATTCAAGAATTGTGATCAGATTATTGAAGTCTACCTTGTAAAAATGATTTCTGATTACAACATATATTACGTACTTCTGATACTCACCTGAGGTCTCTCAAGTTATTCTGTAAAAGTCATTTTTCTTTGTCTCTCAGAGCTTTTTCTCAATCTTATTCATTCTGTAATAATTTCTTCTAGGAGCTTCCTTCAAGCACTGCATTCCACATACATCTGCCAGCATATCATTGTTGTTTCAAGTTGACCTGGCCTTTCTGCAGAAATTCACATATACATGTTTGATTTTCTAGCTAGTCTTGAAAATACTTGCATATACTATGAGAGCTTGTACTTATCTTCACACTCTTGTGGCTGGTTTTGTTTGATGCCTTTGAACGTTTTGAATGTTTAAACTTCTTTGCAGAATTTACAAGTCTGAATGTTACAGGCCTCTTGCATAGTACAGAGTATTTTATGCAAAATATATAATGTACTATAAGTGTCTGAAATAGAGAATTACAATTAACAGATGCGTTTAAATATTCTTCATCTGAGCATTCGATTTAGTGAATGGAACCAAGATACACCATTGAGTAAATGAATGACACATGGCAAATACAAATGGTCTCCTCAGCATTTGAATGCAATTCCTACAACTTCAAGGTGTTCATGGTTGTGAGAAAGCTTCTTCTTATTGCGTAATTGTGTGCAGTATTTGTTGCATGTGAATGCAAATGTAAGCAGTTTTTGTATGAATAACTTATGGCAGTTTAGAGGCAGTGAATCATGAATAGTGTCATGTGTTTAAGGAATGAGGTAGAAATATTCACTAAATAGTTAAGGTTCACCTAAGAGTTCTGATGAAGAGGTAAAATTAGTGTTACTTATAATGAAGCCCAGGTTTTATGCATTGAGAGAGGCAAAAGCTCTAGGAACAATGGTATGAGATTTTGATGAGCGAGGTAGGCAAGCAAGTTGTGACGGCAATGAAAGAAACTCTATATGTGGATTACGGAACTTAAATAAGAAATAACAGATGCTTGGGGAGAACATAACCTCATTACTAGGGAGGAACCTGCATTTTGTATACTTTCGTTTAGGATTATGACATAAAAACGTGATGTTTTGGGTACAGCATTGTGGAGCAGTGGGTAAAGCTGCCACCTGCAACACCAGCATGATATATAGATGCCAGTTCATGATCCAGCTGCTCAGCTTCTGATCCATTCCCTGCTAATGGCCTCCTATAAGCAGTGGAAGATACTCAAGTCCCTGGGCCCCTGCCACATATGTGGAGACCCAGATAAAGGTCTTGAATCTGGGCTTCAACCTGACCCATTGCTGGCACTTTCAACTCTCTTGGGGTGTAAACTAGTGGATAGTAGATTCTCTCTCTCTCTCTCTCTCTCTCTCTCTCTCTTTCTGTCTGATTCTCCCTCTCCTCAATAATTCTGATTTTCAAAATAAATAAATAATTAATTAATTCAAAAAATGAAAGATTGAATTTTGGAAATATTTTCTATATGGTGTATATTGTAGGCCAAGTGTTTTAAAGCAAAGGGATGAATTGGAAGCCTTCTAAGTTGTCCTATTATAGAACTAAATAATAATGTGGATTGGAAAAGATGAGGATATGAAATATTATTCAACTTAAATGATATGTGCTTATCATTAGAGTCATACATCAAGTTTTCTGGTTTCAGATATTGTTTTTCTGTGTAAATGAAATGTGCTATATATTTTCAGGTTTAATTAATTTTTGTAACAAAAACAGGGACATGTCCTGAATTTATTATGTTTTGTATCAATGTAAACAATTATAGCAGAATCAACTTAGGAAATAAATTATTATATGTTAATTGTATTTGAAAGCATTACAAATGAGGATACATAACAGAGGTTTATTTAAAACATGTTATTTGCCTTGCAGAAAATAAGTTTTGTAGTCAAAGTAGGTTTTAGAAATTTGACTTCTATATTCAGTGTTAAAAATTTTGACATACGATATAGTTCATAAACTGTACTTTGGAAATTTATATTTACTAAATAAAGGTAAAAAGAAAGATGTATATTGATAAATCTAATTTATAACAACAAATTTCTGCAGTATACTTATGTAAACATATTAAATAATTTTCTACCAACAAGATATAATCACTTGCTAACCAAAGAGGCAATGAATGTGTAAATATATAAAATCAAGCCTTTCTTATTTTCTTGCTCAAATACAATCTCTTCATTTAAAAAAGCCAATGTGTTATTCAGGCCATTGGGCTTAAAGCCTGACTCAGTTTGCATTTCTCTTCTGATTTCATCACTCACATAGTCAGGACAAAAGATCCTCCACATAGCTTCAAAACTCCTTTCTTTTCTGTTCTAGGTACCACATAGGACATGTAATTTGTGCTGGAATCCTTTGGCAATTGACAATGTTGCTACAGCAGAATTTTTATCTGGAATTCACTTATCTCTCATAAACACATCTTTTCTGGGCTACAGCTGTGTTTAAAACTGACTGTTGTTACTGCTGTTTCCTCAAAAGAGGAAATCCAAATGGACAACAGACACATGAAATAATGTTCAAGATCACTAGCAATCAGGGAAATGCAAATCAAAACCACAATGGGGTTTCACCTCACCCCAGTTAGAATAGCTCACATTCAGAAATCTACCAACAACAGATGCTGGCAAGGATGTGGGGAAACAGGGACACTAACCCACTATTGGTGGGAACGCAAACTGGTAAAGCCACTATGGAAGTCAGTCTGGAGATTCCTCAGAAACTTGAATATAACCCTACAATACTACCCAGCCATCCTACTCCTTGCAATTGACCCAAAGGAAATTAAATTGGCAAACACAAAAGCTGTCGGAACATTAATGTTTATTGCAGCTCAATTCACAATAGCTAAGACCTGGAATCAACCTAAATGCCCATCAACAATAGACTGGATAAGAAATTATGGGATATGTACTCTATAGAATACTATATAGCAGTAAAAAACAATGAAATCCGACGTTTGCAACAAAATGGAGGAATCTGGAAAATATTATGCTGAGTGAGTTAAGCCAGTCCCAAAGGACAAATATCATACGTTCTCCCTGATTGGCGATAACTAACTGAGCACCAAAGGGGAAACCAGTTGAAGTGAAATGGACACTATGAGAAACAGTAACTTGATCAACCTTGTCCTGACTGTTGATGTACAATTTAATACTTTATGCCTTTTAGTAATTTTTTTTGTTCTAGTTAATACTATTGGCTGAACTCTGTAATTAACACACACTATTCTTAGGTGTTGAAATTTTAACTGAAAAGTGACATCTGTTAAATATAAGAGTGAGAATAAAAGAGGGAGGAGATGTACAATTTGGGACATGCTCAAGCTGACTTGCCCCAAATGGTGGAGTTAGAAATGTGCCAGGGGATTCCAATACAATCCCATCAAGGTGGCATGCACCAATGCCATCTCACTGGTCCAAGTGATCAATTTCAGTTCACAATTGATCATAATGATAGGTCTAAGAATCAAAGGGATCACACAAACAAGACTAGTGTCTGCGAATACTAACATAGAATAAAAAAGGGAGAGAATGATCCAACATGGGAAGTGGGATACACAGCAGACTCATAGAATGGCAGATGTCCTAAACAACACTCTTGCCTCAGATCAGCCCTTAAGGCATTCAGTTCTGGCTAAAGACCCCATGAGAGTATTTTAGGCATGGAAAGCCAAGACACTCTGGCAAAAAAAAAAGAGGACCTAAATGAAAGATCTCCACGAGTGAGATTCCAGCAGAAAGAACGGGCCATCAAAGAAGGAGGTACCTTTCTCTGAAGGGAGGAGAGAACTTCCACTTTGACTATCACCTTGTCTAAATAAGATTGAAGTCCAAGAACTCAAAAGGCTTCCATAGCCTTGGCAACTCATGACTAGAGCCTAGAGAGATTACTGATGCCATAAACAAGAATGTCAAATTGTTAAGTTAACAACAGGAATCACTATGTACTTACTCCTCATACAGGATCTCTGTCCTTAATGTGTTGTCCAATGTGAATTAATGCTATAACTAGTACTGAAACAGTATTTTACACTTTACGTTCTGTGTGGATGTGAACTGTTGAAATCTTTACTTAGTATATGCTAAGTTGATCTTCTGTATAGAAAGATAATTGAAAATGAATCTTGATGTGAATGGAATGCGAGACAGAGCAGGAGATGGGAGGGGTGCGAGTGGGAGGGAAGTTATGTGAGGGAAAAAGCCATTGTAATCCATAAGCTGTACTTCGGAAATTTGTATTTACTAAATAAAAGTGTGTAATAAAAAAAGAAAACTATTTAAGTAGTTTCCTATTTTTTGGGAAGACTATCAAGTCTTATGATCAGATTTTTGAATTCTACCTTGTAAAGGTGTTTTCCCATCACATCCTATACCATGTGCTCACTATATTCATGAGAATCTTCTGTTTATTCCAGGAGCCTCCTTCAAGCACTGTATTCCACATACATCTGCCAACATATTATTCTTTCAATTTGACCTGGCCTTTCTGCATAAATTCACATATATATGTTTGATTTTCTAGCTAGTCTTGAAAATATTTGCATATACTATGAGAGCTTATACTTACCTTTTACACTCTTACGGCTGTTTTTGTTTGATGCCTTTGACAATTTGAATGCTTAAACTTCTTTGCAGAATTAACAAATTTGATTGTTACAGGCAACTTGTATATTAGAGAGTAACTTATGCAAAATATATAACATGCTTAAAGTGTCTGAAATAGAGAAACACAATTAACAAATGGGTTTAAATATTCTTCATCTGAACATTCGGTTTAGTGAATGAAACCAAGATACTCCTTTGAGTAAATGAAAGACACACGTCAAATACAGTTTGACTCCTCAGCATTTAAGTGTAAGTCCTACAACCTCAAAGTACTCATGTATATGAGTATAGTATTTGTTGCATATGAAGGCATACACAAGTGGTTTTTTGTAGGAATAACAAGGCAGTATAGAGGTAGTGAATCATGAGTACTATCATGTGTTTAAGAATGAATTAATGGGCTGGTGCCGTGGCTCACTTGGTTAATCCTCTGCATGCAGCACCAGCATCCCTCATGGGTGCCGGTTCTAGTCCCTTTTGCTCCTCTTCCAGTTCAGCTCTCTGCTGTGGCTTGGGAGGGCAGAGGGGGATGGCCTAAGTGCTTGGGCCCCTATACCCGCATGGGAGACCCGGAGGAAACATCTGGCTTCTGGCTTCGGAGCAGCACAGCAGCATCCATTTGAGGGGTGTACCAACGGAAGAAATACATTTCTCTCTGTCTCTCTCTCTCTCACTGTCTAACTCTATCTGTGAAATAAAAAAAAAAAAAAGAGTAAATTAAAAGAATTCAGTTTTGCCTAAGAGTTCTGATGAAGAGGTAAATTGCATGTTATTTAGAATGAGGCAGTGTTATTTAGATTGAGAATGGCAGAAGCTCCAGGAACAAAGTTTTGTGTTTTTGATGAATGAGGTATGCAAGCAAGTTGTGAAGGCAATGAAAAAACAAAACAAACAAAAAAGTAGTTGGAGTACAGAACTTAAATAAGAGATAACTGAAGGATGAGGAGTACATAACCCCATTATGAGGGAGGATCCTGCATTTTGGTATGGTTTAGTTAAGTAAAATGACATCAAAAAAGTTGTGTTTTGTGCCAGGGTTGTGGCGTAGTGGGTAAAGCTGCCACTGCAGCACCAGAATCTCATATTGGTGCCAGTTTCTGATCCTGCTGCTCAGCTTCTGATCCATCCCCTGCTAATGCCCTGGCAGGCATTAGCAGTGGTAGATGCTCAAGTCCCTGGGATCTGCCACCTATGTGGAGATCCAGATGAAGGTCATGGTTCCAGGCTTTAGCCTGGCCCAGTGCTGGCTCTTTCAGCCATCTGGGGAGTAAACGAGCGGGTAGAAGATCTCTCCTCTCTCTCTCTCTCTGTTTCTTTCTCTCTCTCTCTCTCCTTAATTTAGATTTTCAAAATAAACAAAAAAAATCCAAAAATAAAGAAAGGTTTCAGTTTGGAATATTTTCTATACAGTGTAGATTGTAGGCCAAGTGTTTTAAAGCAAGGGGATGAATTGGAAGCCTTCTAAAATGTCGTCCTACAGAATTTAATAAAAATGTGGATTGGAAAAGATGAGCATATGTTATATTATTCAAATTAAAGGATATGTGCTTATTATTAGAGTCATATATAAAGCTTCCTAGGTTTAAATATTGTTTCTCTGTATAAATGAAACATGTGATATCTTCACTGGTTTAATTAATTTTTGTAACAAAAACAGGGACATGTCCTGAATTTCTTATTATGCTCTGTAAATTGTAAATAATATAGTATAATTCATTTATTCTAATATCTGATCAGCCAATAACTAATAATAAGTTATTTATATTTGGAGACCATTGGAAATGAGGACACATAATTAAGTTTTAGTTAAAGTTTTCATTTACTTTAATGAAAATATATTTGGTTGCCAAACAAGCTTTGAGAAATTTGACTTTCATATTCTGAGTTAAGAATTTTTCCATATGAACAAAAATCTTAAGGTGTATCTTGGTAACTCAAGATAATAATAATACAACTATACTGAAATATATTAAGGTAAACATATTAAATAATATTCTACCAACAAGATATATTCACTTGAAATCAAAGAGAGAATGAATGTATAAATATCTGAAAAAATGTTATTTTCTTGCTCAAATACAATCTCTTCATTTAAAAAAGCAAATGTGGAATTGAAGCCATTGGGCTTAAAGCCTGACTCAGTTTGCATTTCTCTTCTGATTTCATCCCTTACATAGTCAGGACAAAAGATATCCTCCAGATAACTTCAAAACTCCTTTCTTTTCTGTTATAGTACCACATAGGACATGTAATTTGAGCTGGAATCCTTTGGCAATTGACAATGTTGTTGCAGCAGAATATTTATCTGGAATTCACTCATCTTTCATAAATACGTCTTTTCTGGGCTACAGCTGTGTTTAAAACTGACTGTCGTTACTGGTGTTCAGACATAGTAGATATATCACCACCTTCAACTTTGCATCCAGTGTGGGCACCAGTTCAAGTATTGCTTCTCCACTTCAGTGCCAGCCCCCTGCTAATTGCTTGGGAAAAGTAGCAGAAGGTGAACCAACTGTTTAGACTCCTGTGGTGGAATAAGCAGGGCATAGCAAGATGGCCACTGGCAACAGAAACTGCCTGGCAACAGGCTGTGATTGGATGGCTTCTGAAACTGCCTGGCAACAGGGTGTGATTGGTTAGGGCATAGACTGCCCCTTGACTGGATTGGCTGACTTGGCTATATAAGCTGCTATAGCAACTGAAATTCATGAGTCTGCAGGCTGTTTGCCTCAGGCTTGCTTTCAGCCAACTCCTGGGGTCTGTGTGGTGACTCTGCACCTCTTGCCCCTATCACATTCTTCCTTTCAGAACAAATCAACCTTAACATCTGGCACGCTAACTTGACTGAGAGAGAGAGACAGAGTGTTGGACTCAGCAAGATCCCCCCTGGATTTTGGCAAGTAGGCCCCTCAGTGTTTTGTGTGCCATCAGCCGCTGAGGTGCTAGGAATTTGCTTTGTTATGGCAGCAGTGCTGTGCATGTCTTTCCTTTGGCTAGAGTTGGTGTGGCGGGCAGCTCTTAAGCACTCAAACATGGGAAAGATACCCCTCTCTCATAATCCCACGCAGATTACCAAACATAATGAATCTGTGAAAATAAGAGCCTGATACTCCAGGTCCCTGCCTCACAGACAACAGTTGATGACTTAGGGAGAGAGAGCTCTGACAGTGAAACAAACAATGTAGCAATGCCTAGTTAGCCACCCCCCAAATACCCATGGGATGAATTTAGACCACCTCGTGTCAATAACCTACGCGAGGTCATCCCATCCGCACCCATTGAGAATCCCCACATTTGTGGCAGTCCCCAGGCACCCCAAGGCAGCTGCTATACCCCATCCGACCCGTATGTTTGCCATTAATGTTGGAGTGGATGCTGAATTCAGGCTCTGGATTCCAATGTCTGTAAAAAGGCTTCTGCTAACCAAGGGTCGAGGATATGCTTGTGTCTTTTCAGAGAATGTGGGACAGCCCATTTGGGTACCAGCCAGAAACATCAAGCCTGCAACTGACAGCCAACCAGAACCAGCTGAACAAGACTGAGAGTCCGCAGTGTCAGCAGATGTACCTGCTCTATTATCCTACCCTGAGGAACTGCCCATAGCCACATCCGTTACTGTTTTATACCCCACTAGCTCTGGTCAGCCACTCAAATGGCCCACAGCCTGTGTGCAGTCATGCCATTATTGATTACCATTGTTCCTCATTCCTACTCCCATCTGAGCAAGCACTCCTGTGGTCTCCTGTTTTGAGTGCTGGTTAGTCAATGATGGGTAAGATCCCCTGGGGGACAACCTAAGACAGGCACAGCCGCGTACGGAGACCACATGGAAATGGGTTCAACAATGGTATGGCCAAGAATCATGCCTCCCATTGCTCAAAAATAAACAAAAAAGGGGAAATGTGGTGGAATGAGAAGGCCATACTACAGTGGAAAATGATAAAATAATGAATAAACATTTCTGAAATGCTCCTGTGGGCTTCTCAGCCAGATAAGAATGCCTTAAGGGCTGATTCTGATGTCAAAGTGCTACTTAAAGCAAATATCATTCTGATTCTGCTGAGTGTACTGCTTCCCATGTTGGAGCATTCACTCTTTTTTAATTCTATCTAATATTACCAGATACTTAATCCTATCAGTAATATTGATTTAAAAATAAGATGGTATTTTTACCACCAAGCTTAAAGGGATTTGGGAACCACCACAAATTTTTAAATGCACCCTTAGAAGTAAGTTCACAGTGATGAATGCAGATTATATAGCTTTACAGTTACAAACTTCATACACTTCATAATTACAAATTTTGTAACATGGTGACTCTTTCCACTGTCCCTGCCTTCCTACACATACTCCCACCCCTCTTCCTCCTGGCTCTCTGATTCCCATTCTTATTTTCTCCTTTGATCTATTTTCTGCCATTCTCTCCCTAATTCTTCCCTGAGACTGCACTCTCTCCACATTTATTAAACTATCTTCCCCTCAACTTGGACTTCATCACTCACATAGTCAGGCCAAATGATATTTCTCCATAGATATTTTTTTAAACTTTTATTTAATGAATATAAATTTCCAAAGTACGGCTTATGGATTACAATGGCTTCCCCCCATATCGTCTCTCCCACCCGCATCCCTCCCCTTTCCCACTCCCTCTCCCCTTCCATTCACATGAGGATTCATTTTCGATTCTCTTTATATACAGAAGATCAGTTTAGCATACATTAAGTAAAGATTTCAACAGTTTGCTCCCACACAAACATAAAGTGAAAAATAATAGATGAAATCAGATCAGACCTATTGTCATGTTTAATCCCAGTGAGAGTCAAGTTGGGAATTGATAATTTCTTCTTTTTTTTTTTGTTTTTACAGAAGATCAGTTTAGTATACGTTAAGTAAAGATTTCAACAGTTTGCACCCCCATAGAAACACAAAGCGAAATATACTGTTTGAGTACTCATTATAGCATTAAGTCTCAATGTACAGCACATTAACGACAGAGATCCTACATGAGGAGTAAGTGCACAGTGACTCCTGTTGTTGACTTTACAAATTGACACTCCTGTTTATGGCATCAGTAATCTCCCTATGCACCGGTCATGAGTTTCCAAGGCTATGGAAGCCTTTTGAGTTCACCGACTCTTATCTTGTTTAGACAAGGTCATAGTCAAAGTGGAGGTTCTCTCCTCCCTTCAGAGAAAGGTACCTCCTTCTTTGAAGACCTGTTCTTTCCACTGGGATCTCACTCACAGAGATCTTTCATTTAGGGTTTGTGGTTTGTTTTTTTTTGTTTTGTTTTGTTTTTTTTTTGCCAGAGTGTCTTGGCTTTCCATGCCTGAAATACTCTCATGGGCTTTTCAGCCAGATCGGAATGCCTTTAGGGCTGATTCTGAGGCCAGAGTGCTGTTTAGGACATCCACCATTCTATGAGTCTGCTGAGTATCTCGCTTCCCATGTTGGATCACTCTCCCCTTTATTTATTCTATCAGTTAGTATTAGCAGGTACTAGACTTGTTTATGTGCTTCCTTTGACTCTTAGTCCTTTCATTATGATCAATTGTGAACTGAAATTGATCACTTGGACTGGTGAGATGGCATTGGTACAAGCCACCTTGATGGGATTAAATTGGAGTCCCCTGGAATGTTTCTAACTCTACCATTTGGGGCAAGTCAGCTTGAACATGTCCCAAATTGTACATCTCTTCCCTCTCTTATTCCCACTCTTATGTTTAACAGGGATCACATTTCAGTTAAATTTCAACACTTAAGAATAACTGTGTATTAATTACAGAATTAAACCAATCATATTAAGTAGAACAGACAAAAAAACTACTAAGAGGGATAAATTTAACTGAAATGTGATCCAAAGATATTTTCTAAACTCCATTATTTTCTGTTCTAAATACAACATATGACACAGAATATGAGTTGGGAATCCTTTGGCAACTGACAATGTTGCTGCAGCAGAAATTTATGTGAATTTATCTCTTTAAAAAACAAGCATTTTTCTGGACAGCAGCTGTGTTTAAAACTGATTGTGAGATACAGTGCTGTGGTACACTATGTAAGGCTGCTGCCTGAGATGCCAGCATCCCATATGGATAATAGAAAATAAGATTAGATATGCAAAGATGCTACACATGCATTGCAAGGCAAAAAGGAGTCACACGTTTGAGGGATGTTTTCAGAGAAACGTAATAAAATCAGTCAAAAGTTTTAGTTAAGACACAATAACCACATTTTACCTGAACTGGGGAAAGAAGGTACACAACCTTGACTCAAAATATACTCTTAGAGTTTTTAATGTATAAACAAAGAAGGATGAGATGGAAAAAAAATACAACAAATGAAAATGATCAAGGAGTGAAGAAGCATTGATGTATATAAAGCTCATTCCCAGGTTCTCTAATTATTTATAAAAGAGAAGCTTAGGGGAGGGGGCATTGTGTAGACTAGCAGGTTAAGCAACTTCCTGTGAAGCCAGCATCCCATATAAACATTGGATCGTGTCCAGATGCTCTATTTCCAATCCAGCTCTATGTTAATGTGCCAGAGAAAGAAGAGCCCATGTGTGAGTCCTGGATGAAGCTCCTAGCTGCTGGCTTTGTCCATGCTTAGCCTTTGCCACTGAAGTCACTTGGGGAGTGAATCAGCAGATGGAAGATATCTCTTTTGCTCTCCTCTCTCTGTATTTCTGCCTTTCAAATATATAAGTAAATATTTAAAAAATTGAAGGTGGGGACTATATAAAGGAGGGTAGCAGAGGCTGGAGTCCACCAAGGTTCTCCCTATCATTAATATGTAAACAGGTACCTGATAAGGAGTTCTTGGGGGAAAGAGTGAGCACATACAGCTTGGAGAATTCATCCATGCAAATCACATAATTAACTCTACTTAATGCAACCATGTTTTACAATTATATTTCATGTTATCCTGAGCTCAAAAGAAATGATAATTACTATGATAATCAGTTCCCACTTATTCACAAGAGTGAGGGATGTCTAATTTCTAATCTAGAATGTCAAATCATAAAATGAATCACACCTGCATATATGCTGCATGAAATAAAGACATTGTTGACTAAAAATGCAAACCTTAGTTCTAATGGAATAGATAATACCATCCGGAGTATACATTCAAATGAAACCTATTGTTGCAGTGAGTGGGGTGTTTGGTGGACTATACCAATGACACCAGTTAGAAAAGTTCATAAAGAATGTTTATTGAATTAACATGACTAGAAATATAACAGAAGGAAAAAGAAGAAATCTTTATATCAACAGTACAGCAGGCATGAGGATGATCAAGGTGGGTGATGGGTTCTGGATCAAGAATATGGATGATCCCAGATGACAATGTTTTCAGTGAAAATTAGAGGAGAAATATCTTCCATGAGAAGAGGGACAGACATGGCCAAAGCCACCATAGACTCTGTGGCCATATCTGGAACCACAGCCATGGCTCAGAGAGCTGCAGCCACCATGGCCACAGCCAAAGCCACCATAGACTCCGTGGCCATATCTGGAACCACAGCCATGGCTCAGACCACTGAATCCACCATGGCCACAGCCACAGACATCATAGACTCTGTGGCCGTATCTGGAACCACAGCAATGGCTCAGACCACTGAATCCACCATGGCCACAGCCAAAGCCACCATAGACTCTGTGGCCACAACTGGAACCACAGCCATGGCTGTGACCACTGAATCCTCGATGGCCATAGCCACAGCCACCATAGTGGTTTCCATAGTAGTGGCACATTGTGTCAGGAGTTGAGGATTTGGTGGGAGGTTGAAGGTGAATTTCCTGAGAATGAATAGCACCACATGCAAGCAGACTTTTATACTCCCTCAGTGTGGGTGTGGTCAACCACAACAAAGAAATGTCACTGTCTTTGAAAAGTCACCTTAATGAAAAGTGGTACTATTAGGACATAGTTTTGTTATTATTAAGGATACATCCAAAAATGCATGAAGCATTGTTTCTTTGAATTTACCTTAATATTCATACCTCAGAACCAGACTTGGTATGTAATAGTTATTTTCATATCTTCAAAATTTATATTATCACAGATTTCTAAATCTACAACACAGGATTCAGGATGTCTACAACTGACAGCCCAAGATTTGTTTACTATATTTGCCCTCCAAATATAGCTAGATTTTTCCTGAACGATGATAATTTCTCAATTTAAAAAAAAAAGCTACAATAAATTGTCAAATAATGCAAAATTACTGGAATTGATTAGAGGCCATGAGATTGATAATTCAGAGCAAACTCTTGGACAAGGATGTTGCAGGTCAGGGTTAAAACTGTTTAGGAACCTTCCTATTTGTGAGGATGGCATTCAATCTTGTGATCACATTATTAAAGTCTACGTTGTATAGGTGTTTTCTCACCACAACATATACCATGTGCTCACTAAACTCACAAGAGGCCTTTCATGTCATTCGGTAAAAAATCATTTTGCTTTGTCACTCAAAGCTTTTTCTCAGTCTTTCTTTTTCATTCTGTAATAATTGCATCTGCCAATGTATCATTGCTCGTTTAAATTGACTTAGCCTTTCGGCAGAAATTCAAATGTACATATATTTAGAGTTACACATAAAGCTTCCAGTTTCTAGATATTGTTTCCCTGCGTGAATGAAATGTGTGATATCTTTTCTGGTTAAATGCATCTTTTAAACAAAATTAGTGGCATGCCCTGAATTTCTTATTATACTATATAAATATATATAATTATAGTAAAATCCACTTTTTTAAAAAGATTTTTATTTATTTATTTGAGAGGTAGATTTAAAGATAGTTAGAGGGAGAGACAGAGAAAAAAGTCTTTTTCCCTTTGGTTCACTCCTCAGATGGCTGCAACGGCCGGAGCTGTGCCCATCTGAAGCCAGGAGCCAGGTGTTTCTTCCCAGTCTCCCATGTCGGTGCAGGGGCCCAAGCACCTGGGCCATCTTCCACTGCTTTCAGAGAGCTGGATTGGAAGAGGAGCACCTGGGACTAGAACTGGCAACCATATGGGATGCTGGCACCACAGGTGGAAGATTAACCTATTGTGCCACGGCACTGGCTCTGTGAAATCCACTTTTTAAAATATCAGATCAGCCAATAACTAATTGTAAGCTAATTGTATATGGAAATCATTGGAAATCTGGCCAAAAATTAGTAATTTATTTAAAATACCTTATTTACATTAATGAAACTGTATTTTGGTGCTCAAACCAGGTTGAGAAAATTGCGTTTTGTATTCTGAGTTAAGATAGTTTGCAATGTGAACCAAACATCTTGAGGTATATCTTGGTAACTATAAATTATAATAATAAAAATATACTAAAATATAATCACATAAACATATCAAGTAACACTCTACCAACAAGATTTATTTGCTTGCCAATCAGAGAAGTAATGAAGGTGTAAATAACCTGAAATCAAGCTTTAATAATTTTCCTGCTCAAATACAAAGTCTTCATTTAAAAAGCAGAAATGTCACTCAATTCATTAGGTTTAAAGCCTCACTCAGTTTGTATTTCTCTTCTTCTTCATGAGTCATGTAGTCAGGCCAAATGATATTCTCCAAATATATCTTCTAAACTCTCTTCCTTCCTATTCCAAATACCATGTAAGACATTGATTTTGAGTGGGACTTCTCTTGCAATTGACAAGAGTACTACAGCAGAATTTATCTGGATTTCACTTACTTCTCCTAAACACACTTCTTTTCTGGGCTACAGCTGTGTTTAAAACCGCCTGAAGGGACTGGCATTGTGACCAGGCTGGTAAAGCCATCACATTCAACTTTGGCATCCAGTGTGGGTGCCAGTTCAAATCTCACCTCTGCCCTTTACTGCTATGCCCTGATAATGGCCTGAGAAAAGCAGCTGAATGACCCAAATGTTTAGGCTTCTCCCCACACGCCGAAACCATGCTAAAGTTCCTGGCTCCTGGCTTTGGTATGTTTCAGCATTGGATGTTGCAGCCATCTATAGAGTGAACTAACAGAGGGAAGATATCTCTCTTCCACTTTCCCTCTCCCTCTTTCTTTCTGTCTCTCCCTCCCTCTTTTTATCACTGTCTTTCAAATAAAATGAACAAATCTTTTTAAAAACTGACTGTAATATAAAAGAAAATCATATTATTACAGACCTGCTAGATCATATTCATTGACTATACTTATTATGACAATACAATACATATTTCCTCTTTTACTATATCTTTTACTTCCTTTTTTACTATATCTTTCTCTAATTAGCTTAAATTTTAACATTTATGCAAAGTATATGATAGATTTTTATTTGACATATCATTTACTGTTCTTTAAATCCTATAGCCCCTCCCACAAAGTAACATATATAGAAATAATATGAAATTATTTTACACAAATTTTGAAATACAGAAAAGTAGGTACTGTACTATAGAAAACCTGATGAAATATCCTTTCATCCTAATGAGTTATCGATTCAAAGTCAATTGTATGTTTTGTAAGGAATTTTGTATGTGTTTTAAAAGTATTATCATTTCTTTCCTCCAATTCAGAAATCATTCTTTAAAGTTATTTCTCAGGCTTAATTTTGTGCTCTTTCTATAACTGAGTATTCCAGTTTCCAGATTAGATATATTAGACTCATCACCCAAATCATTCATTTCAAAAACTTGAAAAAAAAAAAACGGCACTTCCAGTTTATTCATGAACACATTACAAGAGATATAATGAGAGTCACTAGCGATTGATGAAGATCCTTGTAACACCTAATTCAGTTAAAGATATATTGAGAATTACTTCCTGTATAAATAGAATCTAAAGGTTAGTTATGTAAAGATGCTAAAACATGCACTGTAAGTCAATAAGGAGTCACATGTTTGAGAAAAGGTTCCAGGAAAAAAGCAATAAAATCAGTCAAAAGTTTTCATTAATAGACAAAACCCATATTTTACATGAACTGGGGAAAAGGTATACAGCATTGACTCAAAATGTACTTAGAATTTTTAGCGTACAAAGAAAAGAACTATGACCTTGAAAAAAATACTACAGTATTTTTATAAAAGAGTGAAGAAACATTGAGTATATGTAAAGCGCTCATTCCCTGGTTCTCTAACTATTTAATAAAAACAGAAGCTTGGGGTGGAATTGTTGGGGCATAGTGGGTTAAGCCACTTCCTGTGATGCCAGCATCCATTATGAACATTGGTTCATGTCCAGATACTCTATCTCCAATCCAGCTCTATGCTAATGTGCCTGGGAATGAGGAACCCATGTGGGAGATCTGGATGAAGCTCTTTGCCCCTGGCTTTGTCCATGCTCAGCCTTGGTCACTGTAGCCATTTGGAGAATGAATCAGCAGATGGAAAATTCTCTCTGTCTCTCCTTCTCTCTCAGTATTTCTGCCTTTCAAATAAATAAGTAAATCTTAAAAAAAAGAAACTGAAGGCAGGGAAGTTATTCTTGAGAGTAGCAGGGGCTTGAGTCCAACAGGTATATTTCTATCATTAATATGTAAACAGGTATGTGATAAGGGGCTCTTGGGCAACCAGTGAGCAAATACAGCATGGACAGTTCATCCATGAAATCACAAACTAACCTTATTAAAATGCAACCATGTTTTACTATTATTATATTTCCTCTTATACTGAGCTCAAATAAATGTTAAATTATTATGATAATAAAGTCCCCAAACAGTCTTACAAATGAGGTCTAATTTCTAGTACAAAATATCAAATTAAGTAGGGAATCACACTTGAGAGTACACTACATGAAATAAAGAAATCGCTTACTACAAGTGTGCAACATTAATTATAAGGAAATAGATAATTCCATTCGCAGGATGCATTCATTTATTTATTTTTTGACAGAGTTAGACAGTGAGAGAAAGACAGAGAAAAAGTCTTTCTTCCATTGGTTCATCCCCCAAATGGCTGCCACAGCCTGAGCTACTCCCGATCTGAAGCCAGGAGCCAGGTGCTTCCTCCCGGTCTCCCAGGCAGGCGCAGGGGCCTAAGCACCTGGGCCATCCTTCACTGCCTTCCTGGGCAACAGCAGAGAGCTGGTCCGGAAGAGGAGCAACTGGGATTAGAGCCCAGTGCCCATATGGGGTGCTGGTGCCACAGGCGGGGGATTAACCAAATGAGCCACGGCACTGGCCCATGGCAGCATGCATTTAAATGAAACCTAATAATCAGATATGACATAAATATGTATGAGAAGCATATTTAGGTAGAAATATACAAATGGCATAGGTTTGAAAAATTAATAAAGAATATATACTGGATCAACATGCTTAGAAATAAAACAGAAAGGATAAAGAAGAAATCTTCATATCAACAGCACTACAGAGGTGAGTATGGCTATGCGTGAATTATAGGTTCTGGATCAAGCAAACGGATTATTCTAGATGCTAATATTTTCAGTAACACTTCAAAGAGAAGTGTCTTCCATGGGAAAAGAGACATGTGTGTCCATAGCCATAACCATCATAGACTCTGTGACCATATCTGGAACTAGAGCCACAGCCCAGACCACTGAAACCATGATGGCCATAGCCAAAGCCACCATAGTGATTGCCGTAGTAGCGGCTCATTGAGTCAGAGGTTGAGGATTCTGTGTGAGGTTGAAGGTGAGTTTCCTGAGAATGATTGTCACCACCTGCAACCAGACTTTTACACTCCCTCAGTGTGGATGTGGCCAACTGCATCACAGGAATGATAATATCTTCGAAAATGTGTATTTAGTGAAACATGTTTCTATGAAGCCGTACCATTTGTATGAAAACAGTTTCAAAGATGCATGAGGACAAAGTTTGTTTTTAATTTCACCCGTTTTCATTCCTCGAAGTCAGGATTGCATACAATAGTCAATGTCTTCAAAGCTTGTTTTTAGGTTTTCTTATAGTCAAATTTTCATGCTCCATTGCCTCAGATTGCCTGAGATTCATACTATTTTCAATGTTATTTCCATTTTGCCACTGATAGGTTTTTCTTGCACATGTGGTCCTCTTCTATTTATGATAATTAAGCTAGTATAAAATTATTAAATTGTCCTAAATGTCTGAAATTAAATTGTGGCAATGTGAATGGATTTTGTTCAGAAAGAATGTAAGGACAAATATATGACAATCTTGTTGGTGTTGTACCTGTCTAAGCACTTTCATATTTGTCTTGTCACTAACTAATCCAACCCTGCATTTAAAAATTTCTTCCGACCACAGACCACAGTTTCTGTTAACCATTCACTGTATGCAGAGGAAGTTTTCAAGTCATTACTTAAATTCGCACTTTGCCTTCTCACTCAAAGCATTTTCGGAGAATTTTTCACACTGAAACAATTCCTTCATGTTCTCCTTAGATCCTGTTTCAACCATTTTAGCTTACAAACATCTACTAACATTTTATTTCTCTTTTAGTAAACCCAGACACTTGCAAAACTAGTATTTTTCATTTTTTAGCTGATTATCTAACCTAGTTTCAAAAAATTTTAAGGAGCAGATGTTTGACACGGTCATTAAGATGCCAATTAGGATATGCAAACACCATCTCAAAGTGCATGATTTGAGTTCCACTTTCTCAGCTTCCTGCTATTGCAGATCCTGCTTGGCAGCAAGTGACACCTCAAGTGTTTGACTCATTGGTATTCGCATGAATGACTTACATTGAGTTCTAAGTTCTTGTCTTTGGCTTTATCCAACCCTGGCTGTCGTGGGCATTTGGGAAGTGAGCCAGTAGATGGAAAATCTCTCACTTGTCTCTCTCTTTCAAATTCAATATACATAAATAAGTAAATATCAACAAAAACATTAAGGAATTAGAAATTATCTGAATTCCTCCACTCCTAATGTGAGTACCTTCTAACAGTTGAATACATATTTCTAGCTGTTAAAACTTTTTAGCAAAAAGATCAATTCAGAATTTTATTACCTGTTAAATCTATAGACAAGTGGTTATAGAAAAGAATGCTTTATACTTTTCATTGCAAATTGAGAATCACGGATAAAATACCATCAATAAAATATTACCTTTAATATTTTATTACATGAAAACAGCTGCAATGAAGCTTTGGTCAAGGACACATCTGATGACAAATATATAAATGGCTTCTCTTTGAATTTTTTTTAAAGATGCATTTATTTGAAAGTGCTGTTTCAGGCCCATCCAGGTGTTGAAGAAAGTACTGGACCCATCTGGGAACTAGAGAAGGTAAGCATTATTAAATCCACACATAACCCTATTACTTCATAAGTATAGCCTGTGAAAAAGTCAAATGGGATGTGGAGGTTGATGATGGATTACTTTGAGCCAAATAAAGTTGTTACTCCCCTACATGCAGTGGTTCTGTCACTGAGTGATAACATGGACTGCCTCAGCCATGAATTTGAAACTTAGCATTTTATTTTATATACAGCTATTGCTTTCTTCCCTATTGGTATATCTCCTGAGAGTCAAGATCAGTTTTCCTTCACCTGGGATGGCCAGTAAAGGGTGTTTACCATTCTTCTGTAAGGCTATCTCCATAGTCCCACCTTGTATCATGGATTGGTAGTGGTATATTTGACATAGTGGTCTACACCTTTGACAGTATATGTGTTCTACAATATAGACAACATAATGCTAACCTGTAACTGTCCTTAAGATTTAAAATCAGTTATACCTACTTGACTGTGCCAACTAAAGCCATATGGCTGGGCTGTCAATAAGTCCAAAATGCAGAAACAGACTCCATCAAATTCTTTTTTATTTTTATTTTTGACAGGCAGAGTGGACAGTGAGAGAGAGAGTGACAGAGAGGAAGGTCTTCCTTTAACATTGGTTCACCCTCCAATGGCTGCTGCGGCCGGTGCACTGCGGCCGGCACACCGTGCTGATCCGAAGCCAGGAGCCAGGTGCTTCCTCCTGGTCTCCCACGCAGGTGCAGGGGCCCAAGGACTTCGGCCATCCTCCATTGCACTCCTGGGCCAAAGCAGAGAGCTGGACTGGAAGAGGAGCAACCGGGACAGAATCTGGTGCCTCAACTGGGACTAGAACCCAGGGTGCCTGCGCCACAGGTGGAGGATTAGCCTATTGAGCCGTGGCACCAGTCTCTGTCAAATTCTTAAGAATTTTCTAGTTATGTAAAGTAAAAGTCATCCACAAGACCATTGGTCATTGCTCCTGCCCAATCTGCCTGAGGTTCAGTTCACCACATACGCTGGTGTTGGTTCTTGCAGTAGGGTCTGAAAATGCACCAAAGAATGTATCCATACTCTAGAGAGCGTGTGCATAACTGGGAGGGTGAGCATACCCGGGACAAAGTGCTGACTGTGGGCAGTTAGGCAAGTGAGTCCCAAACAATCATAAAGTCCTACAGACTAAGCTCTATACCATTTTTAGTTCCAGTGCTTTCCACTGACAGTAGACAGAATTTATGCACCACTCAGGGGCATCATTTATGATTCTTGGCCATCCCATGAACAGTTGCCTGGACTGCTGGCCCTTCCTAGCACACTCAGTGGCAGGTTTGGTATATCCTTTCTATGCCATGGCCAACAAAAGTCATTGCTCATATGCTAGGTCTCTGGCCCAGACTTTCCCTGCTCTGGCCAGTCCCTGTATGGGCCTCAAGATTCCAAACCATCATATGGAAGACGTCAGGTTTCAATGCCCTGCCCAAGTTATCGTGTTGCTCACTTTTGGCTTTGATATGGGGTCCTGAACATCACTCAGTTCTAGAGTAGCCCACAGAGAATGGTCTGATGCAGCTTGTTCTCCTGTCCCGGATGCAAAGTCATTCTCACAGATCCAGCCACTCTCAGAGAGCATCTGTTGAACATATCTCTTCCATCCAAAATCAATGCTATTCTTTAAAGCCTTGGGGTTGGGCAGTGGTTGGGAATCTATGATATTATCATTCTCCCAGAGCCAATGTTGCTCTCACAACTCCAACTCCAGAGGTTGATCTCACAACTTCAACTACAGATATGGGCACTGGCAGGGAGTCTGTGTGCCAAACCCACCTACAGCACCAGCAGGGGCTGCTCCCCATACTTGAAAATCTCCTGATTCCAGTCCTGCTTTGGGAGATAGTTAGAAACCTGTATGACAGGGATCTCAGTGACTGCACTGAGCCATACATCCTAGATCCTTACAACTGCCACTAGTAGCTTTAGCAATTTAAGGTACAGGGACAGTACACCATGGATTTCAACTGTAACTAAAGTCAAAGTAGTCTACAAAACTGCTACCCAAAGGCACATTTCAGGATAAAAGCTCACTAAGTCATATTAAAAAGTGCAGAGCAAAGCCTTAACAGACTAGAGTAAGTGGAATACAGCAAGTATGACTGTGAAGACAGGTCTTTTGAAATATCCCAGTCAAGAAAAAAAGAAGGCAAGGAAAATGAAGGAGGTAGAAGTGGACGAGGAGAAGAAAGAAAAGGAAGAAGAAGAAATAATTGAAAAGAACAAAAACCGTATGCGTTATCATTAAAAAAAAGTTTGAGGTTCGGAAATTACTGATTTAATGGGGAAAAACAGTGACTTAGAAAACCTGTTCGGTCGGCGCCGCGGCTCACTAGGCTAATCCTCCGCCTTGCGGCACCGGTACACCAGGTTCTAGTCCCAGTCGGGGTGCCGGATTAGCTCTCTGCTGTGGCCAGGGAGTGCAGTGGAGGATGGCCCAGGTACTTGGGCCCTGCACCCCAAACTCCTGCCATCGGATCAGCGTGGTGCGCGCGGCGGCTGTGGTGGCCATTGGAGGGTGAACCAACGGCAAAGGAAGACCTTTCTCTCTGTCTCTCTCTCTCACTGTCCACTCTGCCTGTAAAAAAAAAAAAAAAAAAAAACCTGTTCACTGAAATAACAGAAGAAAACTTCCCCAATATGGAGAAAGTAATGGCCATCCAAAAACCAAAGCTCATAGAACACCAGGTAGACATGATCAGAATAGAGTCTTGCCAGGACAGACTATGGTCAAACTTTTAAAAATACAACACTATAAAATATTCTAAAATTTGCAAGAGAAAAGCACCAGATAAATTTTCAAGCTATTCCTATTTCATTGACAGCAAATTTCTCAAAAGATATCTTATAGACCAGGAGAGAATAGAGAAATATAGTTAAGATCTAGAAGGAAAAAAGATGCCAATCCAAAATACTTTACACATTAAAGCTATCTTTTGTAAATGAAGAAGTAAAAACTTTCCAAGACAAGCAAAAATGGAAAGAATTCATCACCATCTGACCAACCTTACAAAGGATACTTAAGTGTGCAGTACACAATGAAATACAGAAAGGTAATTTGTACCACAAAGAGTGCAAAAGTATGTAGCCAGCTAGCAAATGATTAAACTGTCTGAAAAATGAACAAAATGAATTTTAAAGGAAAATGGTGGCACCAAATCATAACTTATCAATAATAAGATTGAGTGTAAATAAACTAAATTCCCCAATAAAAATACAGACTGTGTAGATACAGCCAAGAAACAGTGCCATCATTGTGGCCCAGCAGCTTAAGTCGCTGCTTGAAACGCTGACATTGCATATTGTGGACACACTGGGGCCTCAGCTGATCCAATTCTAGACCAGCTTCTTGCTCATACAACTGTTAAGGCAAAAGAAGATGATGACTCAAGTATGTGGGCCCATGCCATCCATGTGAGAGATTATGGTGGAGTTCTTGCCTTTTGGCTTTGGTCTGGCCTAGACCTGGCTGTTATGGCCACTGGGAGAGTGAGACAATGGTTGGAAGATCTCTCTCTCTCTCCTCCCTGCCACTCTCCCTGTCACTCTGACTTCTAAGTAAACAAACAAATAAAAAAAAAAATTTAGAGAATAGACAGTGAGAGAGAGAGAGACAGAGAGAAAGGTCTTCCTTCCATTGGTTCACTCCCCAAATGGCCACCACGGCCGACGCTGTACTGATCCGAAGCCAGGAGCCAGGTGCTTCTTCCTGGTCTTCCATTCAGGTGCAGGGGCCCAAGCACTTTGGCCATCCTCCACTCCCTTCCCGGGCCACAACAGAGAGCTGAAATGGAAGAGGAGCAACCGGGACTAGAACCCGGTGCCCATATGGGATGCCAGCGCCAGAGGTGGAGGATTAACCAAGTGAGCCATGGCACTGGCCCCTATAAATAAATCTTAAAAATTTTTAAAAACAGAAGCCAACTATATATTGCCTACAAAAAAAAATACATCATCAGTGAAGATTCACGCAAACTGAAAATGAAATGATAGATATTTCATGCAAATGAACATCAAAATGTACAGGAGTGTGTGTGTGTGTGTGTATATATATATATATATCAGACAAAATAGACTTTAGACAAAAACTGTTAAAAGAGTTAATGAAGGTCACTATATAATGGTCTGGGGATCAATTAAACAAGAATTAATTTTGTTGCTGTGTATGCATCTAAAACCAGAGCACACAGTTTTATAAAACAAATGTTAACAGACTTAAGGGGAGATATAAGCTACAGTAAAATAATATTGGGGGACCTCATGCCATTTTCATAAAGGGACAGATTAAATATACAAAAAATCAACACAGAAACAATTTAATAAATCTATACTATAAAGCAAGTTATCCTAATAGGCATTTACAGAAATTCCATCTCAGAGTTTGCAGAATACACATTCTTTTCATCAGCACACAGAACATTCTATAGGAAAGACCATATACTGGGCCGGCGCCACGGCTCATTAGGCTAATTCTCCGCCTTGAGGTGCCGGCACAATGGGTTCTAGTCCCGGTTGCCCCTCTTCTAGGCCAGCTCTCTGCTGTGGCCAGGGAGTGCAGTGGAGGATGGCCCAAGTCCTTGGGCCCTGCACCCCATGGGAGACCAGGAGAGGCACCTGGCTCCTGGCTTCGGACCAGCACGGTGCGCCAGCCGCAGCACGCCAGCCGCGGCGGCCATTGGAGGGTGAACCAATGGCAAAGGAAAACCTTTCTCTCTGTCTCTCTCTCTCACTGTCCACTCTGCCTGTCAAAAATTAAAAAAAAAAAAAAAAAAAGAAAGAAACTAGCTAAACTATGGATACATATATATTCCAGTACAGGAATAACCTAGGCCTTATCATGGGTTCAAACATTTGTTGTTTTTTGATGGTTACCTGACAATTATTGAACGGGGAGTTGGCACAGAAAAGGAAATATTAGAATGTTTGTTTGGGGGAGTGCTGTGGCGTAGCAGGTTAAGCCACTACCTCTAATGCCAGCATTCCATATGGGTGCCAGTTCAAGTCCCATCCACTCGAATTCTGATCCAGCTCTCCGATAATGGCCTGGAGAAAGCATCTGAGGATGCCCCAAACACTTGGGCCCCTGCTACCTATGTGGGAGATCTGGAGGAAGCTCCTGGTTCCTGGCTTCTACTTGGCCAAGGCTTGGCCTTTTTGGTCATACCGGGAGTGAACCAATAAATGTAAGATCCCTCTCTCTCCTTCTCTCTCTCTCTCTCTCTCTCTCTTTCTTTCTGTGGATATGTGTGTGTGTTTGTGTGTGTACCCCCCTCTGTCTGTAGCTCTGATTTCAAATAAGAAAATAAATCTTTTAAATATTAAAAAAAAGAGAAAAAGAAGTGTTTGCTTTGGCAGCAGCTTGGCTGGGATATGGAGCTCTGGAAAGTAGAGGGATGAGTTAGATGCCATTAAAATAATCATGGTGTAAGCTGATTTGGGCTGGAATTTAAGCTTCAGTGATGAGAATGGCTAGGAAAAGATGGATATGAGATGCATTTGGTAAAGGAGTAGTACTTGTACATTAGTATATCGATGAAAAGTATGAATAGTCCAGAGTAATTTTTCTTTGTTTTATTTTGGTAATTTCAAGATAATTTTTGAATTAAATATAAACCGATACAAATGGTTTTCTACCAAAAATAAAAACCATTATAACTTATTCCTCTTTCAAATGAGTAAGTGCCTCAGGTGTTTGTTGACACTGTGCTAAAGCCCATTCTACTCGATATAAATTCAGCTGCACATAATTTTGGAAAGTATTTAAGAACAATACAAAGCAGAGAATTTATTTAAAATAAAAGTGTTTATATTTCACAACAGGAAGAACGAAATGCCAGGTTATATGACCAACTGGTGAAAATATCTGATGAGAAGTCCAGTTTTGGAAAGATACCTTGACTACAATTAAAAGCACTCTTTTTCAATTTCAGAAGACAAATGATGAGATGGTTTCTGTTAAAAGAAGAATAAGTAATAGCTATAAAGAATGAAGCAAACAATATTTGCCTACATGACCTATTAAGTTTGAGACCTAAAAGTGGCATGAATATATTTGATGGTGGTGTCGTATCACTTTTAAAAACTTAGTTATTTAGTTATTTATTTGAAAGGCAGAGTGGTAGAGACAAATGGAGAGCTTCCAACTGCTGGTTCACACCCAAAAGGCCCCAACAGCCACATCTGGGAGTGAGGCTGTTGAGAGTGAGGAACCCCATCCTGGTCCCCTATATGGGCAGCAGGAACTGATGCCATCTTCTGATGTCTTACCAGATTCACCAGCAGAGTGCTGGATTGTAACAGGAGAAGCCAAGACTTAAATCTGCACTTGAATATTGCATGTTAGGAATGTATGCAGTGGCTTAACCTGCAGCACCACAGTGATAGCCCCTGGAATCACTTCAATGTCACTTTCTCAATGCAATAAAATATTTTCAGTAACAATCCTGAAATAATTAAGCAACTATAGTAACAATTATGAAAAAAATCATGTCCATAAAACACACAATGAAACATCCTTGTATTGAAAAAATAATTATATCAACTATTACCCATTAACTAATAAATGAACTTAGATAAAACATACAAAAAGTATAAATCATGCTGCTGCTAAGTTTAAAAACTGGTGTGTTATTTTTGGTTTTATTTCCTTTAAAACAACTAAGAGAGAATAAATTCTAATTTAAAAATTTAAATTATCTTACAATTTAGCTAAAACTTGTCCTGGTCAGTCAAACAAAATAGTTATACTATAGTTTTGTACTGTTTAATTGTTTTTAATTTGAAATGCACACACACACACACACAAATGGCTACTGTGATCGCAGACTTTTTTTATTCTTGAGAGACAATATGTCTGGATGCCAGTGTGATTATTCTTTATACATTTTATTTATTTATATTTGAAAGGAATGAAGAAAAGAGAGAGAGAGAGAAAGAGAGAGAGAAAGAGAGATGCTGTTTTATCCCCCAATTGCCTGCAATAACCCAGTCCCAAGCCTGGAGCCCAGAACACAACCCAAATCTCATCCAAGTACTTGAGGCATCACCAGCTGCTCAAAGGATGTCTATTAGCAGGAAGCTGGATTGCAAATGGAGCAGACTCAAAATTCATTGCTTACTATGGGATGCGAGTATCCCAAATGACATTACAAACATGAAGCCTAATGTCCACCAGCAAAGATTTTCTTAATTCAGTTTTTCTTTACTATTTTCTCTTCAAAATCTACCAAATTGAAATTAAACAAATTCCTGCACCCTTTAAAAAAAGATCCCTGTAAACAATTCAGTACTTCAAATACCAATCTCTCCATTATTTCATAGATATTAAATTCTCTTTGTGCCAGTGACAATGCAATGTTCTTCTCTTCACCCACTAGTCCTGTGCCCAGCCTGTTTAAAAACACTTTTTAAAAAATGAAGATGAACTACCATTCCTTCTGTTATTTTTTATTTATTGATTCATCTCTCTCTGGTCATTAAGTCTTATGTTTTCCCCTTACCACACAATAAAACATTCAGTTGTTCTATTTTTAACATATTTTGTTATAGAAGCATTTAAGTAAATAGAAAAGCAGATAGTATAGTTAAAAGGAACTATTATATACATAGCTCATCTTCTGAAATTATTACCTGTTGCCAATCATATTTCCTCTGTACTCCCGTCCTTTTTTGTTGACAGTAGGATCATTTTTAGGCAAATCCCTGGAACCACATTATGTTGTCTGTAAAATTGTCACATGAAGGTGTAAATGATGAAGACTATCAAATATGAGCTGTTAGATTTACTTGGGGATTGGTTTAAACACTAAACCTCTCAATAGAATCAGTGATTCACATCTTTAAGCATCCATAAGTTTACAAGAGCATCAAAAGGAATGAGAAGAGATTTTATTCAAAAAATACTTTTCTTGTAAACAGGTGTTGAAAGTAGCTGTAATACTCACCAGAGACTCATTACGGCGTATGAGGCTTACCCAGTTTATTGAAAATAATACCATGGAATATATTTTTAAACAATATTATTAATATAAACAGAACTGATTTCGTGTATTTCATAGATACAATTCTAAGAAGATAACCATATTTCCCTACTTCCCTCCCTCCCTCATTTCCCCCACCTTCCTTTCTTTCTTTCTTTTTATCCTTAATTTTTACAATAATATGTTTTTATTTTACTTTGTAATCACAAGCTTAATGCACCACTAACCATAATGTTCAAGTGAAAAATAGAAAGACCATTGTTTCACAGGAATGTAGACAAAGGCTATAAGTAATAACCAAATCATAAGATGTCTGGAGACCATTATGTTTGGGAAATACGTTACGGCATATCTTAATGTAGGATTCAAAGTTGAAGGTTAATTCCCAAGGAAACCAAGACAGGAAAAAGTCAATGATCTGTATCCAAAATTGAGTTTCAATCCAAGATAAATGAGGAATCCAACCCAATGTTCAACCATAGTAAGTAAAGAAGTAAAAAATACTAATTTACAATAAATTTCTAGGGCAAAGTGCAATGGCACAGCAGGCTAAGCCACTGATTGGGATTTTCTCAACATAAATCACATAGTCTTAGTTCAAGTCCTGGCTCTTCTGCTTCCAATCCAAGTTCCTGCTAATTCATCCTTGGAGATAGTAGATGATGATTCAAGTACTTCAGGCCCTACCTCCATTTGGAAGACCCATGTGGATTTCCAGGATCTTGGCTTCAGCCTGTCCTAAACCTGCAAACATTTGGGGAAAAAACCAGCAAAATGCATAATGTCTTTCTCTCTTTCAAATAAATGAAAACTGAATAAATAAACATTAAAAATTAAATTTCTAAGCTTTTTAAAAGATTTATTTCTTATTTATTTGAAAAGCAGAGTTACAAAAAGAGGAGAGAGAGAGACAGAGAGAGAGAGAGAGAGAGAGACAAAGAGAGAGAGAGATCTTAAATCTGCTGGTTCACTCCCCAAATGGCTGCAATCTGCAATGAACGAGGCTGGGCTATGGTGAAGCCAGGAGCCAGGAGATTCTACCACATCCCGTCTATGGGTGCAGGGACCCAAGAACTTAAGTGATCTGCTGCTGCTTTTCCAGGTGCATTAGCAGAGAGCTGGATTGGAAATGAAGTAGCTGGATCTCGAAGCAGTGGCCATATGGGGTTCAGGTGTCACAGGTGGACGCTCAACCTGCTATGCCACAACACAGTTCACAAATTTTTAAGTCTTAACTGGATGTAAAGTTAAAATTGACTTGTATGTGCTAAAATGCTGAGATAACTAGAATATTAAATATAACTGATTCTCAAACTCTATTTCTTTTTTTTTTTTTTTTTGACAGGCAGAGTTAGTGAGAGAGAGAGAGAGACAGAAAGGTTTTCTTTCTGTTGGTTCACTCCCCAAATAGCCGCTACGGCCAGCGCGCTGTGCCGATCTGAAGGCAGGAGCCAGGTGCTTCCTCCTGGTCTCCCATGCAGGTGCAGGACCCAAGCACTTGGGCTATCCTCCACTGCACTCCCGGGCCACAGCAGGGAGCTGGGTTGGAAGAGGAGCAACCGGGACTAGAATCCAGCGCCCGAACCGGGATTAGAACCTGGAGTACCAGCACTGCAGGTGGAGGATTAGCCTAGTGACCATGCGGCGGTAAACTCTATTTCTTTTATACATGTCAGAAAGGGCATTGAATAATAAGTTTTCCCACATTTTTAATTGTGCAAGGAGGAAATACTAAGTATTTATGTGTATTCTAATGTATATAAGGGTGTGGGGGGGGCTCATGTGTGTGTGTAGAATATAGAGTAATGTAGAATAAATCAAGGATGCTGCTTTCTTACCAAGGTCAGAAAAATAGCAGTGTAGGTTTAGCACCAAAACCAAAAACGCCTCTTTAATCAGTGCAGAAAGTCTCACTAGTTTCATTATAGAGAGGAAACAATGAATGTTCCATCAGAACTTAAATATTTTCATAAAGGTCCTGATTTTCATAAGTATTAGAAATGTCTAGATTTATTTGGTTAGAAAGAATGTCATTTAAAAAAGAAAGCATTAGTTCAGAAAAAAATGCGTCATAGTGGTTGCAGGCTTGAGTAAACCCTGAGGACCATTTCTAATGAAACATGAATTAAAAGTACATATATATCCCATGAGAAAATAGGTTTTAATGTCAAAATACTATTCTAATTTGGGAAACCACAAGTATACTTTTTCAACATTTACTTATTTGAGTGATTTATTTATTTGTGTGATGGAGAGAGGAAGAAGGAAAGGTCTTCCATTTGCTGGTTCACTCCCTCAATGGCTGCAACATGTGGGATTAGACCAGGCCATAGCCTGGAGCCCAGAACTCCATCTGTGTCTACACAATGGGTGGCAGAAACCCAAGCACTTGGGCCGTCTTCTGTTGCTTTCCCAAGCACTATAGGAGGGAAATGTATCAGAAGCAGAGCATCTCGGGGCGCAAACTAGTGCACCAATATGGAATGCCAAGTTCACAAGTGGTGGTTTAACCAGATGTGGCAGGTCCTCACAGGTTACACCACAATGCCAGGTCCTCAAACCACAAATATTGTGTGCTTTGAAATAATTGAAAGAAGGTGCTGGCGCTGTGGCATATTGGGTAAAACAGCCACCTCAGTGCCAGCATCCTCTATGGGCACTGGTTTGCATCCCATCTGCTTCACTTCCAATCCAGCTCCCTGCTAATGTGACTGGGAAAGCAATGGAGGATGGCCCAATTCCTTAGGGTCCTGCACGCACGTGGGAGACCCAGAAAAAGCTCCAGGTCCAGCTCTGGCAGTTGCAGCCATTTGAGGAGTGAACCAGAGGATGGAAAACTCTCTCTCTCTCTCTGTCTTTGGCTCTGCCTCTCTGTAACTCTTTCAAAAAAATAAATAAATAATTTTTAAAAAGAAATAATTGAAAGATATTTAATTTGAAAGAAAATTTATTAAAATATAAACTCAGGAATAGCATGGAAATGAAGTGTCATTATCCAGAAAATTATCAAATCCTTGATCCAAGATGAGACTGTATACTGAACCAAAGGGTTCCAAAGGCATGACTGTACTTCTTTGTAGAATAAAAGTATTAGATGAAGAAATTCATATATATACTCTGAGTTTCAAAATAATGTTCAATTATTCTCAGTAAAATACAGAGGATGAGTATCCTCCAAAGTAAGAAGAACAGAAGTAGCCATAGACATAATCACCCTAGCCCCCAAAGCCATATGAGATATCAGAGCCATTGTATATTAAAATCACAATGGCCATAGCCAAGGCCGCCACAGTAAATGCTATGGTAATAACTCATTGTGTCAGAGGTGGAGGATGTGGTGTGAGGTAGATGATGAATTTCTTAAGAATGAATGCTTACATCTGCCACCGGACCTTTAGACTCTCTCAGTGTGGATGTTGCCGACCACAACAAAGAACTGGAATTCTGTTTAGAAACCCAGCTTTCGTGGAAAATAGTACTACTAAGACATACCATGTGAAAATATTTCATGTGAAATCAATTTTAATTTCCTCAAACCAGCTTTGGTAACCAGTATTTTTTCTTATCTCCAATGCTAACATTTAAATGTATTTTTATACCCACATCTTAACATTTAGTGTCCATATTCCACATAGACTAAGGATTTCAGTCATTATCAAATTATTTCTCTGTAACTTTATTTTAGACTGTGTTCCCCTTAAACACAATATTTTCTTGATCTCTATGATTCAGTAAGTTGGTACAACGATTATGGAAAAATTAAATCCCAAAGGCTATTCTTAGTTTGGGAGTTCAAGAATGTATTTATATCATAAAATCATGATCAAATGCTTATCTTTTCCTCATTTTTCATATACATTTGAAATAATCCCCTAAGCACCTTTATGTCTGTATCATCAACTTCTGTAGAAATATAACCTCAACCTAAATTTTAGACATTCTCTCCACTAAAATCTTGCATGAAAGTTTCACCCTACCTGGGAGAGTCCACTCAGATTATTTCTTAAAATTTCAATTGGATTTCTAGCTCAAAGTCCTCCTTGGCAGATTTCAGTCATCATGAAGCCATTTCTTGATCTTTCCCTTAGAGCTTCTTCAAGCATTAAATTCTTAACCCGCTACTGACCTTCTCCAACTCATCTATACATTACTCACTGGACTCTGTCACCTGGAAAAACTGGTTTCCCATCTTATAACCTGTCATTTGAAGTGTATTATAAACTCTTCCAGTTGGATGATTTAGTCTTTACATCCCTAAGGCCTAATAAAATATCTTGTAAAAATATACTAAATGAATGTCCAGTAATGTTCATATACTTTCTATTTTCCTGAAACACCAATTTAAATATAAAGTGTTATTGCAAAGAAGACAATTGGTGTTTCCAAAATGAAAGACATCAAATTTCCAGTTTTGGGCAGAAAGTCATGAAAGAAAATCATGTGCAATCAGCAAACAAAATTCAGTTGAAATTTTTATAGGAAAAGTATTTTGATAGTAATTTAGAAGATTGTTAGTAAATAAACAACACTTACTCCATGAACAAGAAAAGCACACCATTTCATGGTGCCAAAATACATGCATGTGCGGATATGCACTGTTTGAGCACAGAAACATGTATCTGAGATATTTTGTATAATACTATTTGACAGTTTATAAAAAAGCAAAATGAGGGTTAGTTACATAGATTGGCAGATAGGGAACATGAATTGTCCCACAAAATCAAACTATGGAAGATATAAATCTAGAAGTAATGGTACAAATTCAACAAATTCAAAAGATAACAAGAATGTCCACCAAGAAACAATAGTGTTTGCTAAGATTTAGAGAGATGAAAGTAAGTAAGGTTTGTTTTCAATGAACAAAAACATATGATTTGGATACTGAATGTAGGAATTACAAGGGTGTTGTGGTAGAGTGAGTTGAGCTACTTCTTTGTATGCCCACATCCACATCACAGTGTTAGTTGCATACTGGATTACCTGACTCTGATCCAAATTTCTGCTGGTGCACCTGGGAAGGCAGTAGATATTGTTCCAAATACTTGGGTCTTTGTCACTCATATGGGAGACCTGGATGGAGTCCCTGGCTCCTGACTTCAGCCTGGCCTAGTGCTATGGAAATTTTGAAAATGAACCAGTGAATGGAGATCTCTCTCCTCTGTCTCTGCCTTTCAAATAAATAATTGAAACTTTAAAAAAAAATAATAACACAAAACAAAAACTATCTGTGGTGGTTGGTAAATCATATTAGATTAGAATCTGGATAGATTGCGAATTATATTCTAGGTTTTTCAGAACACTTATAAAAATAAAAAGAGCTTTTAGGAAAACATATTCTATGAAGCATAGATTAAAATGAGTATTTTGGAAAACATGAATAACACATAGGAAGTTTTTGAAAATGCCCAATTGAAATATGATAAAAGCTAGAAATAAGTAGACACAAAAGAAATGGACATAAGGTATGTTAAGGTAATTCAATATTGCTTTTCTGTTTTTATGGATAAACATAAAATTCAAAAGGACCTAGAAATTATTTTGGTTTTTGTTCCTACTTAAAGGAAATATTTTAACAAATATAAACTAGCTTTATGTAAAAAGTAAACACCCTCAGGCCCTAAAATTTTTCTTTGCTTTTATAAGAGTTGTGTAAGTTTTGATATTTATGTGAAAATTCATTGCTTAGAACATCTATTCAGTTTTCACTTGAGTGAGATGAATAGGGTTTAGTGAAATTATTGCAGTAGAAGGAATCAATGGTAACACAAAAATAAATGAAGAAAATAATATGAAAAATATGATATTGTCCTGAATAAATTCTGGGAAGTCACATTGACTCCAAAATAAAAATGCTCTTTACAGTGAAGCAAAATATATCACTAATATGTTTCTTGGAAACTGTAATAAATACTCTAAATTGCTAAAAATTACTTAAGAACTTAAGAGCATCAATCTTAAAAACACTACAAAGTAATTTTATTTAATAGTCAAACTAATGATGAATATGAATAGTATGAAATGAAACTTCTGCTAACATTAGTTCAAAAATTTCCCTACTTTTATCTTCTTTGAGCAGCATTGTTCAAATTCTTTGAGAATATTGACTCACATTGGATTCCTATTCTTTGCTTGTGGTATGGGTCAACACGACATCTTTGAAAAATGTTTCCTAAAGCATCTTTACTTTCAATTGTATATCTAAATATGAACCCAGAATCTGAATTAATTTCCCATGGTATGTGTCAGGATTCTTGCAGCAGCATTTTAACTGGCTTTCAGTTCCTTTAACATAAATCAAATTTATTTCTTCTCATTTTATTCTTTAAAATTTATCACAATATGACAAAAACTCATTTTACTTTTCCTTTGAAGTAGTCCATATGCTATATTTACTTTATTTTTTTAAAGATTTATTTATTTATTTGAAAGTCAGAGTTACACAGAGAGAGGAGAGGCAGAGATAGAGAGAGAGAGATCTCCCCAATTGGCTGCAATGGCCAGAGCTGTGTCTATCCGAAGCCAGGAGCCAGGAACTTCTTTCTGGTCTCCTGCGCAGGTGCAGGGGTCCAAGGATTTGCAACATCTTCCATTGCTTCCCCAGGTCATAGCAGAGAGCTGGGTCGGAAGAGGAGCAGTCAGGACTAGAGCCGGCGCCCATATGGGATTCCGGCACTTCAGGCCAGAGCGTTAACTCGCTGCACCCCAGTGCTGGCCCCCCGCTATATTTACTTTAGAATTCAAAACTAATTTTTTTTAAGATTTATTGTTTGTTTGAAATCCAGTGTTACAGAGAGAGAGCAAAGGACAGAGAGAGAAATCTTCCATCTTTTGGAAGGTTCGCTCTCCAAATCACCCCAATAGCCAAGGCTGTGCCAGACTCCAGCCAAGAACATTGAAACAGGGACCCAAGCACTTGGGCCATATTCCTCTGCTTTCCCAGGTGCATCAGCAGGGAGGTGGAAGTGGAGCAGCCAGGACTGGAACCAGCTCCCATCCATATGGGAAGCTGGCATGGCAGGCTGCAGCTTAACCTGTTAAGCCACAACGCTGGCCCCAAAACTAATTCTTAGGAATTAATTTCATTATTGTCCCATGAACAATATTTTCTTCTTTTTAAGACAATGAATTTTGTCATTTTGATTATACATTTACCAATTTGCTTGAGGTTTAACTTTTTAACAAAGTTAAGCCATGTCTCCACATTCATAATCTATCATGTGGATAGTTTCCTTTCCATAAAATGAAATATCTAATTTGCTCAAAATTTCTAATTATTAAAATTATATCTACATGAGAGCGAAACAATAGTGTAACAAATCTTAAGCAACTATTTTAAACATCATTAACTGATGACAAATAGTCTGTTTCATCCATATTTCCACCTACTGTTTCCCTTCTGTCTTAATTTGAGGCAAGTAATTCACAACATATGATTTCATCAAAATATTTCATATGCTTCCAAAGGATTAAAACACTGAAAAAATAACTAGTTCTAGTTGTTCTTGTATCCTGTATTTTCTTATCAAGTACATAAGGCTCATTGTTCAATATATTTTATGGAACAGTAAATACCTGACACAAGCAAAATGGAAATATGCTAATTCTGGTTGGAACCTGTGAGAATCATCTCCAAAGTTATTACTAAACTCACTGTTATCTAGAACGAACAGCACGGGGACTGGCATTGTCGTGTAGCAGGTAAAGCCACCTTCAGCAACACCAGCATCACATATGGGTACAAGTTTGTATCCTGGCTGCTCCCCTTCTAATTCAGTTTCCTGTTGATCTGGGAAGATCAGTGAACGATGGCCAAGTGTGTGGATTCCTGCTTCCACACGGGAGACCTGGATGAATCTCCTGGCTCTTGGCTTTGTCCTGTTTCAATCCTGTCCATTACAGCCATCTGTGGAGTGAAAAAGTAGATGGATGATCTCTCTCTGTGTCCATCCTCTTTCTAACCCTGCCTTTCAAATAAATAAATAAACCTAAACAGCCAAAAAAAAAGAATGAACATTATGACCTGTTTGATGTTATGTCAATACTGAGATGTAAATATAAAATAAATATTCACTGATAGATTGATATTATTATATAAGTATCTATCTACCTATCTATTTATCATTTAGTTATCAGTCTACCACTTTACATTAAAACTATCATAGTTCTTAAACACAATGTAGCCATTACTTGTAGGGATCACTAGAGAAACATTAAGATCCATGCAATCTATGTAATTCAGAAAGAACTACATCAGGAACTGTACCACATAAATGGAAAGACAAAGAAGAAAATAACAAGTATCACATTTTTGATTTAGTAAGTCAGAGACAAAATATGGATAAAATCTAAATGAGTGCTAAATACAATAAAGTAATCTAGGTTAGAAAAAAGCAGAAATATTAAGTTGAAGTGAACTTTATATAAATAAGAATAACTGAAGAGTGGAATAGATAGCACTGTTGGAACAATTATGAAAATATGAAGAGACATGAAAATATTCATTCTGTTGACCTCTTTTATATAAGTAAAAGCAAGGACATAAGGTCAGACAACCTATGGCCTTGTCTTTGATGTCAGGGAAGCATGACACAGGGATATACTAGAGGTTAAACAATAAAGCTCATATATGTGTGTCCAAAAAAAGAGTTTTCTCTACAAAAACCATATAATTTAATGTTTGAATTTATTTTAAAAAATCAGAATAAACATATTAGACATATTTTTGGTACAATAAGATAATAATTAGACTTAGGAATTTCTAAATTTACTTACTTCAGTGTATTGAGAAAGAAAAAGACAAAGGGAATATTATGCCAAATGGACAAATGTAGAAATTGTCCGCTAAAATTCTACAATGCTTATTTTTAAAGAATAAAATAATACTAAAGGAAAACATTTTTAGTGAAACGATACATCAATGTCAATATTTTAAGTAAAAAGTGCAATAATAGAGAATAAAATAAATAAAACAAGGGTAGTTTTTTGAGTAAAGTTTATTATAGAATATACTGTAACATATCACAAAAAGGATAAAGAAATGTTGCTGTTGTCAGTTGTGGAGGAGGAATGAGAACATCCTCTTTGAATGATGAAATTCTTCATCAAGTAAACAGGTTCTTGATGACTCAGAGATATCTTTGGGGTATTACTATTTTTGATGACTATCTCAGACACTCAGTATGTAAAAAGCCATAGGGAAGAAATCAGAAACTTTGGTATCAGTAAAACAAATCAGTGAATTTTTATGTAATGGAAAAATGTTTTTAGTAAAATCCAGAGGACCCATCATCTCCATAGTAAGATGGAAAGAAGTAGCTAGAGCCATAGCTTCCAGAGCCTCCAAGGTCATACTTGGAGCCTTAGCCCAGGCCACCAAAACCAAGCCATAGCCAAGGCTACCAAAGTAGTTGCTTTTGTAGTAATTCATTTTATCACGTCTCGGCCTTTTGGCTAAGATCAAGTGTAGTAATTCATTGTGTGAGACACTGAGGATTTGTTGTGAGGATGAATGTAAATTTCTTTGAAATGAATGTTACTAAATGGCACTACTCCTTTAGTGTAGGTGATGCCAACCACAACAAACATCTGTCATTCTCTTTGAAAATCCATCTTTGATCAAATATGACTATTAAGCCATACCTTTCTTATTAAAGACCATTTCAAAAGTACATAAGGACATTTTGCTTTGAATTTATTTAATTGCAATTTAACAGGAATTTTTGTGTTCAATATTTATTCTCCCATATTTAAAATTGATATTTACATTTACTTCTGTTTACAATTTACAAGTAATTTACAATATATTCTATGCTTAAAATATGAATATAAGGCAACCTTCCATCAGAAAAATCATTCTTGACATTTTCTATATTTTTTTCATCTTCAAGTGATGTTTCCTTTACTATTTTGTATTCAGAACTACCACCTGTTTTAAAATGTAATTTACTTTGGACTCAGCATTTAACAGACTGGTTCCCAATTATTAAATAATTCTGACTGAGGAAAGTTGATTTAAAATCCAGAAGCAGAATATCTGGAAAAAACAGTGAACAAATATTATCCATTTTTCCTTCTTCCTTTTTTCTGCAGAATAGCAAGCTAACAACCAACATTTAAAGAGACAAAAACCCACAGGCTGCTGGGCCTGGGAGGGCAGGAGAAGATGGCCCAATGTGGGAGACCCAGAGGAAGCTCCTGGCTCCTACCTTCAGATTGGATCAGTCCAGCTCCAGCCCGTTTTGGCCATTTGGGGGGTAAACCAGGGGATGGAAGATCTCTCCCTCTTCTCTCTCTCTCCTTCTGTATAATGTTGCTTTTCAAATAAATAAAATAAATCTTCAAAAAAAAAGTTAGAAAGACAAAAAAGATATGGCGTGTAAAGACAAGAGAAAACTAAAATAGGAATTTTAATGTCAGTAGAATTAGACTTAAGTTCCTAGAGTATTCTTCAAGATAATATAACATCCAAATATTTAACAATCTTATGAGAGAGCTTTAAATTCAATAAAGCAAGAGTATGTAGAACTGAAATGGAAAATAAAAAACTATAATTTCAGTTTTAGACTCTTTGTAATTGACAGAATAAGTAGACAGAACAAAGATCTAACTTTACTGAGTCAGCATTTATATATTTTTGAAGATGTGATTTATTTATTTGAACAGCAGAGCTACAGAGAAGGGAAGACATACCAAACCCACACAGAGATCTTCCATCCGCTGGTTGACTACCCAAATGACTGACAGCCAGCGTTGGACCAGTCCAAAACCAGGATCCAGGAACTCCATCCTGTTTTTGCATACTTGGACAGGGGCTTGAGTACTTGCACCATATTCTACTACCTTCCTAGGTGCATTAGCAAGAAGCTGGACAGGAAGTGGAGTATCTTAGACTTGAACCAGCATTCTCATATGGTATCCAGTATCACAAACTGTGCCTTAACATACCGTGCCACAATACCAGTACTCAAACTGGCATTTATGGAACACCCAATCAAACAGCATGGAGTTCACGTTACTTTCAAATGTGTAAGGAACATTCACCCAGACTGTAAAATAGACCATAACAATTCTTAGAACACAAATCATGCAAAAATCTCAAATCATAAATAAATGAAATAAAAATAAATTTAGAAAGGTATCTAAAAATTAATTTTGGAAATTTCACAACGTACATCTAAATAACAAAATATTTAAAATAAAAGAAATAAAAAGAAATTAAAATATTTCAATTAATTAAATATCACAAGCCAAAATGTTTGGGATTTAGCTAACTCCGTGCTTAGAGGTAAATTTGTGGTACTACATGTTTACAATATATTTAAAAAGCCTCAACTCTTCAGTGTGAGTTTTGTAAGAAAAAATAAATAGTAAAAATTAGAGCTTAAATAATAACAAAATACTGGAAATCAGTTGAGGAAAAAGAAAGAAAATTAAAATCTGGTTCTTTATAAAAAGCAATATAAATGCTCATTCTTTATGGATAGACATAACAAGAAAAAAAAAAGAAACATAAAAGAAAGTACTTGAAATTAGAGTAGTCATCAAACAGACCCCACAGAAATAGAATAATAATAAGTGAAATTATAAAGATCATGAGTCGCTCATTTGAAATCATTAACAAAATGGGCAAATTTCTTGAAAGACACAAATTAGCAAATGTCATGGAAAATTAAATGTGTAACTAAAACATTGAAAGCATGGTATGAAATTTAATTTATGCCACAGACATTCAAAAACAAAAAAGCTGAAGACATCATTATTTGGTTAATTATACCACAAATTTAAGGAATAAATATTATCATGCATACAGTTTGTTTTGGAAAAGAATAATTATTAAGTCATTTTTATGAATCTAGCCATTACTTAATACTGAAAAAAAATTAGGAACAAATTACAATTCAACACCCTCTATAAACAATGATTCAACCTCAGCAGAGTATCAGCCAAATTAATGCAACAATATATTAGAATAATTCATCATCAATACATTATGTTCATCTGAGGAAACCTTGCATGGTTCAACATAAAACAGCATTCAACACATTGCACTACATTAACATAAAAAAGAAACGAAGTCATATAAGGAATGGAAATAAAAGCGTTTGACATTATTCAACATCTATGAACTTTAAGAAGTCTTTCCAAATTAGAACAACATCCTCTTTCCTCATTAAAGATGAAATAAATTCTATAGTTAATATCATACTAAATGTCGAAAGGCCTTCTGTGTTCCATGATATCAAAAACAAGGCAAGGGTGTCTTCTTAACACTCATATTCAACATCATAATAAAAATTCAAGGCATTGCATTAAAGAAAAAAAAGACAGTTTTAAGTGGAAAACTAGAATTAAAATATTTTCACCCTTCCCTGTGATTGTCTATGTTAAACAATCAATATCGACTATAGCACTCTCAGCCTATGCCTTGAAGTTCTTTTTTTTTTTTTTTTTTTTTTTTTTTTGACAGAGTGGACAGTGAGAGAGAGAGACAGAGAGAAAGGTCTTCCTTTGCCGTTGGTTCACCCTCCAATGGCTGCCGCGGCCGGCGCGCTGTGGCTGGCGCACCGCACTGATCCGATGGCAGGAGCCAGGTACTTATCCTGGTCTCCCATGGGGTGCAGGGCCTAAGTACTTGGGCCATCCTCCACTGCACTCCCTGGCCAAAGCAGAGGGCTGGCCTGGAAGAGGGGCACTTGGGACAGAATCCAGTTCCCCGACCGGGACTAGAACCCTGTGTGCCGGCGCCGCTAGGCGGAGGATTAGCCTAGTGAGCTGTGGCTCCGGCCTGCCTTGAAGTTCTTATGAAATGAATTATACATTATACAAAAATTATGATTTATACAAAAAGTAGCTATACCTTTCCCCATACTCCACCCTTTTTTCAAATCTATTTATAGAAAATTTCAAAATAGATTAATATGCAAAGTACAAAGTTAGAGAAATTTATGAGAAAAAGATTTCAGAAAACTTTTATCATGTGTTATATTTAAAAGCTTTGCTACAACACCAAAATCAGGTTCCATTAATTAAAGTATTCACAAATTAGACTTTATCATAATCAAAACTGTTTGCTTTAAGAAAGACATTTTAAGAGAGTTAAGGAAAACACACTATGAGAAAATATTTATACATCACATTTCTAACAAATCAATTGAAGGAAAAATATACAAATCCATTGTATGCAAAATTCACAAACAATTCTGCAAATTTAACAGAGAACATTTTTCTCTAAATGCTTGAAAGTTTTAAATAAATATTTCACAAAACAAAACTATGACACTTAGCAAATAAACATAGGACAACCTGTTCCAGCTCGTTAGTCTATGGGAAAATAAGAATTAAAATAATAATAATGCCACTAATGCTTGCTTTAAAAATATTTATTTTATTCATTTGAAAGTCAGAGAAGTATAGAGAGACTTATCCCACCTGAAGTGTCGCTCCCCACAAGCCTGCAACTGCCAAGATAGGGCCAGGCCAAATCCAGGAGCCATGAAAATCCAGATGTCCTGTCGCTCCCCCTCTTCATGGAGGAAAGACACTAAACCCTGCCTAGGCTTCATATCCGAGTCACAGCACCATTATGTTGCTCCCCATCTTCATGGAGGAACGACACAGGACCCTGCGTTATTCTTTCGTCTGCTCGGCCCTTCCCGGGTTTGCTGCTGGTTCTTCCTGGGTTGGCTACCGACCCTTCCACCTCCGTGGAAGGGCGGTTCCCCCTGCCACTTTCCCCACTTCTGCGGGGGAGTGGCACACCGCCGGCCGGCTCTCTCGGGGGCTGCACAGGTGTTCCTTCAGATAATTGTTCCCCCTTAGATGTTCCTGGTGCATGTTGTCTCTCTCCTCCTTTATAGTCCTCTTCCACCAATCCCAACTCTGCTACCCATATGCCGAGTACGCTGCTCTCCTCCAATCAGGAGCAGGTCCTACAGTTTATTAGTTGAACTGGAGGCAGCTGTGTAGAAGCTGTTACTCCCTTCTCAGCGCCATATTGTGGGAGAGCAGATGTATAGAATAAGTCTTAATTCCAGTAACAGTCTAGTCCGAGTTGCTCCCCACAATGTCCCATCTAGGTGACAGAGATCCAGTCACTTGAGTCATCGCCTACTGCTTACCCAGAAGCACATTAGCAGGAAATTGTAGTTGAGAGTGGAGCTAGGACTCCAGTGCAGGCACTCTGATATGGGATGCAGGCTTGCCAAGCAAAATCTAAAGCACGAAGACAATTGCCCACCTGCACACTTGTTTAAAAGCAGGCAAATGTAGACATTGCAAGACCTCCCCAACTAATTTCCATGCACAATGTCAATGTTGTTAAAAGGTAAGTAAAGCAAATTTGTGATTTGAAGTTTTCATAAATAATTAAATGTTTATATAAGCCAGTAATTATTGACAAGTTTTAAAAATATTCTTTCTGCCTTTATGTTTAATGAAAAGTATACAGAAAAGTATTTTATTATAATTATGCATCAAACTGGCAGTATGTGTTATTATTGGCAACTAAAAGGAGACCACTTTTAATTGGTAACAGTTTTTTAATTATGAGTAGATAATGTACTACTTTATTGTCAGCATCCAATGTAGAATCATTCTACCATCACTCATAGAAAACCAGGCTGTTTAACTTCAACCCTATTTAGATCCCATTAAATATTCTATGTACAACATCATGTGCTTATGAACATGGATATTTTGATTTTCTCTTTTGCAACTGATGCTTTTTTGTAACTTTTATTTAATAAATATAGATTTCCAAAATACAACTGGCTTTTTCCCCCCATAACCTCCCTCCCACAGGCAACC